>NW_003852493.1:5470919-5485391 GCF_000181295.1 Otolemur garnettii | reverse complement strand
AAAAAAAAAAAAAAGAAGAACTACAGAGTAGTCCTCTTCCTAGTGGAACACCTCTAACCCTTTTTTCCCATATGGAGCAAGAAGTTTTTCTCCGTCTTCCTGCTTACCAGAATAATAATGATATGCTTTGCCTTGTCGGAGGACAGTTGACTTCCCATTGGTATCAATAATTTTTAAAAAGGGTATTTTATTCTGTTTTAAATAGTCAAATATTTTTCAGGGGCATGGAAGACATATAAGAAATCCCTTGAATTGTGCTATTACCTTTCAAGTGTAAGACCACTGACATAGTACAAATAAACAATGGCAAGTTGTCATCTTGGATCACAGAAATATTTGTTGCTAATAATACTCCCTCTGATTGCATCTGTATTTGATTATTCTAATTGATTAAACAGGAATAATAACATGCAAATAAACTCAGAATATAAAGAGGCATTAGCTCAGTTTAGACTTCAAGCTGATATGGTGAACTTTTCACTCTGCATAGGACTTTGCCAAGAACACAAGCCAGGCCAGTGCCCAGGAATGTTCTGAAATGAAGGGGGCATTTTGGAGCATCGTAGACATGTTACTGGGAAGGTGACTTGAAGAGATTCTGTTAGAAATGATTTCTTTAGTAATCTAAAAGTTAATGCCATTGGCTGTTTTTCCCACTACCAAGATTTGGTATCACCCCCACGAAGGAAGAAGTTAAAAGGATAAAATAAAAGATAATTTTAGACTTTTCCTTTGAAGTCAGATCTTAACTCAGTGCCTTTCTGAGAATTTGTCGTTATTTTCCTTTATGTAATTGTTGACGTAGTGTTTACATTGGTACTTCCTTGCAGTCTAGACATAGAAACTTGGTTGAATAAGTAAAATTCCTTTTAAATCTGTATGCATAATCATTTATTTTCGAGTGTTGGTTTATTTCATTCGTTGGTCATAATTTTTTTAAAAATATTATTATGGGGAAAGATAATAAATATTTAGAAAATTATTATGCCTCATTAAACTTCTTCAAGTCATGCCTGGAACGCATGGCAAGACCAAATAAAGAATGGAGAGAACCCATGCAATTAGAATTCAGAAACTTTTCTGTAACAGACATTAAATTTGGCTAATGTATAAAAAAACCCACAGAAACCTCATTTTACATAATTATCACCACTTGCTAAGAGCTCGCACAGTTTAAGGTCCCTAAAATTCGTGGTTGCTCAGCAATACACTGTAACATTTTTGTTGCTTCCAGAAATTGTCAGCTAAGTGAAGAAGACCTCTGGATTTACCAGACTATTTTGGACCAGTACTCTGGAGATATCCTTGGCAGGAGGACTTTGTATCTGGACATGTTACAAAGATATTATCCTCACAAATCCAGGCAAGATTTGGTGAGTGCTGGATTGTACCTACATACTGGTAAATTAAATTCTTTTAGTGATAAATATTATTAAGCAATAGACATGCATTTTAAATGGTGCTCTAACAATTATTTTTTCCTACACTCTAGAAAATAACAGGGTTATAAGTTGAAAGTCTGCACAGGTCATTTTAAAAAACTTTATGGGCCATGAGAAGGTGGGGGCCCCTCTGGCAACATTTACTCTTTCTGTGCCTACCTGCTGCAGAGATCTTCACTGTGGCTGGCAGGTCTGCTCTGCTACTGTTTGACACACACACACCCCACACCGGTGTCCATATAGTCACCTGCCCACCCTCAGAGATACTGCCATCTCCAGGTCTGGCCTAAAATGGAGTGCCTGCTTCTCTATCCAAAGCCTGCAGCCCCCCAGTCCTAGTCATGGGGAAGCCAACAGCACCTTGGGGGCTGGCGCTTACCTCTGTCCTCCCCTACGATGACTCTGCTTGATCCCCCAGATGAGTCTGAAACACAAATACCTCAACACAGAACTCAAAGACATGACTGAAATTTCCCCAAGAAGGAGCTGGGAAATTATTGTTTTGTTCTTTAGTCAGCAAGACCACAGAGGCAAGAAAACAGAAGTTAGCATGTCACCAATTAATTTCATAATAATTTATAACACATATGAAAATGAATACATAGGCTCTTAATTTTAAAATAAGCCATGCTATTAAATATTATCAGATACTCTGTAATTTTTTGAATTAAGCAAATAATAATAACATTCACACATGTATAGAAGCTACTTTATGATTTACAAACTTTTTTTTTTTTGAGACAGAGCCTCAAGCTATCCCCCTGGGTAGTGTGCTGTGGCATCACAGCTCACAGCAACCTCGAACTCCTGGGCTCAAGTGAGTCTCTTGCCTCTGCCTCCCAAGTAGCTGAGACCACGGGCGCCCGCCGCAACAACGCCCGGCTATTTTTTGGTTGCAGCTGTCATTGTTGTTTGGCGGGCCGGGCTGGATTCGAACCTGCCACCTTGGGTGTATGTGGCTGGCGCCTTAGCCACTTGAGCCACAGGCGCCAAGCCATGATTTACAAACTTAAATGCTTTGGCCTCAGTCTCCAGTTCGCCACAGGCTCAGAATTCTGAAGGTAGTACCTGGTTCTTGGTTGCTGTATTTTCTATAAAGATGTTTGTCCCCAGTTTTTCAAAATCATTGGTTATAATTCATTTTAGTCATTTTTGTAACCAAGACATAAATGTAGACTCATTTTCCTAATGATAAATATTCACCATCTGCTATCTTTTCAGGTCGAACATGAGAAATATTGTGACCAATATCGCTTTGTTAGGGAGCAGAGGAAGATCTTGTTATTGAACTGGAATAAGCATAGGAAAGACTTTATACAGAAGGCTATGCTGACCCTCATCGAGGCTTGTGCAACTCATGAAATGGAAAGCACGTTGGCTAAGGACAGGAAGAAGCAACAGGAGCTGTGTGCTGAGCTGAAGGCCAAGGTAAGGTGTTTCAGTGTTGCGGTATTCATTTCAGAACCCACTTTTCCCTTTGTTCAAACCCAACCTGAAGTTCACTTTCTCTAGAAAGCCTATCTTTAGATAGGCTAAACTGTTTAGCCTAAACTGTTAGTTTGAATCATATGAAATTGTAATTATTTCAGGTCAAAAATTGTCAACAGTTTCACATGGTTCAACCACAAGTTCCTTGTGTGCAGGATGTTAATACTGAAGTTTGGATTGAGACGTCTAACACCAACCATAAATGGTGTAGCTTGAGGGGCTGGACAAAAATGCAGAGTGTAACTGTGAAGTAACTGTCTAATGCTGATGCAAAGACTCTTGGACTTCTCATTCACAGCAAAGATAGGTCAAGTTATAAAGAGGAAAGAAGATTCATGAGGGGATACCTTGGGGCAAGCTTTCAGGGCTGCGTGGGAGCCCTCAACAAAGTGTGGGGGATAGATGAGGTTTGCCTCCTCCCCAGACCCAGGACTGACAGGGGCTTGTGGATGGCGTAGGGACTTAGTAGGCAACCCCTGTAGTTAGGAGGATGAAGGCTGTGTCTGGTGCTCATGGGAAAGTCCAGGGAGCTGCCTCCATGGCAGAACTGAAAGCAGGAGGCTGCTGTGTCAGGGGCAACTGCGTTCCCAGACCAGTTGCAGGTGCGTGAGTCCTGGAGCCCCGGCGTGTAGATGACTCCCCAGGAGTGTTGGCAGGAGTCATTAAAACAAATTGTGTTGAGGTGTAACTTCCATAAAGTGCACACATTTTGATTTATTGATAAATGATATGGTCGGAGATTGATAGTGCAGCAAGAAATTTTATTCCCTTGATCGAACAAAACCTGGCAGCCATTAGGCTATACTAATTAATAGCATGCAAAACAAATGTCTTTGTTTTAAAACCTTAGAAGACAATTGCCTTCTTTGAATTTTTTCAAAACAAAAAATAGATTTCTTTTGACATTGCATAAGCTTGACACCTGAAATGGATAGAAGCTGTGTCAAGGCTCATCTACCTACCATGGGCTGCAGAGCTAACGCACGTTTCTTCTCACAGGGGTTGGGGCAAGGCAAATCCTTGTACTTTTAGTTGGTTTATATTCATTTTGCACACGTTATCATTAGCCCTTGAGCCATGCTGCAGTATGTTCTCTGTGCTTTGGGGTAAATCTACATGCAGTAAAGTGCACAGTGCTTACAGGTACTGCTGGGCGAAGTTCTACATGTATCTACACCCCCATGCAAACGCCACTGAGATCAATATGTAGAACTTTTCCTGCAGTCCAGAAGCCTTCCTTCCTCATGCCTCTTCTCAGCAAATACTACTCCATTTGCACCCACTATTCTGACTTCCTCAGCATGGATTAGTTTTGTCTCCTCTTGAACTTTATCTAAGTCAAATCATACTCACAGTACGTCCTCCCGAGTACATCTTGCTCACATCTGCTTCATCCTTGCTGCATGTTACAGTCATTTGCTCTTTGTTGCTGTGTACTATTTCATCGCACGTGCGGGCATTTTCCTATTAATGGAAATTTGAGTTGTTTCCAGGTTTTTGTTACTTGAATGGTGCTAAGAACATTTTTGGACGTGTCTTTTGGTGGATGTATGTGCCTAGTAGGAACCTCGTAGGTGAAAGAGCAATCACTAGTCGAAGGAAAATGTGCGTGGCCCACATCAGGGCCATTTTTCTGGGAACAGCCCAGCTCGCAGCCAAGGCAACAAACCTGCTAGAGGATAAGAGTCAGCATAACCACCTACCAGGTTTGCGAAGGGCAGTGTCAGTCGCCAATCAAATGAGAACTTTGCTGTCCTTTCCTTTATGTCTCCTCTGTCCCTTCTTCCTCCTGTGGGCCCTGAGGGCCTAACCATTAGGGAATGAAAAGAGAAACCATCTTCTGAATGAGGAGGAAAGAGTTGTCATCTCTCTTGCAACTGTACACTTCAATTCTGAAGGAATGCTGTGTTTTGTGACTTAAAGTTACCATGGGCCCCTCTGCAACCCAGGGGGAAATCATGTGTTTTGTTGAGTTTTCATCTGGTGACAGCAGAAACGTCAGAGTGGGGGTCACAAAAACAAAGCTGTGTTTTGATTATTTCCCAGGCTTCTCACTGTTGAACATGTCAGGTGCACTCTGCTGAGTGTCCTCTGTGCATCAGGCTTTCTGATGGCTGCCTTATATGCATTTTCTGGTATTATCTACAGTCATATCTAAGTTGGGATGTGCAGAGGTTGCCACAGACCATCCACCTACTGAAATCAGAGGTGTGGCTCCAGGAGAAAACATGATGTGGGTTGACAAATGCCTCTGAACTTTCAGGGATGAAAACTCCAAAGAGTAAATGTGGGCAGAAAACAGAGAAATTGGAACATAAAGTGAATGGTAATAAGATGGTACTCTTTCCTGTAGAGATGATATTGTTGTTGGAATTTGTGTTCCTGATGAGGAAGTGAAGCTCAATAAATGATAACTGGGACCAAACACATGTCATAAAAGGAAAAGAATAAATGTATGAACACTATGGCAATTTAACATCTTAAGTTATGCCTATGATTTTATTTTCATCTAGAAGGAAACTGGTTGATTTATCCCTATTCTTCACTTGATTAGTCTGAAAGCCGAATCCTGCAAGATGAAGTGACTTGTCTTAGGTTCACACCAGCTCATTCAACTTGAAATTTTAGTATTATCTCAGCCTCACACAGGTTTACATACAAGAATCCCATAAAATAATAGAAGATATTTATTATACTCTAGGCCCCAGTGGGCTGTAAAGTGCATCCCCAGAATGTGAAAAATATTACTTCATTGTATCATAAATTTGACCTTTCTAAACTAATACACTAGCTATAATAAACATTAATTAAACATTTAGCCGTAATTTTGTTCTCAGCCTTGGAATTTTAAAGGGCTTTTGGGGGGAGTGATTTAGATGATTGGTGTCTTTTGAGAAAAGTGTTAAAGGAATTTTGAAATAATATACTTGCATGCTCTCTCTGTGTCTCTGTTTTATTTTACTTTGGTTTTTTGTCAGCAGTTGCTGTAGCAAGCAGGGCCGTTCTGGCC
This sequence comes from Otolemur garnettii, assembly GCF_000181295.1. Lineage (NCBI taxonomy): Eukaryota > Metazoa > Chordata > Mammalia > Primates > Galagidae > Otolemur > Otolemur garnettii. The sequence continues at coordinate 5,479,451 of NW_003852493.1, read as the reverse complement.
TCACTGGAGGGATGAGAGGAAAGGGAGGAAGTAGAGTGCCCAGGATGCAGCCCTAGACGACTCTTAGCTGTGCACTTGATTCCTTAGCACCCCTGCCTTTCTAGGGCTTGGTTGGGGAACCCCATTCCCACAGCTGTCTCACCTTGACTTTCTTTGCTTCCATGTTGGGTGGCTAAGTGCTGCTAGGGAAAAGTTGATTTCCTCCAGACTCTCAGTGCCACATGTGAGGCCTTAGTCTGGCCATTCTCACATTCTTCTTAAAACTGTTCCAAATGATTTCCACTCCTCAAGACCCTTACCTGACACCATGCACCCTCATCCCCAGACTTTCAATAGACAAGCCACCTCATACTTAGCAAGAAAACTTAGTCATTGAGGAGTGAAAATGACCTCTGATTTCCTCCCTGTGTTTTTCTATCTCTTGGTGATTGCCAGCTTTCTTCTAGATACATGATGTGATTCTTCTACATGTAAAGGTTCAGTTGTTCCCCATAATGTTTGGAATGCTGTGTTGCCATAAGGGTCTCATGGAACAGCAATGTCGCAAAGAATAAGCATGCTTGTTGAAATTGTGTTTTAAATAAAGGTGACCATCTGCTTGCTCAGGCAAAATGGCGAGCTTCTTTATTTATGGTTGGTTTATATAGGCAATCTTGTGCATGTGCACTATACAGCAATGACCTCATTAACATTCATTACAATCCCTCTGCACATGCGCATTGGACATCAGTGAATTCATTAATCCATTTAAACATCTTACGACCATCCACCCTGGTAATCTGATAATCCACAGAACATACACCTTTAAGCATATAATGCTTAACCCATCTGATTACTTTAGAAATGTGATTCTAGGCTGGGCATGGTGGTTCACACATGTAACCTTAACATTCCAGGAGGCCGAGGCAGGAGGATCCCTTGAACTCAGAAATTGGAGACCAACCTGAGCAAGAATGAGACCCTGTCACTACTAAAAATAGAAAAATTAACCAGGTGTTGTAGATGGTGCCTGTAGTCCCAGCTACTTGAAAGGGTAAGGCAGGAGGATCACTTGACCTCAGGAGTTTGAAGTTGCTGTGAGTTAGGCTAACACCATGGCATTCTAGCCTGGGCAATGACAGAGTTAGACTCCATCTCAAGAACAAAACAATAGGCTCGGTGCCTGTGGCTCAAGCTGCTAAGGCGCCAGCCATATACACCTGAGCTGGCAGGTTCGAATCCAGGGCCGGGCCTGCCAAACATCAATGATGGCTGCAACCAAAAAATAGCCAGGCATTGTGGTGGGTGCCTGTAGTCCCAGCTACTTGGGAGGCAGAGGCAGGAGACTTGCTTGAGCCCAAGAGTTAGAGGTTACTATGAGATGTGATGCCACGGCATTCTACCCAGAGTGACAGCTTGAGGCTCTGTCTCAAAAAAAAAAAAAAAAGTAAAATAAAATAAATAAAAAATGCTCTTTGTTTTGGCTGCTGACATGCCATCCAGACTGAGGAAGATCTGGAAGCTTTGGGGCTATGGGAGCCACAGCCATAGCCACATCAGCAAGCCCTGGAAGCACCCAGGAGGCCGGGGTAATGCTGGTGGCATGCATCACCACAGGATTAACTTCAACAAATACCACCCAGGTGACTTTGGGAAAGTTGGTATGAGGCATTACCACTTAAAGAGGAACCAGAGCTATTGCCCAACTGTCAACCTTGATAAACCATGGGCATTGGTCAGTGAGCAGACACGGGTAAATGCTGCCAAAAACAGGACTGGAGCTGCTCCCATCAATGCTGTAGGATGATTGGGCTGCTACGAAGTTCTGGGGAGGGAAAACTCCCAAAGCAGCCATTACTGTGAAGGCCAAAGACCTCAGCAGAAGAGCTGAAGAGAAGACTAAGGGTGTTAGAGGGGCTTGTGTCCTGGTGGCTCGAAGCCACATGGAGGAGGGGTTCATTAAATGCTTTTGCCTTGTGGTCTGAGCGTAGGTTGTTTGGTGGCATCTCTGCCTTACCTGCTTAGTGGGAGCCCACTTAACAGGTTCTAAGAGTTAAGGGTATGAGGGCATGGGCTCCTGCTGCCTCCGTTCACAGCACATAGTAAAGACAGGACCAACACTCGGAGGCCAGAGTGAGAACGATACCTACTGACAATTGAAGAACCTGTTGAAAGGACCATTTGTGTAGCACTTTTAATTTTACAGTGAGTGGGAGAATGCATTCTTAACTGTTCCATGTGGCTCATATGGGAACAGTGGCAGGACTGAGGCAGCTTACCATCTGCATTTTAAACATAACAGGGCTTCCATATATGTTGCAAGCGGGCTAGATTCCAGACAGCAGTCGTCAGAGATTCACAGGTCCCTGTGCGTCAGCATCTTAATGTTCAGAGAGATAATCAGGAAATGTAAGATTTTTTCTCTAGTCTGAAATATATCTTGTAGAGAAAACTGGGAAATCCTGAAGGCTGGAAACTGGTATTGGGGTTGATGACCAATGCTTACTTACAAATAGGATCCTTAAAATCTTTGTATGTCAGGGTAAATTGTTATTTGCTACAGTTTTATAGCTCTTTCTGAGATGCTGGACCAAAATATCAATCTAGAAGCTGGGCAAAGAAATAAAAAATAAAATAAAATAAAACAAAATATTGGAAGTGCGATTCTAGGTAAGTTCCCACCTAATGGGTACAATGTCACACTTTCTAGCTGAAGGACTAATATAAGCTAACTGTATACCCTCATATTAATCCAAAATTAAAAAAAGGAAATGTGGTTCCAGAGATTGTCCCCTTCCCTTATTTTTGTTTCTCTTACTCTTTCTAGGATTTCTTACTGTCTGTATACGTGGTTAAGTCTTTCCTATACATAGAAAGAAATCTTTTCTAAACAACTCACCTTTTAGCTCTGGGGCTATCCCTAGTTCTATCCTTTCTTTTAAAATCAACCTTTGAAAGAATAATCTATATTATTGTTCTGCAGAACTTTGAACCTCTCCAATCCACTTAAATCCTCTCCTTTCCCCAAGGTCACTGGTGACCCCCATTTAGCTAATTCCACCCATGCTTTTCCGTCCTGATCCCGCTGGACCTCTCCACTCCATTTCCCGGTTGACTACCCACTCTTCGACATTCTTTATTCTCTCAGCTTATATAAAACTGTTCAGTCTGCCACACTTAGAGTGCTTCTAATACTACCCGTGTATTTCTCACTGTCCGTCCATTCCTAAAACCCCGGCATCCTTCAGTTTTCTTTCCTTGCTCTTTGCTTTTCTCTATTTCACCCGTCCCCAAGCATCCTGTGATTTCATCTGCCCTTTTATGCTAGTTACTGTCAAATCTTTTTCCCCATCCCTGAACAGCTCTCTCTTGAACCTCATATATCCAGCTACGTGCTAATTATATCAACTTGGAAATCTACAGATGCCTCAAACTCAGTGTCCAAAATGGAAATCTTTAATTTCCTGTGGTAAATTTGGACTTCTTTCTTAAAACTTAGCTGCTGCTTCTCCCTCACCCTCGTTGCCATTTCCCAACTTTGGAAAATGTTGTCTTTTCCCTAACTACCCCTCCCTCTCTATCACAGGGCCCTGGATGTTGCTCCTGCACTATTGCCCCAACCCTCTCGTGGCTATGCTGCACATCCTGCCCTTCTGAAATCCCTCCCTAAATTACAGCCAGCATGCCCCATCCAAAATACAACTCAGGTATGCCGTCCTGATGGTAACTTCTCAGTTGCTCACAGTAATGTCCCAACTTAAAGGCATGGCTTTTGGGTCCTCATAACATGGGCCCAGGTCCTTTCAGCCTGCTTTTCTGACATACTCTACTCCACACCTTACAATTCAGAAACATCAAACTATTTATAAGCTGCTCCCCCTGTACCCCACCCCTGCACCAGGCTGCACATTCCGTTTGCTGTCTCTGTGTCTTTGCTCTAGCTCTTGTAGGCTTTGCCTGAAAGGCCTCTCTTGCCTTCCTGCATTTGGCTCAATCTCACGCGTCTTCAATATTCAGCGCAAATATCTGCAACAGGGAGATTTTCTTGAGTCCCTGACTAGATTCAATATCCTCTTTGCTCTTCCTAGTCTTTAGTTCATACCTCTGGTTTGCCAGTGATTATGATCAAGGAACCCTGAAAAATCTCTGTCCCCAGCACAAGTGCAAGAAGGAACCCCATCTTATTCATCTTGGTGTAAAACTCTCCCTCACCCCTGCTTAGATTTTCAGTGTTTGAAACATGACAGGTGCTCTGTAACTTTTGTTGAAGTAAAGAATATAAGCCTCGGGCATTTTCTTCCTCTTCTCAATACCGCCTGACATGGTACTATTCTCACTACCTTCTTTCTAACTTATTTATCAGGAGGCTTGCTGTAGAAACAAGTACATGATGTGCAAAGTCATTAAGAAGTGAAACACAAGACTTAATTGTCAACATTGAATATTCTGAGATGCCAAATGGAGTTTTAAAAATAAAACCTGGCTACCCACAAAAGTGAGGTATATTTTAGGCGTGAACAAAGTCACCAGGCGCTTAGTTTTCTTTTCCACCTCATCTTGTGTTTACACTTTTTATTCACATTTCTAGCTGATCATACACCTGGCCAAGAAGCCATAGGAATGAGGGAAATCAGATAATGTTGATGCAGAAGACACTGTTTTGAATGAATAACGTTTGAATGCCATCTCCACATGTGATAGCTCTCTACAGTATTGATTCCTTCCATAATTCCCCTTCTCCACAGATTTCAGCCTCCTGGGTGTTCAAGAATATATGTGGACTTAACATTTCACAAATCAGATATGGGTGATACTTTAATGCAAATAGAGAATTTTCTGATTCCTATTCCAGAGATGATGAATGACTGATATCACATTCACCCTCACACAGCAATAGAAACTGGAAAAAATGTTTCAAAAATTATTTGCAGGCATTGGGCAACCAGCGTTTGGATAACCTCCTTGACATAAGAGCAGCTTTGAGAGTGAGCCTCATATTTACCTTGGATTTCTTTATGAGATCATTTTTCAGAGTAAGGTGGACACACAGATGACTCAAGCAGAGAATGATAGTCTTGATAGGTGAAAGAAGCAGAGACTGGGGTTTGGTCTGCAAAGGCAGGTGCGATTTGGGGACTAGAGATGAAGGAGTGGAAGATAAAGAGCCTCTAAAATGTGTATAAAATACCCCTGGATCTTTTGTCAGCTTCTAAGCTCTAGATACACAAGGTGAGATACCCAAACACCAACTAAGAACAGCTCCTGAGGCTGAGAACTGAGCAGACTTCAGAGGCTACAGGACACAAATTTAGGGTGCTGTAAAAATTGAAGTTCAAGTCCAGCCAAAGTGGAACAAATTTTGGTGAACACTCTGGACCCCTGGTTGAACCCCTACAGTGGCCCGTGCCCTGTGCGTGAGCACTGCCCTCTGGGATTATTTCCACGTCTGACCTCATCCTGAGGGGTGTTTCTCAGTACCAGGAGATACAGCAAGTTGTTTCTTTTTGGGCTTTATTCATCCCCATACCATGTACTTATTTGGGGGGAAAAAAAGAATGATTCAATGGAGGAGCATGGATGTCCAGTTTACTACAGGAACTGACAAGCATTTAATCATTTCTGACAATTTATGGCATTTGTCTATGCATGCTTGGTGTGGTAAATTGGGCCGTGCACCTTCAGCATCGTCAGTGCTGTTGATGAATGAAGCCTTGCATTACTGGCTTCCCTATAGGCTCTGCAGTTGGGGGCATTTACAGGGAAGTTTCCTGTGTTAGCCGTGGATATAACATTGGCAGGAGCGAGAGAGCTCTGAGGAACCATAAGCATCATGCCAGAGTGATTTTTGGTCACAGCAGCAGATGGCACTTCCTCTGTATGGCTATATCATGCTATCTTTGACTCTTGGCAGGTAGCTAATTGAAATTCCACAGGGTTTGGGGAATTGATGAATCTACACGTTAGTTCCAAGTAAAATAGTCCAAGTAGCCCTACTCTTAAAATGGCTTAGTTTTAAAAGCGTATTTGTCTGCATTGGGGTTTATTTTATAAAGTTTTAAAGAGGCCGTTTAATGTTCTTTATAATGAGAGCCTTATATTTCTGTTGCAAGTCATAACAACATCTCACAAGATGTTTTGCAAATGAGGATACTTGGTCTGGAATATAGATGTTTGTATTTTACAGTTACTTTATGCCATAAAACTTCAGGCAACCATAATTGCAAGTACAGAGTAATTTAACAGGAGAAGTTACAGCTTGGAGTTGAAAAGCCAGTATTTTTTAATACCTGTTAAAAATAAATACATTTTTATTAAAAAAAATTTAAGTGTGTCTGGTGGAACAGAACAAAGACTCCAGATATAGATCTAAATATCTAACGTCAGTTGGTTTTCAACAAAGATACGAAGTCAGTTGAATGGAAAAACGGTAATCTTATGAAAAAATGATGTAAGCCATTGAATAACTGGGTGCAAAGATAAATAAACCTCATGCCCTATATAAAATTCACTCAAAGTGGATCATAAACCTACATGGAAAACCAAAACTGCAAAGTGTAGGGGAGAACAGCATAGAGGAAAACCTTTATGATCTTGAGTTGGGCAAAGACTTCTTAGAAAAGACACCAAATGCACCATCCCTAAAAGAGACAATTGATAAACTGGACATGCTCAAAATTACTGAAAGACAATGGTAAAATAATAATAATAATAATAATAAAAAGAAAGACAATGGTAAGACATAAAAAGACGGGCCACCCACTGGGAGAAAGAATTTGCAAATTACACGCCTAACGAAGGAGTTGTGTCTGAATTTATGAAGATTTCCTAAAGCTTAATAAGAAAAACCCAGTTAAAAAAAGAGCAAAATGTTCAGTGATTTTATCAAAGAAGATATGTAAAGATGCTGGATAAAAGCAAATTCAAACCACAGTGGAATATCAGAATTACCTTTCAGGAAGTCTGAAACAAAAACATCTCACCATGCCAATATTAACAAAGATGTGGAACAACAGGCATTCGCATACATTTCTAGCGGGAATGCAAAGTAATACAGTCCCTTTGTGAAACGCTGTGGCAATTCTTCATACCGTTACACATACACTTACCGCATGGCCCAGCAATCTTACTCATAGGTGTTTACTCATCTAGATCGAAAACTGTGTTGACTCTAAAACTTGTAAGTAAACACTTATATCAGTTTTATCTGGAAATGCTAAAACCGGAACTAACTGAAATGACTTCAGCTGGGGAATGGACATACAAACTGATAGGGCCAGCCAGCAGGATATTACTCAGCAATGAAAAGCAGCATACTGCTGAGACATACAACATGGACAGATCTCAAGCGTAGTGTGCTAAGGGAAAAAATTAGACACAAAAGGCCACATACCTTATGATTTCATTTATGTGATCTGCTTGTGAAGATAAAGCTACAGAAATAGAAAACACATCGGCAGCTGCCAGGGGACCATGTGGGAGAAATTAGTAAGCCCCAGAGGAAGGAGGGAGGGACAATGCCACACCAATGCCCTTCAAGTTTTCTTCCAGATATTTCACACTCTGTTCTTACCACATCCACGAACCAGAACTTACTTGTACTTGCCTCACCCGGCTGCCAGTTGGGGGATGTAGCTGTTTTAGGTGGTTGGTGGCTCGCTGAAAAGAAGTTATTATCAGAGATGAAGGGGAGAGTAAACTAATGGGGACAACTAGAAGATGCCGTGACTGTGAGTTAGGAGCCTGGAGTTTAGAGCCTCCAGCCTCCCTAAGACTCTACCTCTGCCTCAGTTATCCTCACCAAGATTCTCTATGGCCTGTTATCTGTAAGGCCAACCACAGGGCCCTTTGAGCTGCAGAGTTCTCTCACAGGGCTGAATCTTAAGTATTTATTCAGGAGCAAAATCAGAAGGAAAAAAAAAAGATTGGTTTCATGGTGACCAGAGCGCCCTTAGCTTCTTTCAGGCCCCATCTTTTCTGCCTTCTCTCCCCACCCTACTTGCTGTGTGATTGCCACATATTTGTGGAATTTGTTAAATAAAATTTTGCTTTGGAAATGAAAACATGTCAAATTGTTGTTTTTATAGGTGAGAAATGGTGGCATCTGAGCGATTTCAAACTTTACACCCAGCAGGTAGATAAGCATAAAGCGTGTTTGCTCTTTTGCGTCGTGCGTGATGATGTGTTACCAGGACAACTTTCTCTGCACGTTACATTCTCACAATGGACCCTGTGAATGGGCTCCTTCTCCCCACATTGCTCTCCCTGATTCCTTTATTACATCTGACAACGTTTGTATGTCTATTTCTTGCTGGACTCTAAACACATGGAGGTAAGAGATCATGTTTTATTCGCCTTTGTATCCCCAATGCTGGAGATCAGTCCTAATCCCTAGTGGGCACCCAATAAACATCAGCGTTTACTTAATATAGCCTGGAATATGTTGTTTTTGTAGCAAATTGACTACATAAAAAAAGTGCTATAGGGGGAATTTGGTATACCATTTATGTTCTTTGATAATCTACTTGTGTTCCAAATTGTTCACATCTGGCTTTG
>NW_003852493.1:5460178-5470876 GCF_000181295.1 Otolemur garnettii | reverse complement strand
GCAAACGCCACAGATTCCCTAACACCAGAGCTCATTCTGGTTTCTATATATACTTTTCTCTACCTAGAAAGTCGGAAGGTAGATCTATCTGCTTTTTGTAGTTTGCCCTTTCCCCTGGCATTGTTTGATTGGGGAAACTTTACTCAGTGAGTGAGGGGATAATTGGACAGAAAGACTCAGGCCCTGATTCCCTGCTCTTAGCTCTAGAAGGTCTAGGAAATCTTCTATCAAAAGAATTTCAAGGTCAGGATTGACAATTTGCAAATGGATAGATGAGGATATCTTTTTAATGGACCATTTATTTTCATAGAATTCTCTGGGTGATAATGGATAAATTAAATATATTAGTTATTGAAGGGAACCTCTGTGCTGCTATCTATGGTATTCAAATACCTTTCTACCTAGTTGCACGTTTAGTACTCTAAACCCAGTAACTGCTTGGCGTTCGTTACCAGGCTGGCTGATTCTAACCAAATGAATTCCCATTAGAGTACTTTTACTGCAGACTATTTGAGAAAAATCCCCGTTTTGTAAATGTCTAAAATAATGCAAATTGAGTTTCTTCTATATTGTCTTATTATAACAAATGTTTCATTTGGTTAGCGTGGCTTGCTGGAAGTTCTTTTATGTGAGTGAGAGAGGCAGACTACTGAAGGGATGAAGTCGAACAAAAAAAATGAGAAAAATGATCTGTCAGTGCCTGAGGCATTTATAATAAAGAGAATCAAATTTCTGGGCATGAAAGGACCATAAGAGACATGTTAAACATGCTTCTTCTGGACTCTGTGCCGATTTCTTTACTTGCACAAGAGATGGAATTTATAAAAGGCATATGTTGAATGCCTATGTATTTGAAAGTGACACAGGTTGTTACTAATATACTTAATGATTATTGCAAAGATTATTTTCTTTTTATTTGGCATAATTCGTTCATTTCTCATTAAACAGATAGTTTTTGTCTATCTACCTTGTGCCAGGCACTGTGATAGGCACTGGGTATATAGAGATGAATAAGACCTTGTCAAGGATCTCAGATTCTAATAGAAGAGACGTTCACATGAGCAGTTATTTTGGATCATGGTAAATGCAGTGGAAGAGCTATGTATAAAAATAATGGGAGCAGGGCAACACCTGTGGCTCAGTGGGTAGAGTGCCGGCCCCATATACCGAGGGTGGTGGGTTCAAACCCCACCGCAGCCAAACTGCAACAAAAAAATATCCAGGCATTGTGGTGGACGCCTGTAGTCTGACCTACTCGGGAGGCTGAGGCAAGAGAATCGCCTAAGCCCAAGAGTTGGAGGTTGCTGTGAGCTGTGTGATACCATGGCACTCTACTGAAGGTGATGAAATGAGACTCTGTTCTACCAAAATAAATAAATAAAAATAAAATAAAATAAAATAATGGGAGCACAGAGGTCAGTGGATAGCCTACAGGAGGAGAGGGGCAGCAGTAACATCAGCAGAGGCAACCATTTGAGCAAAATCCTAAAGGATAATATTGTTAGCTTGGAAAAGTGCGAAATGGGAGGACATCAAGGACAAATGAGCCAGCCTTCCACAGATCAGAAATGGCATGTTGGGGTATAAAAGCAATAAAGAGTTTCTTCTTTTAAAAGTGTGGGTCAGAGAGTAATAAGAGAAGGGCTAGAGAGGCACGTGTGTGCCAATCTTACAGGGTCTCAGGTTCAACGTCAGGGAACTGGGGTCTGCATGTGGGAAGAGCAGCCACTGAAATTTTGTAGCAGGCAGACACGTTTTAAGAAGATCACTCTGATAGCCGGGGACGGTGGGGGTAGACAAGGATTCTATGGCGAGAGGGATTGAGGAGGGGAGGGCAGTCAGACAAGATGAAAGGTGGGTGAAAGATGACTATGGTCTGAATTAGAGCTATGATAATAGAGACGGAGAGGAAGGAGTAAAGGGGTATTTAGAGAGCTCAGTGGGCAGAGCAGGGAGAGGGAGAAGAGAGAGCCAAAGGTGCCCAGGTTTCTGCTTTCATTATTGGATGGATGGATTCATTCATTTATTTAGGGAGAGCTGATATACAAGCTCAGGCAAGTTGGCAAACTCATCCTAGAAAAAGTGCTACATACCTCATTGCTGAGTGTTACTATGGGCACCTTCGAGGTACTTCCCTTGGGAAGCTATGTACCAACACCAGCACCTAGTCCACCCTTCAAAGCAATTTTGAAACTCTTATTTCTGGACTAGCCATCAGAGCTGTCATTTTACAAGGTCTGACCATTACGTTCACAAACTCATCCTAGAAAAAGTGCTATATACTTCATTGCTGAATATCACTATGGTCACCTTCAGAGTACTTCTCTTGAGCATTTGGTGACCATAGTGATATTCAGCAAGGAGGTATGTAGCACTTTTTCTAGGAAGAGTTTGCAAACTTATCTACCTCCTAAACTAGAATTATTCCAGATATGAGGGAGTTAAATATGAAAAAGACTCCAAAATCCCAACCCTTATAGAGCTTAGCTTCTAACAGAAGTTAAGATGACTGACAAGGTAAATAAGTAATACACAGTGCAAGAAAGTGACAAGTCCTAGGGAGAAAGATACTAAGCGAAGGAAAGGATGCAAAGTAGGGACAGAGGGAAGTGGTGATAATTTAGATGTCACTGAGAAAATGGCAATTGAGTACCACTCCTGCGATGTGAGAGCAGCTATGCGTGTATCTGGGGGGAATGTGTTCCAGGTGAAGGGAATGGCAGTGCAAAGGCCCTGCGTGTTGTATTCGAGGAACAGCATTTGGGACAGTGTGCTGGAGGGAGTGAAGCATGGTGCAAGCTGATGTGACAACGCGACAGGATCCCTCTAACTGTTGGTCTGAGAATGCACTAAAGGGGCAAGAAAGGAAGCTGGCAGACCCATTGGAAAGCTTTTGCAGGAAACTGGGCTGGTGGTCATGGCACAACCTGTGAATACATGCTGACAACCTGCATGCACAGTGCAGCGTGCCCCGTGCCCTGTACTTCCCAGCTGCTGGCCTGCTTCTTCCCCAGCTTGTTTTGGTGGCCCAGCTGGTCCTCCCTCAGCCTGCTGCCCTCCTCAGCTGCCTCTCCCTTCTGCATCCTCTTCATATCTGCATCTTACTGTGTCCCCAGCCCACCCCCTATCACGCTTTGCCTTTGCTCAGCTTCTTGGTATCTATCGCTCCACCCTAACCCAACAGCCCCATCGTCAGATTCAGCAACCAGTTGTGACAATCATTTCTTTGGTTTGACCACTGAATATGCATCCTTGTATAATAACATTTAGTTCTGCCTGTGCTTGAACTTGTATGAGTGGAATCAGATGGTATGTTATCATATTGTATGCTACATCTTTCCCTCACCATTTTGTTGTGTGTGGCTGTAGTATATATAATTTATTGATTCACTTTGCTGCTGATAGACATTTGGGTGGTTTGTACTTTAACGTTATTAGGAAATGTGTTGCTATAAACATTCTTTTTTAAAATGGGCCCTAAGACTTTTTTATCTTTAATTATTATGGGTATGTAACTTTTGTATTTATTTAGAGGACCCATGTGATTTTTGATATAAGCATACAATGTATAATAATCACATCAGGGTAACGGAGGCATCCATCTACATCTCAAGTATTTGTCATTTCTTCCTGTTAGGAACATTTCAATTCTACTCTTTTAATTCTTTTAATGTATACCCTAACTTATTGTTGGCTATAGTAGCTTTGTTGTGTTAGCAAGTATCATTCATTCTATCTACCCATCAACCACCCCTGTTTTATCTCCCTCTCCCTGTTACCCTTCTGAGCCTCTGGTAACCATTGCTCTATTTTCTGTCTCTATGAAAGCAATTTTTTTTTTTGGGCTGGGGCTGGGTTTGAATTCACCACCTCCAGCATATAGACCCGTGCCCTACCCTTTTGAGCCACAAGTGCTGCCAGTTTTGTTTTGTTTTTTTGTGTTTTTTTGAGACTGTCTTAAGCTATTGCCCTGGGTAGAGTGCCATGGCATCATGGCTCACAGCAACCTCCATTTCTTGGGGTCAAGCAATCCTCTTGCCTCAGTTTTTTTTCTTTATAGTTTTAGTAGAGAGGGGAGTCTTGCTTTTGCTCAGGCTGGTCTTGAACTTGTGAGCTCAAGCTATCCTCCCACGTCAACCTCCCAGAGTGCTAGGATTACAGGCATGCGCCACCACACCTGGCCATGAGATCAATTGTTTTTAATATTTAACTCCCACATCTGGGTAAGAACATGAGAAATTTGTCTTTCTGTGCTTGGGTTATTTCAGTTAACATAACATTCTCTGGTTCTATCCATGTCATTGCAAATGAACATTCTTATATATGTTCCCCGATATATACATTTCTGTAAGGTCCATGTCTAAGAATGAGATTTCTGGTTTGTAGAATACATACATTTACAATTTTTCGTGGCACTAATGCATTTATACCCAAAAAGGTTGTACCAAGTTACAGTTACATTAGTTCTATATAAAATTTCCTATTGTTCCACATCCTTGCTAATGTTTATATTCTCAAACTTTATTTTTTTTTAACCAATCTGGTTTAAAAAATGTGTGTGGTATTTCCTTGCAGTTTCCATTTGCAGTTCACTGATTTCTGATTAAGTTGAGGGTCTTTTAGTATGTTTAATGGAAATTTGTATTTTTTGAAAAAGAAATTGCTTATTCAAGTCTTTTTTTTTTTTTTCTTTTTTTGAGACAGAGCCTCAAGCTATCCCCCTGGGTAGAGTGCCATGGCATCACAGCTCACAGCAACCTCCAACTCCTGGGCTCAAGCGAGTCTCCTGCCTCCACCTCCCAAGTAGCTGGGACCACAGGCGCCCACCACAATGCCTGGCTATTTTTTGGTTGCAGCCATCATTGTTGTTTGGCGGCCCGGGCTGGATTTGAACCCGCCACCTTAGGTGTATGTGGCTGGCGCCTTAGCCACTTGAGCCACAGCCGCCGAGCTTTATTCAAATCTTTTGCCCATTGTTTTTTCTATTGGGTTTTCTATCTTTTTCTTATCAATTTGTACTTGTTCTTTAAACATTTGTGGGTTATGTTGTTTCGATTATATTTTCTAAATTATATCTCTCATTTTTACTCTCAGTATTATAATATCTTAAGAAAAGTTTCAATTTTTTATGTAATTTATCAATCTTATGGTTATGACTTTTATATTCTGTATAAGTCTTTTCCTTCCTTCAAAGTCATGAGTCTATTTTCCTTTTAATCTCCTAAATACTTTATTATTTTGCCTATGGTACTTAGGCTATCATCTGCCTGGAACTGTTTTTTTAAATGGTATGGGGTAAAAGTCCAGTTTTATTTTTTATCACAAGGATACCCAGTTGCCCTAGGACCTTTTATTGTACCGTCCTTTCCCATTGCTTTGCGGTTCTGTCTCTTCCAAGTGTCCCTAAAGTTGGGTATCTATTTTTGTATCCTCCATCCTGTTTTGTTTGTCAGTGTGAAATTTATGGCCCAATACCATCCTATCTTGATTACTACAACCTTATTGTAAGGCCTGGTTTATGATGGAGCAAGTCCTCCTACCTCCTCCTTCTTCTTTGTAAGTGTTTTATTAACTCTTGGACATTTGATTACATTTTAAAAACTGTTTGCTAAGTTCAAAAAAAGGAATCCTATTGAAGGTTGTTAATATTGTAATGAATATATAGTTAAATTTGGCAAGAATGGAGAGCTTCATAAAATAAGGAACACAGTGAATATTTTAATTTACTTAGGTCTACTTTAATTTCCCTCATAACGCTTTATTGTTTCTTCACAGAGGACTTACATATCTTTCACAAGATTTTCTAGGCATTTAGTGTTTTTGATGCTGTTAAAAATGCTACCTTCAAAAAAATCTATGTGGCTCAGTGAGTAGGGCACTGGCCCCATATACCAAGGGTGGCGGGTTCAAACCCAACCCTGGCCAAACTGCAACAAAAATATAGCCGGGCATTGTGGCAGGCACCTGTAGTCCCAGCTACTTGGGAGGCTGAGACAAGAGAATCACCTAAGCCCAAGAAGGTGGAGGTTGCTGTGAGATGTGATGCCACAGCATTCTACCAAGGGCAATAAAGTGAGACTCTGTCTCTAAAACAAACAAACAAACACCTTAAAAAAAACTATATGTGAATTCTTGGGATAGAACATAAAAATATAATGTGTGTTGATTTTATAAGCAAACTTAATATATTCGTATTAATATGTTAATATGAATATATTAATTTTTATCAATTCTAATAACTTACCTATGTATTATCTTAGGCTGTCTATGTGTATAATATGACAAAATTGAATGACAGTTTTGCTTCTTTCTTGCTAATGCTTATCTGAAAGGCTAGAATTAAAAATGTTTTAGATTTCAGGATTTTTCTTTTTTCTTTTTTTTTCTGGTATTTTAGAAAATACACATTTTACTTACCAGTTCAGCATCCCTTATCTGAAAATCCAAAATCTGAAATGCTGTGATGAGCATCATGTCAGCACTCAAAAAGTTTTGGATTTGGGGAGTATTTTAAATTTCAGAGTTTGGGATTAGGAGTACTCAATGTGCACTTATTTTTCTTACCTTATTGCACTAGGACTTCCAATACATTATTAAAAACAAATGTGGATAAGGTCATCTTTGCCTTATTCCTGATGTCAAAGAGAGAGCTTGCAAATTTTAAGAAAGTTCTTTTTTTTTTTGAGACAGGGCCTCAAGCTATCCCCCTGGGTAGAGTGCCGTGGCACCACAGCTCACAGCAACCTCCAATTCCTGGGCTCAAGCGAGTCTCCTGCCTCAGCTTCCCAAGTTGCTGGGACCACAGGCACCTGCCACAACGCCTGGCTATTTTTTGTTGCAGCCCTCATTGTTGTTTTTGGCGGGTCTGGGCTGGACTCGAACCCACCACCTTAGGTGTATGTGGCTGGCGCCTTAGCCACTTGAGCCACACGCGCCAAACCAGGAAGTTCTTTATTACCTCTAGTTTTCTTGAAGTATATGTGTGTATGTGTATGTATATGTTTATATTGCTATTATTAAATACTTTTTTAATACTGTGCTTAACTTCTTTTTTTCTAATCCCTCTCTATTCTTTATTCTATGCTTTATTCTGGAGAGTCCTAACCTATCTTCCAGGTTAATGATTCTTTCTTCAGCTATTTCTAATCTGATGTTAAATCCATTTACTGAATTCTTAATTTCAGTTATTGTAATTTTCAGTTCTAGAATTTATATGTGCTTCTTTTCAAAAACTTAAATGTCAGTGTTCGTAGCTTTCAATTCCTTACTTAAAATTTTAAGCTCAGTTTTTATCTTTATGGACATAGAAGCATTGTCGTTTCATAGTCTGTCACACATAACTCTTACAGATGCCTTTTGTTTTTGCTGGTTCTGGTCTATGTTGTTTCTCATGTACCTTGTACTTTGGTTACTTAGTAGATATTGAATTGGAAATGCCCTTAGAAATAATTCGATACATAGGTGATGCCTGTATTACTCTCTTCCAGAAAACATGCTGTAGTATCCTTCTGCCATATACTTGAAAGCACTAAGTGTTTAGGACCAAAGCTTGAAGATGTACAAATTGCACAAACTATTCAGGGTCCCAGCCTGGGCAGAGAATATTTAATTCAGATCTCTACCCTTGGTGGATCTAACTAAGCTCTATCCCCTGTTCCTCCAGCCCTAAGAATCTATATCTGCTTCTAGTACCCCTCCCCCACCAGGGTAAAAACCGGCTCCCACTGGTGCAGCCCTTTGGGCCCTATGTCTCCTTCCAGATCTTTCCAAAGCAATACCCTCTTCCCTTGTTTCTGAATGCATCAGTGCTCACCCCTCAAGTTTTTCAGAAAAATATTGGTGATTTTGAATAGCTATCCAAATTACCAAAAGGAAATCTTCACTGGCAAATTAACTTTTTAACTATCTTGTGAATTCTTTAAAAGGCTATTATTGTTATTTACTGTTTTTAAATGTCAGCTAGTTAATCTTTTAGTTGTTCAGTAGAAAGTTTGGTCTGAAATACCTAATCTGTCATTATTGTTTTTATTTTCGAATAAATTTAATTATATTTTTAAAAAGTGAGTCAATTTAAAGAAAAATATTGATATGCACAGGTAATCTCTGGATCAGAGACGGGGAGGACATGCTAATAACTGAAGCTTATCAAACACAGCAACAGGAGTGCTAGCCAGATGTCTTGGTTCATGTCTTATCTATGTCGGTTATGAGCTTGTTAACATCAGCTAAGTTACCCCCTCTAAGCCTCTGTTTCCTTATACAAATTAGAGAAAACAAAACTAACTAACTGGTGGTGCTGTTGTGAGTATTAAAAGAGGTCATGTATATAAATCACATCGCATATTCCCTGATATTTAATAAATACTTCATAGCATTTAATTATTACTTTTCCTATTTGTCAGGCAATGAGAAAAATGGTATCTAGATCAATTATAAGTCTCCTTGATTATGACAAAACATTAGCCTAATTTGGAATGTGTTGGGTAGCTGTGAGTATGAGGAATGGTCATCATTACCTCAAAGAAATATAAGGTGACATAGAGCAGCTCCCCAAAGGCTCAAAAGGACGTTTGGCATGAAATAGTCAAAAGTGAATAGTCATTCACATTATATACTGGCCAACTTTAATCTATGCAAATGTTGTCAGCCCCTCGAGTTCACCCTGCACAACTAGAAGTAGTAGCCCTGGGAAAATTCTTTTTTTTTTTTTTTTTGAGACAGAGCCTGAAGCTTTCACCGTGGGTAGAGTGCCATGGCATTACAGCTCACAGCAACCTCCAACTCCTGGGCTCAAGCGAGTCTCTTGCCTCCGCCTCCCAAGTAGCTGGGACCACAGGCGCCCGCCACAACGCCCGGCTATTTTTTGGTTGCAGCCATCATTGTTGTTTGGCGGGTCCGGGCTGGGGATTCGAACCCGCCACCTTAGGTGTACGTGGCTGGCGCCTTAGCCGGTTGAGCTATAGGCGCCGAGCCGGGAAAATTCTTTAGTAATGGTACATGCTCAATACACTTGCAGTATTAATTTGCAAGCTATAATTGGACTTAATGTAACTGTGGTAATTAGACTCAACAATTTTTGCATTAACTAATCACTTAATATTTCTAGGCCTCTATTTTTTCATCTGCCAAAGAAGAAGTTGAACTAAATTATCTGCAGCTCTAAAATTCTATGATTTGCTTGTAAAATGCAATTTTAGTATTTCTATAGTGGATTTGCATCTTTGAGCAAATTGTCTAGTATTGGGTGGACAGTTTGGAATTTGTACTTGTGGGCTGATAATTAAAATGAAACTTCATACTTGTCCATTTGTCACATTAACAAAGCATACATATTCTAGAACAAATGTATGACATTTAAAATAACTGGACTTAGTCTGACCTATGAGGCCTTTTCAAAGTCTGTTTCAGCACCATAATTATCTGTGTATAAATGACCATATTGGATGCCTTCTTACTTCACAATATTTCAAATGGCTGAAAGAAAAATTCTCATCAGTGATAATGGAAATGCCATTTTGTGTGTCTGAATGGGGTTTCTGCTCCCCTAATGTGATTCTTCGCGCCCAGTCTTAAAGGTTGCCCACTGGTATAATGAGGCAGTTTACTGCTAGTGCTTCATTCTGACCTGATAAGGTTCTTCCAACCTTCAGGTCATAAATACCTTCTAACTAAATATCACCATTTTACATGTTAATCCTTTGGTTTGAATCAGTTTACTGTTTTTTGGAGAAATTAGGCATTTTTTTCTTTCAACAAAGCCCCTGAGGAATCTGCAGAGATAATGGTAGTCAGGCCTAAAGCTCTTTGGGTCCTGGCAGACACTGCTGATGATGCACTTCGGAGATTCTGCCTGGAGCTTCCACTGTGGAAGAGACATTCGCAGAGTCCTCATGACCACTTGCACTTTTCTAAATCAGTAATAATTTCTCCAGAGATTTTTTTTTCAATTTAAATTTTCCCCATCAAGAATCTTTTACAAAATACTTTGAATAAATATAACCAACTGCAACTCTGACTTCCAGCTGTCACCAAAGGTCTCCAAAGAATATACTTTGATTATAAAACTAGATTGACAGGGATTTGAGGAAAAAAGAGGCTCAAAAAAGCCACAGAACTGTTAGGCCCCTTTGTTCACATAAATTCCCTAGTATGATGCCATAGAAAAGTGTTAATATCAGAGAGTTCTTTTTTTCTTTTTTGAGAAAGGAAAAACCTAATTACTACCTAGAAGCAAATGGCATGGCTCCCACTTAGGCATACAGCCGCTCTGAAAGGAAATTTACTATATTGTCTAAATCGAAACAATATAACAATCATGATTTAGTTATCTGCCTTAAATTTTCAAAACACTTTGACATACGGTTTTTCTGTCATCAGAGCTATCTTACGAGAGAGGACAAATGATTATCACTGAGCCATAGACAAGGACATCGAATCACAGAAAGTTGGGCAGCCAAAAGTGATGTAGCTCACTGGCATTTGATTTGGGACTAGACTCCACTCTGCAGATTCTTAGCAATGCTGTTTACCAAATACGACAGAATAACCCATGGGGAGGTAGAAATAAAAGAGTAAATGTTGCTCAGGGAAAAGCAAGAAAGTGTTTCTTCTCCCTCTTTCTCTTTTTCCATGTTCCTTCCCCTCCAACACGCATGCCATGGCTACGTGTGTTGGCCTTATTTGTTCCCAGTCTACATA
>NW_003852493.1:5412147-5459916 GCF_000181295.1 Otolemur garnettii | reverse complement strand
ATTATTGTTGTTTGGTGGGCCTGGGCTGGATTCGAACCTACCACCTTAGGTGTATGTGGCTGGTGCCTTAGCCGCTTGAGCCACAGGCACCAAGCCGCTCCTTTCTTCTTGAAATCCTCATCCTTGCTTCTGAGACTCTTCTTTGGCCCCTTGTCAGACTCACTTGGACTACAGCAATGGTCTCCCATGGTTTCCCCTAGCACCAGGCTTGTAATCCTAAATCTTTCTTTCCAATCCCCACCAGAATCAGCCTCCACCATGGAGACCAGCAAGGCTGGACTGATCTTCCTGTAGGAATCCTATTACAATTTCTTCCTGACTGACTACGTCAGTTCCCTGCTTAAAACTTGTCAAGTGGCTTCCAATGACCTTTGGCAGTGGTTGTCAATTTCCTTAGGCCCAAGGACCCCTATTGGTAATAAATGCTCTATAATTTTTCATTTATTCTGCCAAAATGAAACCCATCAGAAATACAGTCAACCTATAAATGTAACTTAAAAATAAAATCAATACAATGCCCTTTTACAATGTAAAAGAGAAGTAAAGATAAAATAATCCAGTGTAAAATAATATTTATTTTAATATTACATATTTAGTACACGACATATTTAGGCACGACACCACCAGAAGACACAATGGTCAGATGCTTGTAGCTACGTGTCGAGCACAGTGACTGTGACAGCTTGTATCCATGACTCAAATCCATGAGCAGTGTTGCTGTCAGTGAGTAATTTTCTAAAATGAAAGAATTCCAGGATATAGTTCACAATGCTATCTTTTTATACTTTAATGTAAACATGAATCACCTAGAGATTTCTTTAAACTGCAGTGATAGGTTATGCATTTTTAACAAGATCCTGGGTAATGTCTGTGCTGCTGGTCCATGGAGCACACATTGAATAGCCAGAGACTGGCTAGAAGGACTTCATTTGTATTAAGAGGCTAATGACATCTAGGGACGGTTCAGTAAAATCTGAAGTCTTGTTCAAAACTTGATCAATTCGAGCTTCCAGTGTGGAGTCATCTATATGTTGGAGTAACTGCTATCCTGGAACATAGCGTGGAGGCCAGCAAGGTTGGGCTCTGAGCCCAGAGCAGGGGCTGGGTAGGTGTGGAGAAAATACTCTCTTTCTCTGTGTAGTCAGTGGCTGACATTGGAATCCTCTTCAATGGATTGTAATAATTTTTAGAGCACAGTGCAGCACAGTGGCTCCTGCTGAACCTAAATTGAGCCTACAGTCCCATGTTGTGCATCTATTCAGGTATTCAGGTGCCTGAGACAGATGCATGAGAAGTGATGATGGAGAGATGGCACTGAATGAGTCCTTCACATCAGGAAGTAATCAGCATTACTCATTTCTTTAAGGAAACCAGAATCACTGTAGCCCAGAAAGACCGGAGGGAATGAAGCGGGGCTGGCTGGCACCTCTAGGATGTGGTGGATGTTGTGAGTATCAGCAGATGGCATTCAAAGAGAGCTTCTGTAAGAGCAGCTGCAGAGTTAGTGGACGCAAAGAAGAGATGGTAGATCCTCCCTGGACATCTACGAAGACAGGCGCATCCTGTGTTGAACGCTAGCAGTACTTTGGGGACATCTTATAGTGAGAGGATGTACACAAATGTGAATGTGACTTCATGTGTAGTCATAGGTTGAAGGAGTCTGGGGACATTGGAGATATATTATTATTTTTTCCTGATTGTCGTCAAATATACCCTTCACTGTTGTTCCCTATACATCATGCCTATGGTCACCATAACACACACATTTAACCCATCTTCATCTCCTTCTAGTTTGATAGCTCTAAAGGTCTAGATGACTCCTATACTTTCTTCCTACGATGTTAAAATTCTCATCTGAAATCATAATTTGTGGTACAGAAAGCAAATCTTTTCTTGACTCTTTGTTCATAGTCAGTTATTCCCTTCTTACACTCTTCAGCCTTTTCTAAAGTCATAATCTCACATTAGAAGGAAAAATGAATCCACCTCTTAAGTCTCCAAGGTTTAATTTTTTTTCCCCAGCAAATGATTGTATATATTTATGGGGTACAATGTGACATTTTGAAATATGTATACAATAGGGGATGATTAAATCAAACTAATTAACAGATCTATCATGTCACCCACTTATCACGAGGCTTCACATTCTCAGAAAAGTTTTTAAAGTTGAAGAGATAACTTCTGAATTTCATTGTTTCATGTTTTACATGTACAAGTGAATGAGCAGAAGCATGGGTGTTAGAATGCTTGATTCAAGGCCAGTTCCCCTTGAATTTTGACTGGGTACTCCAGGAAGATTAGATTTGGTTGTGCCATCGGCTGCCCCATCCTGTGCAATAGCTACTGTACATCTAGCCCAGCCTGGCACTGCACATCTTGCTCTCCGGGGCAGGGGATTCTGCAGCTTCATTGGAAGGTCAGAGTCTACTGTGCCTGGGGAGAGTTTCATTCCTGATGTATAGTTGAGGCACTATAGAGGTTTCTTCTTTTTCTTATTTACGTCAAAGATGAAAGAATTACTAAAGAATTGGCGGTAGCTGTGTAGTTTTTCCTTTTGACACTCATTCAGGAATAGTTTATTCCATTCATCCAAGCACTTTATTTCACCTTCCATAAACCTGATATCTACTCAGAGGTTGGAGAAGTGTTGCCAAAACCTGCCTCTCTGTCAAGGAGACCAGCTTACACCAGCCAACCCTCTGCTTATTCTGAAGTTTGTTCCAAGATTATTCTTAAGTCTGAAATTGAGCTATAGCTCTCTGTTCCTTCCCCAGAAACTCCCAGTATAAGTCTTATGAAAACCTCTTAGAATGCTGTCTTTAAGCTTGTGAAGCAATTTTCATGTCTTCTAAGAGCTCACATGTAATTGGTCTTCATATTAACCAGCTAAACATGAACCTTTTGGACTTGGAGAAGAATGGAAAAGAAAGACTAAGTAAAATGAAAGATGAATTAATATAATTCAATTTATTATACAGAGTCAAAAACGATGCAAGATACCTGAAATATCCAAGCTGAATGATTCGGGGGAACAGAGAAACAAGAATAATTTACTTTTGTAAATTATGCATTAAAACCAATCAGTAGGTTTGGTTTTCATGCATGCTGTTTAAATGATAGTTTTATATCCTCAAGTAAAAGTATTTAGCAATCACAGTTTATCTGATTTCAGTACAATAGAGGAGGGATATGTTTCAAGACCCCCCAGTAGATGCCTAAAACCCCAGCTAGTACTAAATTCTATACACATCGGTTTTTCCTATTGTTTAATTTATAAATTAAGCACAACAAAAGATGAACAAAGAATAAATAACAATAAAATAAAACAATTATAACAATGTACTATGATAAAAGTTTTATGATGAGATCTCACTCTTTCTCTCTCCAGATACCTTACTGCACCATGATCACTCTTCTTGTGATCCACTGATCTAATAACCAAGACAACTACTACTAAGTGACTAACAGGCAGGTCGCATATGCAGTGTGGATGGAGGAATGACTCACCTCCCGGGCAGGGCAGGATTTCATCACATTACTCAGAATGACATGCAGTTTAAAATATGAGTTCATTTCTGGAATTTTCCATTTAATATTTTCTAGTGGTGGTTGACTGCAGGTAACTGAAACTGTGGAAAGTGAATCTGTGGATAAGAGGGGACTACTGTATGAGAAAAAATAGATACGGTGCAAGACATATCTGATATCTACTCAGTTAGTGGTGTATTAGTATCTGAGAGATTGAGAAGAGTACAGATAAAACCCTCAAAGTGGCTTGTTAATCCTAGAAATCTCCTTTGCTAACTCCATTAGTTTGTGAAAGTGAAGGTCTTGATGATGACGCTGGAACGGTGCATGGATCAAACACCAAGGCAAGGTGTTGGACATGTTTACGATGCTTGATTCTTATGAACATTGAGCAATTATTTGTATAATGTTTTATTATTCACTTTTATCTGAAATCTAATCCAACCTTGATGTCCCATTTTTCTTGGGAGCTGTTTCCCAGGATTTAACTATGAAGCTATGAAAAGTTGAATGAAATTCAGGAGCTATTTTCTAAATGGGTACACATATGTGGCTTCTGTCTACCACTATACCAGTTTTTACCTTTTTGAAAATACTAAGAATGTTTTCTAAATTGGAAAAGTACCCCTTCAACAGTGCCTGTAGATATAATCAACATATATAGAGATATGTATATAATATACAGGTGCCAGAAATCTATGCCAAAATGTTATATTTGTATCCTCATCATGAAACTTGAGAAATCTATCCCTCTGAATAGATTTGCTTTCTCGCACTTGCTAACAAAAGCTACTTTTGTATGGACAACGAGGAAAAGTAGCGTCTGTTGTCAAAAGTGATAACAGTCCAATTCTTTACAAAATCCCAGGTTCACCTATAATTGTTCTCTGTGGGAAATTCTTAGGTCTTCATTTGAGCTATGTGAGTATAGTTTTAGTGGCTAGAGTTATCAGAATCAAGGACTCTGCGCCTCATACAAAATATAGTGACCTCCTCCTTTGCTGTTTGCTTCTGTCCTAACTGACACAAGGATCACTGTATTCATGTCCTCTCTACAGCTACAACAACCTGTACAGTCAACCCTTGTACAAGGTACCAGCCCCCTTTCATACAAGACTGCACCTAGGAAAGCCACCTTGGTTGATTTTCAATAACAATCCCCATAAGGTTATGTCACTGAATGTGCAATTAAAATAAAACAATGCAAATTTGCAAATTACTTTAGTGAAGAATAAAAGTCAAATACTAATATTTAGCAAGTTGACATTAATATTTTGTTGCTTTTCAATAACTATAAAAGACCATATTCACATACCTACTTATAATTCTAATCAAAGGGATATACTTGCATATTAAAAATCCAATAGTTTAGCCATGTAACTTTATAATCTTTATTACAAAGTTAGGCATGCCTAACAATAATACTCACTAAAGAAGGATAGCATGTGTACTTTTTCCCATACAGGGAGAGTGTTAGTGTTCATTCTGTTCCTTATTTCCTCTTTAAGCTGAAGTGCTTTCAAAAGGTAATTCAGTAAGGACAGCACCTAAAGCAGAACCCAAGAGAAAGGTTTGCATGCAAGTAATTTATTTTGGAAAGTGACCTTAAGAAAGAAAAATGTAGGGGCTTTGGAAGAGTCAAAGAAGGCAAGAGGGAAAGCCATTCCCAGGATGCATTATTTTGCTGATCATGACTGTGAGCAGTGGGATGTTCAGTCTGTGTTCATTCCCACATGCATCAGAATGAATAGGGTTTTGCAAATGTATTACATGGGGAGATGGAGGACAGAGAAGCCCCCGGTTGCAACAACAGCAGCTGTAGTTCAGCGGTAAGAGGTACTTAAAAAGGTGTTCAAATATCAGGAAAAGGCAAATCAAAACCACTATGAGATACCACTTCACACCTGAAAAGATGGCTTCTCAAAAAGAGATGGCTTCTCATCTTCAAAAAGATGAGCTTACAAGTGTTGGTGAGGATGTGGAGAAAAGAGAACACTTGCACTTTTTAGATGGGAATGCAATTTGGTACAGCCATTATGGAAAACAGTATGGAGGCTCCTCAAAATATTAAAAATAGAACTACCTAGCAATTGCCCAGCAATTCCTCTTTGAGGTATGGAAATGACATCAGCACCATGAACAGTTATTTGTAGTCCCATGCTTATTGCACCATTATTCACAATAGCCAAGACATGGGGACAACCTACCTATCCTTGGATGAATGGATAAGGAAATTGTGGTGTATATACATACAATGGAATAGTATTCATTATTCGTCATGAAAGAAGGAACTTTTGCCGTGTAACAACATGGATAAAGCTTCTGGGCCTTATGCTAAGTAAATAATTCAGATAGAGAAAGACAAATACCGCATGATCTTACTTGCATGTGGAATGTAAAAAAGTGGAATTCATAGAATCCGTGAGTAGAATGATGGGTACCAGGGACAAGAGGACATGAGGGAAAGGAGAGATTTAGGTCAAAAGGTACATACTTGCAGTTATAAGATGAATAAGTTCAGGGGGTCTGCTATACAGCATGCTCCATAGTCAACAGTACTGAACTATATTTTTGGAACGTGCTTAAATGTTAAACAGAAAGGGCAGCTAGGTAAGGTGATAGATGTGTTAACTAACAAGATTGTGGTAATCATTTCACAAAGTATATAACTATAAAATCACCACATTGTACATCTTAAATTAATACAATTTTATTTGTCAATTATACCTCAATAAAACTGGAAAATTTAAAAAATGTTAACCAAGCAAATGTGAGGTGGGACAGAAAGATGTCTGATAAATCAGCTAATAAAAAATAGGGAAGCAAAAATGATTTAGAAGAGGCCAGGCAAATTAAAACCACAGTAAGATATACTGTATTCTGTAAGAATTGCCTAAATACCCCCTCTTTCCAAAAAACTAACTCTCCCCAATCTGACTATATCAATTGCTGGTAAAGAAGTGAAGCAATTTAACTCTTATGGAAATGCAGAATGATATAGCCATTTTGGAAAAGAACTTTGGCAGCTTCTTACAAAGTTAAACATATTCTTACCATATTACCCACTAATGCTACTGAGCATTTAGCCAGGTGAAATAAAACTTAGTTTACACAAAAAAAACTGCATATGAATGTGTATAGTAAATTAATTGGTAATCACCAAAACCTAGAAACAACCCAAATGTCCTGCAACGAATTGATCGGTATTTACCAATTAATCTGCTGTACACCTCTGAAATGGAATACTTCTTAAAGTATTCAAAGGAATCAACTATTGATCCATGCAACAGTGTGAATGAATCTCAGGTGCATTATGCTAACTGGAAGAAGTCAAACCCAAAAGACTACTACAGACTGCATAATTCCTTATATAACTCTAGGAAAGGCAAAATGAAAGGGCGAAAGCCATTGCATTGTGAATGAGGCACTGACTAGTCTGGGAGAAAAGGCAGATTATGAGAATTTTTTCAGCTAAAGCTGAAAGTTTGATATTTATATGAAAGCAAAATTAAGTTATTTTAGAGATCAATGAAGATCTCTAATCTATCTGTTTTCCTATTGTTAATACTTCATTATATATTGGGGAAAATGGCATACTCACTTATCTCCTATTTAGTGCTACTTTGTATGAGGATAGATATAAAAAGCTGAGTTACACATAGTCCTTGCTCTTAAAGAACTCTATTATCTCAGAGGGGAGGCAACTTTAAAATAAATAATTTTTTAAGACAGAGTCTCACCCTGTCACCCAAGCTAGAGTGTGCTGTGGCATCAGCCTAGCTCCCAGAAACCTCAAACTCCTGGGTTCAAGCGATCCTGCTGCCTCAGCCTTCTGTGTAGCTGTACTACAGCTGCCCACAACCACACCCAACTAATTATTTCCTGTTTTTAGTAGAGATAGTGTCTCCTGAGCTCAAGGGATCCTCCCACCTTGACCTTCCGGAGTGTTGTTAGGATTATAGGCATAAGCCACCACACACAGCATAAAGCAAGTAATTTCAAATCAGTATGATTAATTCTATAAGAAGTATATATCCTAAATATGGTGATAACACCAAGGACAAAATGATTATCTTGGCTTAGCTGGATCTGGGAAGGATTTACAGAGGAAAAGATGCTTGAACTGAGTCTGAAAGGTGATAACAATTTGTTATTAAAATGAGGTGTGGGTGGTGGCTGTGGCTCAAAGGAGTAGGGCGCTGCCCCATATACTGGAGGTGGCAGGTTCAAACCCGGTCCCGGCCAAAAAAAAAGTGCCAAAAACAAAACAAAACAAACAAAAAGAAAGGTAGGTAGGTGTGGCAGGGCATTCTGAAAGTAGGGGAAAAGATCCAAAATCATGAAGGCTGAAAACAGCATGGCGGCTTTGAAGTTTGGTGTGGGTGGAACATGGCTTGCATGCCAGGAGAAGAAAGGGATATTCTTTGACAGATAGTAGAGAACCTGGTACATCATACTAAGAGTTGGAGTTGTATCCAGTAGAAGAGAGGTTGAAAATTGATAGCCTGAATATTAAACTAAGGCTTCATGTGTTTGTTTTAAAGAATGTGGGTGTATTTTCAATGTTACATTTTGAAAATTGTACCTATA
Organism: Otolemur garnettii; assembly: GCF_000181295.1. NCBI lineage: Eukaryota > Metazoa > Chordata > Mammalia > Primates > Galagidae > Otolemur > Otolemur garnettii. The sequence continues at coordinate 5,451,798 of NW_003852493.1, read as the reverse complement.
AATTCGGACTTCTAGCTCCGCTTGAAAAATTGGAACATCTGGTACCCCAGGCCTACATTCATTCCTATTGGCAATAAATAGCTGGCTAAAGACAAAAGTTGCTGCCTCCCTTGGGTGCTTTTGGGTGGAGTGTGTGCCTCTCCAGCTGGGGACACTCACATCTACCACCCATTGCCTTATACCCAGCCCCTTTTGGTCATTTTTGAAACCTCCCTTTCCTTAGCAGATATTTGAGCTTGTGCCTCTGCTGTAGACAGTAGGGAGCCATCGAAAAACTTGAGACAGGGGAATAATACAATCAGATTTTCATTATAAAAGGATTAGTCAGGCATGAATGTGGAAGACAGATTGACAAGAGATACATCTGAAAACGGGGAGCCAGTTAGAAAATAATTGTCAAGTCTAGGAAAGAGATGGTGAAAATTTAGCTGAATTTAGCATCTTTAGGGCTGGAAGTGAGATAACAGAGCCCTGATATTTTAAGGAGGATTTGGTGACAGAATGTGAAGGGTAATGGAAACAAAGGAGTCCAGAGTGGCTCTTGGCTTGGGCAGCTAGGTCGCTGTGATGCCCTCAATCTAGACAGGGAATTTCTAAGGGAAGGATAGTGATTCTGTTGCTTTTAGAGGTTTATTGGCTATGCAAGAGGCAGTGGAATATGCAGACCTAGAGCCATGGATTTGGGAGCTGAGAGCACATTCATGGTATGGAAATCCTATTGGGTTGAATGAAAAAGAAAAGACCCAAAAAGAAACCCCTGGGAAGCCCAGAGGGTACATAGAGGATGTGAGTCCAGCTAGTCAATGGAGATGTATAATCAGTGTCACTAATTCTGACATGTTACTAACTGTTTAAAATATGCTTTTATTTAATTATAAGTCAGAGACATTTTCTTATTAATTTCATAGAATAAGCTTTAATTTAAATACTAATGACAATATTATCTGAGGATTAGAACCTCCCCTCATGTGATCCATGGGATGAATACGACAAGAGGGCTCACACATATGGAAAAACTAGAATGCCCTCTCACTGGACTCCTATGAAAACACAAAGTAATTTTAAATGTTAAAAAAAAAAAGCAAAACCTAAGACATTTGCATATGATGATATATAGAATTATTGGCTGGTTGCATTAGCTCTGTTATGACAGATAGCATCTTTTTTCTAGCTGAGAGTAATTATCCGTAGGCAGGAAATGTGCAACAGAACATAGACTTGAAAGACCAAATTCAAATTTCTAAATCTCCCAGCGTAAGTGGCAATTAGATTCACACCATCATGCTTTATATGTTCTATTTAATACATTTTTATGGATTAGGATAGAGTTGTCTCCTTGGCTGAATAGTATAGAATTTTACGTGAGGGGTCATAGCTATTCTTCTGAGAAACGTATGCAGAATAAGTAATTAGAAGATTGGGGAAGTTGGAGGGATGTATAAATGAGCTTCAGTGGAGTTGTCATTTAAGTAGTAAAGCCAGCTAAATCTTGAACATAAAGCAAATGAATTCAAAATAATGCACATTGTTCTTGTGTTTATCTACTCAGAACATTCCTTTCAGAGGTTTACTAACACTTTATGGAAAAGAATAAGGTTTCCATTTCTGTGAACATATTGTAATATTAGTATAGTTTCCGACTTCTTAGTAGTTATTTGGAAAAAGTTCAAGAAGACAGAATTTATCATCCTGTGAGTGTTCAGGGAATTGATAAGTATCACTTCCATTTGGCATTTTTGGGGATAATTTGGGGATGCCCCTGTGCATGGATGTGATGGCCCCTTAATTTTGCATCTTACCCTTTGTCTCCTCTTCCTCCTTCTTCTCCCCCCGCCCCCGGTATATTCTGACTGTTCTTTCTAGAGGAAGGCATTCAGACAATAAAACATAGATCAGCATGCACTATATTTAGTTTGAAATATTTATTGCCGAATAGCATCTCAAGTGAAGGGGGCTCTGTAGATGATAATAGAAGTCAATTTCTTTTCTGATTTCCCCAGTTAATCTTCTTGTGATCCCTATTTGAATTCCCTTCCTGGCCCTCTGTGTAGGTAAAACATGAAATTCTCATGTGAAGAGATTAATAATACTGCTAAGTTCTTTAAAATATCTTGGTTGGTTCCGTGCTGTATCTAGAAAAAACTGATCTGAGTCAAGGGGGAAAGGTATTCTCATTGAAGATTTCCTGTTTGGGTCTTACAGTTAGGAAATCCATAAACTGTAATCACTTTTATCACACTCTATAAACACTTTGCTTAATTTTTGTTCTCAGCAGTGGTCTCAATTTCTTAGCTCCAAAATAGTCTTATTCTCATAAAAAAGTGTTATAGTGGTTACTTATCTTTGAGTAGTTCTCTCGAGGGTTCTGTTCATTAAAATAATAACTGTAAGGGAAGTATCTGCACTTTGAGTTATATGGTTACGTTATTGTAAACCTGTGAGTTTAAGAATAGTTTACTAATGCTTATTTACCTCGTATAATATACATCTCTCACCTTCTCCCACTAGACATCATAATCCCCTAATTACAGGAAAGGGTTTTAGGCAAGACCTTTTCTTCTCTGTAATCCATTTCACTTGCATTAATTGGGAAAATGCCTTGATAAGAAATCTCAGAATTGCAGATTCAAAGGAGTATCATTTCTGGAGTTGAGTAGCTTTATGGGAAATCCTTTATATTAAAACCAAACTTAGGGCTAAGCCAAAAGTTGTCTCAACTTTTTAAAGGGATGTGGTAAGATCACAGATAATCATTAAGAATGAGTTTTACTGAGTATCTTCTAAGAATTCGGCATTGTGACAGATTTTACAGATTACAAAAATTATAGGGGCGGTGCCTGTGGCTCAATGGGTAGGGTGCTGGCTCCATATACTGAGGGTGGTGGGTTCAAACCCGGCCCTTGCCAAACTGCAACAAAAAATAGCCGGGTATTGTGGTGGGCGCCTGTGGTCCCAGCTACTCAGGAGGCTGAGGCAAGAGAATTGCCTAAGCCCAGGAGTTAGAGGTTGCTGTGAGCTGTGATGCCAGGGCACTCTACTGAGGGTGACAAAGTGAGACTCTGTCTCTAAAAAACAAAACAAAACAAAACAAAAAATTACATAAGCATTAATCTCAGAATACATGGAGCACATGCTCTAATTGAGAAGTGGAACATGTGTGTGAACTAGTTAGTAAACATTTTTATATAAGATAATAAAGTGCTAAATATATCTTTAATCCTGCCTTTATTATATGCCAGGCATTGTGATAGTTTCTGTGGGAGATAAAAAGGGAGATTAAATAAGTGACCTCTATTCGTTGGGGAAGATAGGCAAGCCTAACCCTTCTCGAGGCTTCCATTCTTAGAGCACATATCATAGAGTCTTAGGATACTTTGAACTGTTCTGTTCTCTTACAGTTTAAATCCTCACTTGTGAATCATTCAGAGTTGAATTCTGGTCCCATAGGCTGTGAAACCTATATAACTTTAGCTTACCTTGTTGATAAAAGGCCAGAGAGACAGAGAGAGTGAGAAGATAGGTGGACAAAGTATGGTCTGTGTAAGGAAATCGTCAGGCTAGAGTTTCCTATGGAAGTTATCAAACCCTAGCAGTGACGTGCTAGAAGGTAGTCATCTGTCCATGAGGTGTAGAGATGAGATAAATACATGATCGCCAAACTGAATTTCAGATACTCATCCTTTCACCCAAGAAATATGCAGTGAGCTTTGCATGAGGTACTCTTCCAGGAGTAGGCTTAGAGCAGTGAATTAGGAAAGTCCCTGCCATCGTGGAGCACCTAGTCCAGTGAGAAATACAGACAAGAAAATAAGTCAACTGATTAACAATGTAATTCACATAGTGAAAAGTAAGATGAAAATAGAGCAAGATAAGTGATCCAAGAGTGACCGGAGGGGTGTATTTTAGACTCTATTCATGGACATGGGTTGGAGACAGGATAGACAGATGTACGAAGTCATTAGGAAGGGCACTGGATGACCTTGAAGGGGTGAAGAGCAGGAGTGAGAACCTTAAAGGCCTGGGGCACAGAGAAGGGTGGGTGTGCTGGAGTGGGGAGGAGAGGAAGAGGCAGAGGAAGGAGAGAAAAGTCTGGGGAGTCACAGGAAATAAATTTATGCATGTGGGGTCAAGTCCAAATATGCCTCAAGAGATTGAGTCTTCCCTTTCAACAAAGTGCTATCCAAATAAATAAATAGCTATAAAGCCACTTGAAATGGAGACCAAAAAGCACTACTATTAAAGTCTTGAGTAGGGAACCTAACATGTGTGAAAATTAACCCGGTAGGTATGTGTGTACAGCAGGATGGACTGAGCCATAGAGGCAAGGAAGTCAGCCAAGGCAGCTAGAAAGCAACTGCAGTAACCCAGGGCATAAATAATATTCACAGATCACGTCTGCTTTCTTATCTCATTTATTCATGCTCTCAGTCAGTCAGTCATGTCTATTCAGTATCTATAGATGTCAGGTGGTGTACAAAGTACTCGAGACATGCTTCTGAGTCAATCAGATATGGTCTCTGTCCTCTGAGAGCATGGTCTAGTGCAGAAAGAGGCACTGGTCAAGTTATTACAAGACTGAATGTCTAATTTCAAGCTATTTAAGTACCTTGAAGGAAAAGTAAACAGTGTTATGGAAGCATGTAACTAAAGGGGCTTAATCTCCTGTAGCGGTAGGTAAGGCTTTCCTGATAGATGGACAGCTGAAATTGGGACTGAATAAGTATTGATAAGACAAAGGGGTAGGAGAGGAAGATAGAGGGGAACACATTCCAAGCCAAAAAAACAGCACGTACATCTGCATAGCTGGAGGGAGGATGGCCTGTTCAGATGGCCACTATGACTGGTTCCCAAAGGTGAATTAGTAATCAGCGTGACATTCTGAGTTGGGGCTGCAGACAGACAGAGGCAGGATCTAACCCAGGGAGGTTTATAGGCTGTAGCTGGGAGTTTAGACGTCATCCCAAGATAAGGGAAATCACTGAAAGATGTCAGACAGAGCGATGAGGGTATGGGCAGGGAAGAAGATATGATCAAATGTGTGTTTTGAAAATAGCCACTCTGGCCTCAGTGAATGGGGGAGGGGGCAGCAGTGGATGCAGGGAGGCTTTTGTAGGATGAGAGTGTTGGAGAGAACTGAATGGGCCAAGAGACAATTGGGAGCTATGGTCAGGAGTATAGGCACTGGGACATATGGAGTGTCAGGAACAGACAGTGTCAGATTTATTACCAAATTTCTGGCTTGTGCAAATGATGGTGTTTGCACAGCCACCTTGTAAAGCATGCATTGTTATCTCATTTTACATTAATCTGAGGGTACTGAGTGGTTAAACAACATGCACCAGGGAAGGCCATTCATAAGGCACAGAGGTAGGATTCAAACTCTAGTTGAAAATGTCAAAACCTGGTTTCTCTCATCTCTACTGTGCTTCTAGTTGATTGCAGTAGTAATTAGGGCTATGCCTCAATGATGACAGCAAAAAAGCTTTAGTCTTTTTGTCACAGAGTCATAGAACCTTAGCACTGGGAGGGATTATAGAAAACTTTCTGGTGACCTAAAGACTTGACTTGACTGTGACCTATGGTGTGATATAAAATATATTTCTCACTATATAAAATTTCACTATATAAAATATGGTGAATATAATTTCTCACTATATAAAATATATTTCTGACAAAATAAAAACAAATTTTCTTGAAACAATAGGACTTGTTGATATGATCTCTATTATTTTCTGATCTACTTTTGTGGATGAAAAAATGGTAGTTGCTACCCACAAAATTGATTTCGTGATCCATTCATGATTTACTTGAGAAACCCTGACCTTGATCTAGTTATCTGAATTTTTAGAAGAGGATTTGTGGCTCAGACATGGAAAGTAATTTCCCCAGATTGTGTAGTCAACAGGCAAGTGAGCTCCTGAGACTTAGTCCAGTCCTCTGACTCTCTCTCTATTGTCTTATACAATTTGACTTTGTCAGCTTCATAAATAAAAGTGACCAATAGGTTTGTAAATTTTGTCCTTTAGGAAAAGTAGTTGTTGATAATTTTCTGCCTATTGGCATTTAGTTTGTTTCTTCCTCTAAAAGTTTTGTTTTACACTAGGGTTAGACCCTCCAGGACCCAATTAAATAAAACATTGCAAGATTTTATTTGAAAAGGACATGGAATAGTCAAGATAATAATAGTGCATAATCTTTGAGATTCTGAGAAAAACTAATAAAAAGCCACAGAAAATGGAAAGCAGTTATCGAAGAGGGGTGATAAAAATGCACTCATGAAGTTTCCCAAGAAACTTTGGGACAATTGCAAAACCAAGAGGAAAAAAGAATTTTGGTTTTTTTTGCTAAGCAAAAATGCCAAGTGGAGAATAGAAAGCTTTAATAACATGCAGAATCAGAGGTACTGTATTTTATGAGCAAACTTTAAACATAAATGAACATGTAAGATAAAAAAGCTTAGGTAGGTAATATTGAAAAACAGTAGGACATTTGGAAAAAAATTTAGTGGAGCTGTTAGACTGTTAAAGATTTAATAAAATGAAAATTTGACGTTTACTCAGCTGAACTGAATTTAGAAACTTATAGCAACATTTAGGGGGAAGACAGAGAAAGGAATTTGCTTGTTACATTTTACACGTGTCCTCTAACCTTGATAGAAGTACGGATTGTGGTTGAAAATCCTCACAACGTTTTCCCCATCAGACAAACGAAGGCGAAGCTTAGGAAGTGCTGAAACCGCTAGGATGGAGGAAAGCAAAGATTTGGAGTCCTGTAGTAGAGGAATCAGAAAATGGTAGCATGTCTGGCAGGGAGCCTTTTCTTTCTACAGACCAATCCAGAGGCAAATATTGTCGAGGGAAAACATTGTCAATCTAGCCTCTCAGCATAGCCTTGGAGCCTTATCCACCTCCCATACAAAGCGGCTGCTGCTGTGCTAGCCTAGAAGTAAAACAAGTTCGGTCCCTGCCCTTAAGAAGTTTGCAGTCCATTGGAGGCACAGGCCTTTCCAAATGGTTTGATGCATCTTAGTCTAATAGAAGAGGGACAAGGTGCTAGAGAAGTAGAGAAGAGACCTGGATATGGTGGGGTAGGGACGTTTCCTGGGGTGAATGATATCTAAGCTGAGACTTGATTGAGTAAGTAGAAACTAGGCAGATAAAAGGGGAAGGAGACAGGCTTGCTTGTTTCCAGTATTATTACATCATACCATGTGTTTAATAACTTAATAAAGTCTGGCATACACTAAGCTCTCATAAATGGCAGTTTTAATATTTTATTACTCTAGTCACTGGTCAGACGGTATCTTTTTTTTTTTATTTCCCTTATAAGACAACCACATCACACAACGTTTCCATAAATATGCCGACAGAATATAATATTAATATTTAATTATCTGTTATTATTTAAAAGCCCTACAAAATACTTATGTTTCTGATTGCTATTTTATTTGCTTGCAGTAGAAAATTGCCCAGCATGTCATATGTTGAGCTCTATCTAAATTAGGAAAACATAAAATAGATTCAGAATAATAGAGCTTACATGAACTATAGAGGTCATCTGATTCCATCCCTCCCTTTGTTACGTGAGAAACCAGGGTGAGCTATTTGCTCGAAGTAACAATATTGTTGGTCAGTGGCAGAGAGTGAACTCAAAGCAGATGGTCAACATCCATCTCCTTTACGCCGTGCTGATACCTAGAATAGAACTGTTTTCAAAGCTTTCGACTCTTGTGTATAATTGTATTAATATTGTCTCCTTCATGTTAATTCCAATTATTACCTTTGAAATTTTCATGGGCTTCATTTTTTGTTTTTCTACTACTTAATTCTTTCTGAGGACATGCATGTTTGTTAATTTCACTTGCACGGTCTCACTTTACATTAACAGCAAGGAGCACATGAAATGCTACTACCCATTTCCATTTTAAAGGCTTTCATTTATTATTTGCAGTAGATGAGCATATCTTTAATGTCATTTGTCCTCTGTTAGGTTAAGGTCTCATTCAGAGATTGTACCCTTGGCAGGAATATTAAACAAAGTATGAAATAAAGACCTGGAAAAAAATGCCCTGTAGTTAGCAATCTAAATAATGCTTTCTTCATAAGGCGCCCCTGACTGCACTGTTGGTGATGTTATTTCGTGGTTATTATTGTTACGTGGTTATGTTCACATACTCCATTTAAAGCTATATAATTAGCAAACCCTTTAAAATAAAACTGCTAAAATGTTCTTCTGTGTTTTTCTTCTTTGCTCACTGCTCACTCGGAAGCCTTTTGTGCTTTAGTCTATCCTGCTAATATTGATTTCTTTACCCACCTGCCAGCTTTCTTATTCTTAGGCATCTTGAAAATACCTTAATTGGTTGTCATTCTCTTGGCATGGGAGCCATCCAAATCCCTTGGCTCTCTCTGTGGGGACCCACTGGATAAGGATTTTTTTTCAATTGCACCCTTTTCCCACCGGATTCTTTACCTCACCCATTGTGCTTCCTGAAAAGCTGTTTTCCCCCACTGCTTAGTTACCAATTGCTACTGGGCCTATTTCTCATTGTCATTCTCTCAACTCTAACTTCCAACAACCTGCTCTCCTTTACTCTTTTTTTTTTGGGTGGGGGAGGGTGGTATGGTTATAGTTAGAAAGGATGTGTGAATTACTGACTTCAGGTAAACGTCTTTGGTATCTTTAGTATTCCCATGATTCTAATATTAAGTGGAAGCAATTTAGTTTTTTCAGCATTTCTTTTCTTTTTCTCATTTATTTTTGAGATCTATAAACCATTGGCTTTTGATTGCTGAATCTGCAGCTGTTTCAGGATTCTCTGTTGTGTGCATCCCTTTAAAAAAAACAACATAATTGTATCACCTTTTTTGGAGACCAGAAGAAGCATCATTTACAGAGACTTGCAAATGACAGGGAAGGGTAAATTAGGTAAATCTGTGGGTAAATTGGTTATCCCAGTTTGACTCGTCTGGTTACTTTCTTTCTATATGTGCCTTGGAAATAGAAATCTTCCCTTGTTATAGGTCTTTGCTTCTTTAAATCTTATGACATCATATAGACAAAGGTCATTCAATGATATTGCCCGTAAGTTAGTCTTAAATCAACAGATTAAAAGGCTAGTTCCAAAGCCCAAATTTATTTTCACTGAAATGTATGGAAATAATACTCCGAAGGGCCAAATGTATGTTATTTTTCTTTTTACTAGTTCAATGCATTGCAAATCTTCCTTCCTATTGCCTCAGAACCTTAAACACTACAGTATTTTATTATATAAATCTCTTTGTGTATATATTATGTTTTATGGTTTATATTGTTTAATAACTTTTTTAGTGTGTAAAATTTTAGACATCTACAAAAGTCTATCATCCCTTAACGTCAACAATTACCAGCTCATTAGTTGATTTGTTTTATCAATACTCTTTCCTACTCTCCTATACCCTTGGATAATAGTGAGACTCCCACACGTTATCATTTCATGTGTTAGTATTTAAGTTTGTATCTCTAAAATTAAGGGGACCCTTGAAAGAGCATGAAAACACTATTATCATGCTGAAAACTTCAGTAATATTTCTGAATAGCATCAACTAAACAATCAGTATTGAAATAGCTCTAATTATCTCATAATTTGTTTTGATATTAGTGTATTCAAATAAGAATTCAAATATAATCCAAATATTGCATTTAGTTGCTGTTTCTTAAATCTCTTTTAATTCACAACTGTCCAGTTGTCCTTCTTTCTTATCTCTCGTAATTTGTTAAAGTCTTTTAAGCTTTCCCAAATCTTAATTTGGTGATTGCATCCCCATGTATCATTATATAATGTGTTTTTCTATTGATTAATTTTCCTGTAACCTCATAGGTAGGTTTAGTGATTTGATCAGATTCCATTTTATTTTTTGCAAGAACAGTTGTCATATACTTCTACCAGGAGGCCAAATGCCTGCTTGTTCTAAGATTATTCAGTGTGTTCGATTGTTGCTATACTGATTCATTCTTCATAAAATTTTAATAAATTATTAGTGTAAAGTTTTTAGTATCCATTGATGATCATTAACTAGAATTCATTATTATTGCAAAATATGGTATATTCTAATAGCAACTTTTTTATTTGTTAGATTTCATTAAGAATATTTATTTTGATGAATTAAATAAAACTTAATTATCACGCATCTATGTAAGGGGAATCTGAGAGCATACCAAGTGAAATAGTTTGAACCACTCTAGGAAGCTAAGAATAGGAATGGCCCAGGCACAAACTTACCTAGAGATTACATATTAGTCAGGTTAAAGTTGGGCGAAGTTTGCTAGTGACAAAGCTAAGTTATTTAAATTCGATATTGATCAACTGACATTATGATTGTAAAGTTTCTGGTCTTATTCTAAAGACATTTGGTAAAAAGATTCTGAATGGACTAGAGAACTACGACCAAGTTCAATGATTTGGAATTTGATTTGCATAAATAAAAACTCATCTGAATCTAAGAAATGTATGATGTTCCAAGTCAGATGCAAAATGTAAAAAACAGTCATGTTGATGTATAAATAGATGAATAAAAAAATTCAAACTATCGAGAGACTTGTAGTTCCACAGATGAAACCAGGATATTTGAACAGAGAAGGCAGATGTACAGGGCATGATGTGAAGTTGTGGCAAAATTAAAGTTGTGGGTTTTAATTTTGAAAATGTTGGATTTTAAGCACACATACAAATAGCCAAGTCTTAATATAAGATGGTATTGAAGACAAAAAGGTATATTGATAATGTAAATTTTGCAGTCAGATACATAGAAGTGTTGAACTCATAGAAAAGGATGAGCACATCAAATAAATGAACAGAGAAAGAGAGAGGCTGGAGATCAAAGAAAGGATAAAGTAGGTTTGGGGATGTTGGGTGGATACAGGAAGCAGGAAGAAAAGAAGCAAGCAGGATCCCTCAGGGGAGAAGCAGGGAGAGCAATGTCCCAGCCTGGAAAGCAGGGAGTTTTAAGCAGTTAGGGGGTCTGCTATCACTGTCAGATCAAGGAGTGGGGGACAGAGAACTATCTTTTAGGTATTTAGGGGGAGATCACTGGCAGTGCTCAGAGGGACATTTCACTTTAACTGTAGCAAGTTGCAGATGGAAAATAAAGTACAGAAAGGAATGGTTTGGAAGCAGGTCAAGACAGAAGCACAAATGAAATATTCTAGGAATGGGGATCTAAAGAAGAAGGTAAACGTGATGGCTAGGATAAGCAGCTGGTGGGCTAAACTGAACTCTATTTGAAAACCAGGAGTAGGAATTTCCTGGGTTATTTTGATAAATAGTGTAAAAGGTATTTTTAGAAAATGAAAATTTTTGCAAAGAGAGTTTATTTACTTTAATCATATTTCTAAAACATTATTTTATTCATCTAATTTTCATTTTCTATACTACCATTACTGAGTGATACTTTCACCAAATACATAAGAAATGAGATCTTTAATTGGGAATGCTAGTTTTTCCTTTGATAAAAAGAATTTTGCATTTTCCTGCTGGCTGCTTCCTTAGCCAAAGGTGTACATGGATCAAGGAAGTGTTTGTTTTTATTTTGTTAGTTTCTTGGGTTTCCTGCTTACAAGGATAGTGCATGTTTATTAAAAAAATGTCACCAAGCCCGGAAAGGTTTAAGGAATAAATGTTTTAAATCCTATGATATGAGGCTATTCAGAGGTAACCAATATTGTTGTTTTGGCAAACCTCTTTCCAAATCTCTTTCTATACATAGATACATGGGTGATATTTTATATTAATGAGATCACACTATAAATATGGGTTTTCATCTGCTTTTTTACGTCCAATGATATGTTGTGGATTTTTTATATGTTAATGAATATGGAGATAGAACATTCTTTTTCAATGGCAGATTGAATGAAAAAGGCACCAAAATTGATTTAAGTCATCTCCTACTGCCAGATTTAGACTTTCCAGCTTGTCTGTTTTAAGCAGCACTGCAGTGCACATTCCGGTGGGTACATTGTTTTCTGCACACTTATCCAGCTGATTGTCTTCTTTGGATAATTTTACGTAAGTAGTGTTGGGGGTCAAAACTATGTGCATTTTATATCATGATAATATTTACATATTATGCAGTACTCTCTGAAAGAGCTGTCTCAAGTATACTTCTACCAATAACACGTATCCGTACCGAGAAAGTTTTTTAAATGTCTTAAAATGTTTATTCATTTTCATTCAGGCCCATTTTCCATACTTGTAAAATAAGGAGGAAATATACCATTGGTTCTTAAATTTTTTAGGGTCTTAGAGGTATTAGAGAATTTTTGAAAGTTATATAGCCTACTTTCCAGAAAAATACAAATGTGCAAAAACACAGAATTTTTTTCGTATTATTTATAGGAATTCACAGATTCTTTAAAGTCAAATCCCAGACTCCTTAGAGAACTTCACTCTGTCGACCCAGGTGAAGAATCTCTGAATGAGGTGATTTTAAAGATGCTTTTTGTTTTTAACACTAACTCACAACTTGCACACATATATCACATATTTACATGCACACAGAATTTAAATATGTATTTGGGCAAAATTTGACGTCTGCTTGATTTAAAACCTATCCTCAATATGTCCCATGAAATCAGTTGCGTATGCATAGTTATGGGAATGAAAATTTTCAATTTATTTCAGGTTTTTCAATGGCGAGCCCATCAAGAAGAGGTGGCAAGACTGGAAATGGAAATTTCTGCCAGAAGAAGAAAAAAGGAAGAGGAAAAAAAGAAACTGTGGAAAGAGAAGGAAATGTTGCAAAGAGAGGAAAAGAAAAAAAAGGTATAAAATCTATTGTGAATGAATGTTTAATGGCCCAGTTGAGCTTTAATTGATGTTGGTGTTTGGCATGGAATTCTCATAGGTAGTTCTGAGAAAATGCATGAGGATATTGTGGATTCTTGCTTCAGTTTATTTAAACTTCAAAGATTGGTTGACATGGAGGAGAACCCACTTTGTTGACCCACATGAATATAGCGACCTGTGATTGGAAGAGACGCTGCAGGTTAAAAAAAGAAAAAGACAAAGTTTGTGACAATTACTAGAAGGTTCTGAGATAGCATTTTGGTCAATGATAAATGATTACCAAAAATGTCCTTGTTGGTGGAATGTATTACACTAGTGATAGTAGAATTCACTGAAGGCTAAAATGACCTTCAAAGAGTTTACTTTTTGATTATTTATTAGATGGTTTTGTTTTTCATTTACTGACACAAATTATCATTCCTCTTTTGAGCAAACATTTAGTTTCACAATCTTAAAAATATTTACCAAAACAAATGATTGCTGTTAATTTATGGATGATAGAATACACTTTAGGATTGTTTTTGTTTCTTGTTTTTCAAATATGATATATTTATTTAAGTATTTTTGTTTTCACAAAAAAAATGATAGAATTTGTAATAAAAATATTTTTGTTAAAAATCTTTATCAGATGGATTAATTAACATTTTACATGTGGTTACTGACTTCCATAGAAGTAATTCACAAAAGGCAATTAATTTGTGATCAACACAATGAAACACAATGAAAGGAAATGTTGTTAATCTATACACCTGTATTTACTTGATTTGTATGATATAAAAAATGTTTTTGTTTTTTTTGAAAAGCAGCTTACAGTGCTAAGAATGACTGATTAATTCATAATTGATAAGTGGATAAGTTTTTGTTTTTGTGAACATGGTTGACATTTTAAGCTATATGACCAATTAGATCTAGGAGGCTCTTATCTAAAAGTTTTTTCTTCAAACTACAATATGTGAGGGATAAAGGAACTATGGAGTTGTAGGCTGTAAATCAGTTTTTCTGCATTATACTTTAGTTGTCATGGTTATTGATTTATTTTGTATCTTGAAATCAGCAAATTGGTATCGAAATAGCATGTGTAGAAAACAACATACATAGAAGTTATGTGATCATTTGACATAGTCAATTGCTAGGAAGGTATAATTCACACTTTTTATATTTTAAATTTAAGAATGAATCTCATTTCCTTTTCTAAGGAAGTAAGTTGGGTGGTTTCATCAAGTTGCTGTCAAGAGAGTTGATGGTTAAAGGGAATAATTGTACATGCCTCAGAAACTCATAAATATTGATCATGTTTCAAATAATGTAAGTAAACCATATATCTCTGTGGGAGAACTTACCAATTATTTACTGTTTTAAAAATACAGCATCTGAAAAGCATATCCCTATAGTTTTGTCATCTACTTGGACCTTCATAGCATTCCCTCACTGTGAATTATGACTGTGGCAAGTATTGTATTTTTAGGCATTTGCTTGCATGTAGTGTCAACTTACATTCCATATAAAGAGGTTTAGATACAGTTCCATTCACTGTGGGTTTACAAAAGACAGGTGAAAATACACTAATTAAATAACTCAAGTCCTGAGAATAGGAGTAGGTATATTTAATTGTGGAAATTAAATCTAAACTAGGGAATTGGTACGGTTACACAGGAAAGGATGGAAGGAAGTTGTTAGCTATCATCTTTGCAGTCTGTTCAGATTTTTGGCGGTCAGAGAAAGGCATTTTGAAAGACAGGAGAGAGAGCTTCCTAAGCTTGCAGATAGGGTTGACGTTTGGCCTATATAATGGCTAGAATTCAATGGGGTCCAAAGTAAGGGTAGAACAATTTTTTTAAAAATCCCTAGGCTTTAAACTCTGCTTTTCCAGGAATATTAAATTTAAAGGGGTCAATGAATAACACCTATACCAAGCAGGCTTCTATGATGGGGGCCCCAAGATTCCCTATCTCACCACCCCATACATTCCCTGTATAATTACCAAGACTATAAATACTGTGACTTTCACTTCTATGATTAGGTTTGATTATATGGCACAGAAGACTTTAAAATAGGGAGATTATCTGAGTGGGCCTGACCTGATTACATGAGCCCTTTAGAAGCAGAGAGTTTTCCTAGGCTGGTCACAGAGCGGGTAGTCAGAGATTTGGAGCAAGAGAGATAATAGTATGAGGGAGTCATATGGCAAGAGGTGCAGGCCTTGGGGAGCTGAGCGTGGCCTTGACTAACAGCCAGCAAGGAAATGAGATCTTTAACCTATAGCTCTGTAATTACAAACAACTGAATTTTAATGAAAAACAAGAATGGGCTTGGAAGCAGATTTTTTTTTAGATGAAAACTCAATTTTGTCAATACCTTGATTTCAACAGCCTTGTGACACCAGGAGCAGAGAGCGCAGCCACTCTGTGCTAGACTTCTGACTTATAGAACTCTCAACTAGCAAGTGGTATTGTTTGAAGCTATTACGCTTGTGGTAATTTTTACACAATAATAATTTTTTCAAAACTAATACAGATTTTGGTATCTAGAAGTAAAATGCTGCTATGACAAATACTTAAAAATGCAAAAGTGGCTTTGGAATTGAGAATTGGGAAGAAGCTAGAAGAATCTGAAAGAATTTTGAAGATATCATCTTGAGGATGATAGAAAAGGGCTAGAATACCTCGAACAAACTGTCAGTAGAAATATGGATGTTACAGATGTGACTGATTAGGGCCAAGGAGGAAGTGTGATGAATGTATTACTGGAAACCAAAGAAAGGAAGATAACTGTCACATGGTGACAGAAAACCTAAGGAAATCACATCGCACAATCAGGTAGAAAGCAAGTTTCTACAAAGTTGGTAACGAACTTCCCCAGTGATGAACTAAGACTTCCGAGCAAGGTGTTATAGTTGCCAATTGGCTTCTTTTTGCAGCTTATAGTAAAAAGAAGAGAGATAAATGGAGGGAAGAACTGTTAAACAAAAAGGGTCCAGACCTGATGTTTTGGAAAATTCTCAACATATCCAGATGGGAAAAGACCTCGGAGTTAAGAGATTAAGAGACACTGTGGCACAGAGGAAAGGCTGAGTGTGTGAATATACAGTCCTTTGCAATAGCCTCAAAAAGTTCAAAAGGTCAGATTACTTAGCCATACAAAAGACCTTTCCAGGAGATTAATCTAATGGAGTGAATTCTCTAAAATGCACTGGGTTCTTGAGAAAATTTATCACAGACACTACTAGCTTGCCCTGAAAGGTCAAGATGTTGATGTGCGAAGAGGCTAGCAGATCCCCCAAATTCTACTGATAGGAAGCAGGCTGATGAAACTACTTTGCAGTGAGCGTATGCTATCATTCATGAAAAAGGAAGAATGATTCAGGGGTGAACCAAGAGCCCAGAAGGAACAATTTAATGCCCAGGTATTAGAAACTATGGCTGGCACTTGTGGCCCCTGACATTCCTGATACTTCTACCATCAAATCAAACCTTCTAGGCTCTGGAAGAGCTGAGTCTACCCAGATCTCCCTGTAAACGAGGGCATTTTGAGAGAGACATGGGACTGAGTTGTACATACTCAGTCACTTCTCCCAAATCTGCTGATCAGGGTAAAGGGCAGCACCTATGACCCCTTCTGAAGAGGGGAAATTCTCAGCTTTATGAGAAGTGTAGGCTAGATTTGATATCTCTAGGTATGTCCATGGGTTTGAATGGATATTTCACTACAAAGTCTCAAAAGAGGGAGAGGAGTCTGAAAACACTTCTCTATTCCACCACACATGGGTCTTAATACTTAATACTGAGTGGTACATTAACAGCCTTGCTGAGACCTGAGCTAAGAACTTTATAGAAACAAAGGTCTTAGAGCTGATCTAAGGGGATCTACTTACCAGGATAAGAATGAAGAAGACTTATCATGAAGGAAGAAACAAACAAACTATAAACTAGGTAGCAAAGGTGGAGGGCCAAGAACTCAGCCCGTTGCAAGTGGGGAATGGCTCAGGGTGGTATTGAACATGTGGGCTTGTTGTGTTTGCTCAGACCTGACTTGAGTTCCAGCACTGCCACTTGTTAACTGTGTGGGCTTGAGGGAAATTACTTATCTCTCTATATTTCAGTGTTTGTATTTGCATAATGTCTGTATTTGCATAATAAAACAACGCATTAAGTAGTTAACACAAGCCTGGCCCCCAGGAAGAACCCCATAAATAGTGTCATTATAATTACAGATATTATCAAAGTTGCTTGAGTGGAATGGTAGAGTTGAGATGGTTAGAAATATATCATGAGAACCAAACAGGGAAGGTAGAAATGAGATAAAAATGATACTGATTAAAGACAGTGGTTTTAAGGCTGGCTCAGAAACTAGTATCATGAATACAGTTCTTTTTATCTTTGCCTAGTTACTCTTCCCTTGGCAGGAGACTGTCTCTGCAGTGGCAGAGCTCTGTCAACAACAGTGACTGGGTAATTCTTTGAAAGTTGTAGTGAGATCAAAACTTCTAATTACAACACAGAGCATGCAGGATTAGTTATCTGTAGTTTTTCACTGTAACCCAAAGGATCATTGACACTTTAGCACCTCCTGTGGTTCTAGATGGCAATCAGCAACAAAATGTGGACTCATTAGCATCTAACTAGATCAAACAAAACATGTAGCACTCTTCATGAGCATCATGGCTTGTTGATTTTATTGTAAGCTATACACACAAACCTCCTAGAATATGTTTAATTTTGAAATCCTAAGGTCACCTTTCAGGAAATACTATGGCTCAATGTATTGTACTTGCTTTTTCACCAAGCATTGGCACCAGTACCTTCTAACACCTTGTGCTTTGTGGCATTGGCTTCCTTCCCAACCTCCCAACTCTTATGCAAAGGGTCGTGGGGTCAACTATTAAGCTACAATGACATAAGAGAGTGTATATTCTCAGAGGGGTCACTAACGGTCCAAATGATCTTTCATTCATTTGCTTATTTACTTGTCCAATAAGTGTCAAACACCTGTAATGTGATGTGTATTATATCCAGTCCTCCATTCTCCATACCTTAGGCAGTTGTGAGAGATCACCCACTCAAACAGAAATTGCCCCCTTTTCTGCATATTTTTAAAGGGGTGTGTTTACCTGCTGTGCCACAAAGATACGTGCAATTCTTACTTAGGTCAATAGAAGTTCCTATTAATAATACAGACGGATTTCTTTTAGCTACAAACTTTCTAAGTACAACAAAAAGCATTAATAGAGAAAAACTAAAAATACAAAATGGAGCAAATTATGTGGAGTTTGTAGTTGGTTAAATTAGGCATGACTATACACACATATAACAAATTAAATATATGTGTGCATATGGACATATAGATACATGTATATGCACTTACATATGTGTATTTGTGTATCCCTGCACATGTGTAAATGCAGTGTGACTTTGAGGTTAATTTCCTGATCTTCCCGGGGCGTACTGATGAAGCCTTTAGCTTGGTAGTTGGGAGAGTATTTGTCCTCATCCATGCCTGGGTGTTGTCTTCTCCTATTTCCTGTTCCTGTATCATCAGACTGTACTGTGAGCATCTGTCTTCATGCAGGTTCCAGCTGATCTGACACTTTCTGGTGTGCATGCTCTTATACTAATAGAGTTGTTAGTTTTTCCACGGTTAATCAAATTTCGGGCCTTAGAATGGTCTTTGTGCCCTGACTGACTCCAGTAGGGTTTACCAACTCTCTTTCTATGAATTTTTCTCTTTCCATCTAGGCCCTTAATTGCCACTGCATGCATGTGTACCACAGGAGCTGCAGGGTATAGAACTGTTCTCTGTAATTTCTTTCCAATTCCTGTGACTGGTTGCCTTTCATCTGCATTGAATGTTCTGCTGTTGAAGAAGGAAGGTGATACAGATCTCAGGGCATTAGGTAGTGACAAAAACAAACTTTTGAATTCAGAGTGCTGCCTGGAAAAGACAGCCCATAGCAGAGAGGCCCCTCTGATATGGCACCTCTGGTACTGGCCCAAGTCATCTGTTTCTTCCAGATCCTTTTCCTGCATAATGTTCCTTCTCAAACTTATGCTGTGTAGAGACTGAGATGTCTTTAAAGGGGTGTGTGAGAGAAAACAAGAAGAGAGAGAGCTAAATGGATCCCAGTCAGACTAAAATAATTTAAAATATAACTGTTATCAATTTATGTAACATGGCCCTTAGGGTCACTTGAAATGTGATCACAAATGAAAATATTAAGGCAACACTCAGTAATATAGTGAC
This sequence comes from Otolemur garnettii, assembly GCF_000181295.1. NCBI lineage: Eukaryota > Metazoa > Chordata > Mammalia > Primates > Galagidae > Otolemur > Otolemur garnettii. The sequence goes on along the minus strand of NW_003852493.1, from coordinate 5,432,738 downwards.
ATTCAGATGACCTGAAATGTCAGCACTTTTTACATTTTCATAAAATCAGGACTATGGAATATAAAAATCCTAATAGACTTTCTGGGCCCTGGAATCATCTTTGAACCCCTCTGAGCATCAGTGGACCTCTGCTCTAATGTACAGACAGCCGAACCTTTCACTGCAAATAACTCATTGTAAGGAAACCACCTGTTGCTGGAGCTAAAGTATGTGTACTAGACCGAGGACCAACCTGCTAACTACTTCCTACCCTCCGTTTTATGGTTCTGTCAACTACTAACTCCTAGATGTCTGATCTTGAAAAGTCTGAGGGACATTTTTTATTTATTCATTAGTATTTTTATCTGGAAATCTGATGAAATCCTCCAAACATGAAGGTTGAAAAACCTAATTGATCAATTAACTCTCAGGATGGCATAATGGTCAAAGGAGAAAATAGTATATAGATATTTAATGTAGATAGGAATCCAAAATAAACTGAAGATTCAGACTTTATCCTCTGAGGATTTAATATTGTACCTTTAATGTTATTGTATGAGTAAAGAAATTAATGTAGAATGGGAAGTTTAATTATGCAAAAGAAATAAATTAAGGGTCATTTAATTTTAAAATGGTCATAATGTTCCTTATTTTGTGATTAAAGTTTAGGAACGAACATGCAAGTACTCTTATTAAATTAACTTCTTCTGACCTCCTAACACGAGACTAAATGTAGAATCAACTCTCAGTGCAGTGTATTAGTCAGTAGGTGACAAAAAAAGGTAGAATGGTAAGAGGCTCATCTTCTGGTTTCAACTGTCTTATAAAACTTCCATTTTAAAAAATGGAAAAACCGATGAAATCTTTCTACTATCTGTCAGTACATAATTTTAAGAAAGCCAGGTGGAAGGGGAAAAAAAAGAAGCCTGGGTGATCAAAAGCCAGATGTAGTTGGTTTTCTGGAAAAGATTTCCCAGTAGGTGGTTTTAGAGGAAGAATCTTAAAAATTAATTCCAGGTGTCAATTTTTGGCTACATTTTCTGAACAAGATAGTTCTTGATTATTCATGGGGGTTGGATTTAACAGGCACCTAAACAGTGCTTGCTATGCGCAAAGCACTACTCTATGTTCATTTCATGTTCCTGACAATCCAGGGGTAGATACTAATATGATCCTCCTTTTATAAATGAGGAGACTCAGAGAGGTTACATAATTTCCTCGAAGTCACATAGACATTAAGTGGTGCAGTTAGGATTTGAACCCAGGTGGTCTAACTCCACAGTTCATGACTTGGAATGCTGTGCTACGCTGAGCATCATGGTGATTGCTCTTTGCTATTAATTTTGTGATTAATTTTGAGAAACCCTACCTTTAGACTATTTGATTTAGGATCATTTTCATAGCTCTGGTCCTGTCCTGGTTTTCTCATAATTGTTTAATGGGTAGGAAATGAATAACTTTAAAACTCTTTAATAGTACCTGCTTGCTTGCTAATAACATTTCTTTTATGTTCTAAAGGTGCATGCCGTTCACTAGGTCTGTTTTCTTATTCTTCTTAATATTCTTTCAAGGGTTCACTGCCTGGGTTAATGCACCACTGTGGCTAAACACTTGCCCAAAAAACAGACTATTAGAATATGATCAAAGTTGAAGTGTCAAGTGTTAAGTACCAAGTGTAAACAGATTTAAAAAATCTTCCTTGCCTCCTTGGTGCCATTCCTTTTGTTAAGTATATTGAAGAAAATATTAATGATGTTGATGTGATTTCATTACCTATTGACAAGAACAGAATTTCCATCGTCTTCCAATAATATCAAATTCTCTCAAAACCTGTACCCATCACCTGGCCTTCTCTCTTACAGTATGTGAAGGGTCTGTGCACCTGCCCAAGGCCAGCCTGCCGTCTGTGCACTGGGTTCCATCCCCTCTCTCCTACCCAGGGTTGTTTCTCTCTTCGTCATCATCATTGTCTTTAGGTCTTTCCCTTTAACTTACAAATATGCCATTATGACGTCTATCTAAAGAGTACTCTCCCTTAATCCCACATTCCCCCTTCAGAAAGTCTCACCATTCCATAACCAATTCTTCAAATATAAAAAGCCCAAACGATATGCTTGCTTTTCCCTCTAAACCTACTCCTTACTTAGTGTTCTTTTTCTCAATAAGTAGAAATCCATTCTCTCAGTACTCAGGCCCAAATTCTTGGCATCATCTTTGCCTCCTGTTTTTTCCTGTTTATACCCTCACCTGTTGGTGTAGACAGAGGCTCTACCTTTAAAATACAATCAGGACTATAATCAGCCTCCTTGTCTCATAATTAACATCTCTGCCTCCTCCCTTTCTATTCAACCCTTCTTTTCCGATCCGTTTCTCACACAGGAGCCAGACTGATGGTTCTAAAACTCACTTTGGATCATGCCATTCTTCTCTGCAAACACACTAAAACCTGTCCATCCCACTCAGAATAAAACCCATAGTCCTGACCCAGACGTGCAAAGCCCTGCTTGGTCGACTTTCTCACACAGCATCACTACATCGTGGACCTCCTATCCTATCACTTTGCCCCCTAATAGTCTACTCCCCCCTCTGAGAACACTCCAGCACACATCCCCTTAGCCTTTTGCCCTGTCTGCTCCCTCGGCCTGAAACCCTTCCCTCCCAGATGTCTGCATAACTCACTCCCACATTCTACTAATGGTCCTGCACAAATGTCATCTTAGAAAGAATGTCCTTGATGACCCAACTTAAAATGGGTTATTGTCTATTTATACGGTTTTATATTTTTTCCTTAGCATTTATCACCCCCGACATCTATAAGTTTATTTACTTGTTGGCTATCTTCATTTCCCCAGGTAGAATATAAGCCCCATAAGAAAAGGGAATTCATCTGTTTTCTTCATAGTAATATCCCCAGTGCCTGGCACAAGGCACTCAAAAAATATTGGGTGAACCAATGAATTTAGTGAATGAACTGCATACGACTCCACTTTGATGTTGAGGTATAGAGGAAAACACGCCAAGCTAGGAGGCCCTAGCAAGAAGGGTGACCTTGGCAATTCATGTAGGCTCTGTGACTTTTGCCTGCTCAGTTGTAAAATCAGGTGTTTGGATTAAATGATGGCAAAAATTACCCCGGTTCTAAGTCATGATTGAATGACTCTGAGGTTTGATTACTTTTCACTCTCTCCAACACTTCAGGTTTTGAAATACAACATCCTCGGAACATATACTCCCTTCTTAATGAATAGTGAAAAGAGAAAAATTAAAGAAGATTACAGACAAATTCATTTCAGCAATATCAACAGATGACATGAACATTATGCAATATTTCAATGCCCATACTGAAAACAGACCTTCTTCCTAAAGAAGATGTGACAGTTATTTTTTAATCCACCTGGCATTTCAATTAAGGGGGAGATAACAAATGTGTTTACCCCAGATAGACTTGTTCACTCATCATGTTATGGGGACACAAGACTACATCATAGCAGAAAATAGCTTATTGCCAATTTAAGTAGGCCGCTTTGCTATGAGAAAATGCTCATATAAGTGACCAGCGTGAACACCACCTAAAAGGGATCAATGCTACTTACTTAGGCATATGGCATCTCTGCTTCCACACAATCGATAATAAAAGGCATTAATACTATTGTGTTGGATATCTTCACCCTGGATTATATTACCCTCCACTCTGGCCCACGGCTTTTCCTATGTGGCTCCCTTGTTCTCTTGCTTCTGGCTGGGTCAGCTAGGGTGAGGGAGAGGAGTGAGGTTGAGGGAATTATTTTCCCAGCTCCTGCCCTGTAGGGTAGTGCTGACCAGTGGTGTCCTTCACCAAAGGCCTCAGCTTCTGTCAGATGGCCGTCCCCAACCTGCCTTCTGCCTCTAGTCTGTAGCTGGTAAATCTGCCTGGCGCTAAATAGTCCCTTGTAGGTGCCCTGCCTCCCTCCCCTCCCCTGTCAGTTGTCTCCTTATTACATTCTTCTCGATTTATCCTAATTTTGAATATGCCATCTGTTTCCTATTAGGAATCACTAAACTAGAAAACCAGTAAGAAAACAAGAGACAAGAAACTAAGGGGATGAGAATATTGTTATGTCAGCAAACCAAGACAAAAGAAGGGTGTTGTAACTGAACATGGTTAAAGTGAAAGGGAAACATTTAGCTCTTGTTTGCTAATAATAAACAACATACCAGCAGATTATAGGATCTGGCAGCGCGTACCAGGAGAGGGAATGCAACCTACTCAACAGATAGCATTTTCAGTAGAAGTTTTACAAGTCTAAAGCAATCCTCTTAACGATATTGCACCAACTCCTCTGAGGCCTATAGCATAACATTAAATCATGGTTCATAAAACATAGTTCTGTTTCTACAGAAAGTGAAAGTGATGTCCAATGCAAGGTGGTGAAGTGAAAGTGTTGGACAGAGATACAGACATGCGCCAAGTTCTTGTCACTTGATTCAGATAGAGTTTGGAACCTTCAGAAGTGAATAGTAGTCATGTCCCTTAGATACTCCTCCTAAATGTAAGTTTTCTTGTACAGAATTTTTTTAAATGTACTTTCGTAATTATAAAGTATTTGTATGTTCATTGTACAGAGTTTGAAAACTACAAACAAGCAGACCAAAGATGATAAAAATCATCCCAAATCCGAAAAGCATCACCAAAATAAAATTATGAATAATATCTTTACATTCATTATTTCTATATACACAGAAATTTTAACTAAAATCATGCTGAATATATTATTTTTAATCTGATTTTTCTCCATGTATCAACATATCTTACGTGTTTTCCTACCACATAATTTTTGGTGGTTGCATAGCATTTTATCAGAATTGATGACAGATTGTTTCTAACTTTTCACCCTTTCAAGGCTGTGATGGAACTACACATAAATCTTTGCCTAGATCCCTGCCTGTGAATCCTTAACATCTTGTTTCTTAATTCATAAGTCACTTGCTAGTTATTTTCTTACTCTTGTTTATTCTTCAGATAGAATATAACAATTTATCCTCCTGCCAAAGGTAGATTAGCTTGGAGACTGGGTGCTAAAATGTTCAAGTTTAGGACACTGATAAGTAGCTAAAATGCAGAGTCTGAATTGCAGACTGAAAAAAAAAATCCACTGAGTTCAAATAATCAGGTAGGATAGCGGGAGAATTGACTTTCTCTTTTAAAAACCAAAGATCTAGCTCTAGTTCCTTTCCGTGTAGAGAGTTTTCCTCTTTACACAATTGCAAGGCAATTCTTTTGAAGCCAAATTTTTATTCAGAAACTTAAGCCAGTCTTAGATTGAAGCACATCTTGACCTTTATACCATAAAGTATAGAAGAAAGAATGTTGGCTGAAAGGTTTTGAGGGTAGGAGTGAGTAAGTGCCCTTCTCTGGTATAAAATAATCTGGCCTCCATGAGCTTAGGGAAATTCCTGTTCCCATTCTCTGTGGGATAAAATGTGCCTCCATACCCCACAGGCCTGAGTGAATTGGCTCACTAATTGAAAAGTTGCATCATAATTGTCTATCCAGGTGATTTCGGATTTATATAAACTGATATAAGAAAAGTATTTTGGGCAATGCTACTTTTCTGTTATTTTTTCTTTCATCAGGTTGGTGAATATATACCTTGCAGAGCTCTTTTCTGTAAGGTGTGATACCAAATATAAATAAATATAGTATAAAGTATGTGTCCTGTCTTCCATAAGTTCATACATTATATAGCAAAATGTTGATGACTGTCAAATTGATTATATAGAAAAAGGAGTCATACTCAATTTGTGGTGATTTTATGTGATACAGATAACCACCACTGATCTAGATGAAATGAGTGGGGAAAAATTTAAAGTAAAAAATGAATTATTTCCTCTTAAGATGTCCTTTTATGTTTTTGCATATAACAATGCTAAATTTTTTTTAGTATGGGGTTGCATACTCTAGGTCAAAGGTAGGAAGAAGATCTTTTTTATTGATGATATATAATAATTATACAAATCTGGGGTATATTTTCTATTTTAAAAAATGCATAGGCTCGGCGCCTGTGGCTCAAGTGGCTAAGGTGCCAGCCACATACACCTGAGCTGGCGGATTCAAATACAGCCTGGCCCGCCAAACAACAATGACGGCTACAACCAAAAAAAAATAGCCAGGCATTGTGGCGAGTGCCTGTAGTCCCAGCTACTTGAAAGGTAGAGGCAGGAGACTCATTTGAGCCCAAGAGTTGGAAGTTGCTGTGGGCTGTGATGCCATAGCACTCTACCCAGGGCAACAGCTTGAGGTTCTGTCTAAAAAAAAAAAAAAGAAGAAAGAAAGAAAGAAAAAGAAAAATGCATATCAGGCTATTGAGGCAATAATTCAGGCATTTATTTATTTTTTTTCTGAGAACATTCCAAATCTCCTAGCTGTTTTGAAATATATGATAAATTGTTACCTGTAGTTGGTCCTATGTGCTATTTAACTTTAGAACTTATTCTTTCTATCTGATGTAATTTTGTACCCAGTAGCCAACTTCTCTTCATCTCTTAACCTCTTCTCAGCCTCTGGTGAGCACAATCCTACTCTCTACCTTAGAAAGGAAGTCTTTATGATCTAGAGAATCCTCTAAGTGAATTATAACCTAGAAAATGGAATAAATATGCTTTATTTTAATGGTTTGTGGGCAATGGAACTGGATATTTTCAACTTCATATTTCACATCTTTTTCAAGTTTGGTTAAGGGTTATGGCCTCCTCCTGAAGAAGTCATTAAAGCCTTTGAGATAATGACCTGGTATCAGTGTACCAAAGTCTGTTTGTTCAAAGATTCAACATCATACAGATAGCTTGAAATGTGAGATCAACTACTTTCCTATTATAATTCTGCTTTCTATGTGTAAATAAGAAATTCTGGCCTGGCATGGTGTCTCACACTGGTAATCTAAGCACCCTGAGAGGACAAGGTGGGAGGATCACTTGTGGTCAAGAGTTCTGATATGAGGACAATTAATGAACTAGTTCACAGTGGGGGGTGGGGGAAGGGGAGAGCTGAGAGAGGGAAGGAGGGAGGGGATGGGGGGGTCACAGTGTGTGACATACCTCTTGGGGGCAGGATACAATTATAAGAGGGACTTTACCTAACAAATGCAATCAATGTAATCTGGTTCTTTGTACCCTCAATGGATCCCCAACAATTAAAAAAATAAAAAAAGAATTCAAGACCAGCAGAGCAAGAGCAAGATCCTCTATCTACAAAAAAAAAAAAAAAAAAAAAGGAAATTAGCTAGGTATGGTGGTGGTGCACGGGTAATCCCAGCTACCTGGGAAACTGAGGCAGAATAATCACTTGAGCCCAGGCGTTTGAGGTTGCAGTGAGCTATGAAGATGCCACTACAGTCTACCCAGAGTGACAGAGTGAAACTATCTTCCCTGGCACCCATCCCCCCCAAAAAAAAGAATGGAAGAAATTTTTATTTCATGCTAAATTTAATGGTTGTATAGTATTTTTTTAAAGTTAAACTTTGAGGTACTCTAAAACTAGCTTTTAATAAGAAGAAAATTATTTGAAAGATTATAAAAGTAAGGGAGAATATAAAAATGATCTTGAACCTGCTGAAAAAATGGCATAGCATTATTTTTGGCTAATCTATATGGAGAATAGTTTCTTCAGTTTATTGATCCTTTTACTGGTTTAAGTTTACAAAAATGAAGAAAATGTGGGACTGTGAAAAGAAATATCATGCATCTAATACAAAAGAGGTCATAAGAGGAGATGAAGGATTATGAGGGCTTGTTTTGTTTTTTAGAAAACTAAAATTTTTCCACAAACCTCATGCGAAAATCAAGAGGCTTTAAATTCATCTCATTACATGCACTAACTTTCTGATTCCCCTATCACTGGAATGTTATAATGATCACTCAAAAATCCAAAAATCAGTGCATTTCAAATCTGTGTCTCAACAAATGTCCCAAAGGGCTAGTTAAATACCCTTAGTCTTGACTTTAATTTGAGGCTTGCAAATCCAATAACTCTAGATATACACTTCCTGTTCCTATTAATTGGTGAAAAGCAAATGGAACTGCCCTTAGGGAAGTACTTAGTTCAGGCTTTATCATCCTGCAAATAACACTGCTGGCCTGGCTCCCATTTACATCTTTGTTGTTCTTGAACCAGAGACCAAAAGAAGCGTCCACTAATGCAACACAGAACATTAAGCTCTATTATGTGTCAGAGAAGGTACTAGGGATGCAGAGATAAATCATGTGCTCGATGTCGGAAAAGCTATGCTAAGGATACATAAGTAGTGTTTTAGAAGATATACCTGGCTATGTCTGGGGGAGGTAGAGAGGGAGAAAGGCTCAGAAGGCAATGCTAAAACTGAATATTAAAGGATGAACACACAAATTTGGCAGGCCACAAGGCAGGGCATAGTGTTCTAGGCATGTAGTAAATACCCAGATACATTGGTTAACAATCCAGGGGTAGAACCTCAAGAAAAAGAGTCAAGGAATATAAGGACAAAGAAAGGAGCATAACAAACCATAAGCAAAGGGTCATTGGTGTGTCAAGGGTGGAGCTAATGGTTTTCCTGGAAGGTTTAGAAGTAGCCACTAAAATATTTTATGGTTAGGGGTCACTACAACTTGAGGAACTGTATTAAAGGGTTGTGGCATTAGGAAGGTTGAGAACCACTGGTTTAGAAGAAGATTCAAGAAGGTAGCATTTGTTCTTCTCTTAAAGTTTGGGTAAGACTGATAGGTAGAGAAGGGAAATGACATCATTCTAATAGAGAAAACTGTGAAAAAAGCAGATAAGCTTGAAAGGGACATGGCCACCTTCTCTCTTCTGTTCACATTCTCATCCTAGAGAATCTGATTTTAGAGGATTGTCCTAGAGATCTCACACTGTCCTGTGGCATCAAATATCATTTAACTGGACTTCTCTTTAATTTAGGCCTCCAGCACTGAATTTCCCCCTGAGCCAGCCATTTGTACCTCTGGATGTTTGTGTGGTCTCTCTACTTAGCAGTGTTATAAGCATGTTGAACATGCTATGTTCAAAACTGAGCTCTTGATTTGTCTTCCTTTTCCAAACTTGTTATTGTCACAACCCCCCATCTCCTTTATTGGTGCCACTGTCCAGCCAGTTGCTCAAGAAAAAACCTAGTTGTGCTTGGTTCCTTTTTCCTTCAGTCTTCACATCAAATCCCTCAATAAGCACTCTGAGTCCACTCAAAAGCACATCACAGATTGGAACTCTTGTCTGCATTTTCTGAGTCTGACTGACCACCTGTGCCTCACCCTTCTAACTGGTCTCCTCATTTCTCCTTAGTTCCTCTACTGTCTTGCTCTGCATAATAGCCAGAGCTCTGCTTTAAAAATGTAAGTCAGATCATGTCATCACTTGCTTTAATCTCTCCAATGGCTCACCTTTGTTTCTAGAATTAAATCCTGCCCTAACCATCTAGCCCCCAGCAGCTCTCCACTCTCACTTTTAGTCTGAACTCACATTACCCCCTCCAGCTGCACTGGCCTCCCTCTTCCCAATCTCCAACATGTGCAAGATCTTTCCCAACAAATGCTGTTGCACCTACCACTCCCTCTTCTTGAAGTGCTCCCCTCCCTCTCTGCCCATGAGTGTTTCACACTCATCTTACATGCTTTCACTGAAATGTCATTCCATCCAAATATCCTATTTAACACATTTAAACTATGCCTTCTACTAATTCTACCTAAAATTTTCTAAATCATTACACAACTTATTTCTTTCTTAGAAATTAATCAACACGTAATATCCTACTCACTCATTTATTCTCTATTGCTTCTCTTCTATTCTGGCAAGTCTCAGTTTCATGGGGCAAAGGCCTTAAAGCACCATATGGTGCTTCTCTTAAAGTACCATATCCTAAGTGCCTACCATAGCCTTTGGATTCAGGCATGCACCCAATAAATATTTGTTGAGCAAATGAATGCCAGAGTCAATAGTGTTTTAATACCACAGATAAGGGTTAATAGAATCAAATTCATATACCTGAAGTAAAATAAGGATTGGAAAGTATATTTAGTTTGATTCTTTGGAAGTCACTGGTGAGAACAGGGAATTTGGAGTGGAAGTTAGAGGTAGAGATACCCTAAGTGAGGAGTAAATAGGAGATACAAAGATGGAGAAAAGCAAGCATTCTAAGATGCTTGGCTGAAAAGGAACAATGAAGGGTGTGGTGTTACAGTCTTGGAGGTCTAAAGAAAGTTTTTAAGCCAGTTCTATGAGAGAGATTTGTGTTTACTTGCATGTGAGGAAAGGAGGTTGCAAACACCAAGAGTGAAACGGGTGAAAACAGGGGTGGAAATAGAGTAAGGTTATGGAAAAGGTGAAGTTGGGAATGGGATCTGCAGCCCAGTTCAGGGATTAGTCTCAAACAGAAGGAAGGACACCTCCTCCTCTAATGGGCAGGACAGCAAGAAAGGTACCATGTAGAGAGCTTCTGTTCCTTCTGATGAAAGTGACGAAGTAGAGACAGGTGTGGAGATAAAACAGGAAACGGGTTTTGGAATATTGAGCAGGAATTCTTAAAAGAAATTCTGATCATCATTGAAGAGTCCATTGAAATCATACACTTGGTTATCAGTTCGTACAATTGTGTCATCAATCAAATGGTTGTTAAGTACATGCTATGTTCTGGACACAATAAATCACAATTTCTGCAGACAACTGAGAGAGAAGAAAAGTATACTAATTAGCAAAGCATTGTGATGAGGGCTATGCCAAGGGAATAATATTATACAGCCAGAGCCCAGAGGATAATGGGAAGGGGACAGGGTTGGTTCTGGTCACAGAGTCTATTGCTATAATTCAGAATTTCAGAATTGGAACTATTTTCAGTGATAATAGAATCCTGGAGGAGGATGTGGCTTTCTAGAATGGAGGAAGTTATGGAATTGAGAGAATAGGCTGGAAGGGCCATCAGACAGATGCTGAAATTGCCCAGGAAGCAGCTATGCTAGAGAAGACTAGGATTTGGATATCTGAATTCTTGATGTGTTTTGGGGAATGACCTGGAAATCTACACATGCCAGTGACAAGGACAGGTGGAGGGTGGCATATCCCAATAGTGTTATCATCAGAGGGAAAAGGAACTGTACCTTAGAAGGATGTCATAGTGGTCTGAAAGTAGCACTTAACAATGAGGAAAATGCCCAACCATTCCCTAGTCTCCTTGGCACATGGGGCATCAGAATATGAGGATCCTTCACCTAAGAAAATTTCACTGAAAATAAGGAAATATTGTTCTGAATGTTGAAAAGGTAGGTGATTTTACGTCTGATGACATAGAGGGTCCAGTAGAAAGCACTGAGAGGGAGTAAAGGAGTGAATCATGAGAAGGTAAGAGAGAGAGAGAACTTACTATAGCAATGGTTGAGGGTGCCAGAGAGTGAAAGATGGAAATAATTGGCCTGGAGGTTTCAGAAAGCTCCAGATGTTATATATTTCTAGGCCTGCACAGGACAATGCACCAAGTGGGGTCATTGATCTGGGGATGCCAGCAAGCTGGAGTCCCTCTGATTTTGGTCAGAGAATTACCTGCAAACAGCTACTGACTTCCCACCAAGGCCAACGATGGGAGTAAGCAAACATTATTGGTCTATTGGAACTCAGAGAAAAATCCTCTTTAATTCGATATCTTGTGTTTTTCAAAATTTAGTTTTGAAGTAGCTTTGTTTTTTCTGATTATGAAAGAAACATATATCCATTGCAAAAATGAGGTGATGCAAAGAGTAAAAAAATAAAATGATGGAAAGTAGAAGGGAAGAGGAGTGAGAAGGGTGGAGGGATATGGGAGGAGGGAGGGTATTTGGGGTGACCTCACCTGATGTGAATGATGCAATGGTACATTTCAAAACTATTAAGAAATAAGTATAATTGTGATGGATGTGTTACTTAGTTCAATGTAAACATTTCACATTGTATATTGAAGCAGTACCCTGAACCCCATAAATGCATCAATGTACAAAGTTATGATTTAATAAAAAAAAAAAATAAATAAATGAAATGAAATGACGATTGTTTATAATTCCCAGATGGGGATGATAAAATCATTGCTAACATTTCCATATCTAGCATTAACAGAATTCCCTAGCAGTTATCTTTTAGGACTACAGAATACTCCTTGTCTGTCTGTTTCCATTCTCTCCTGCTCCTACCCACTCTCTCGCTCTCCATCTCTGCTGCTGAGACTTTCTAGCTTCTTCTCTGTTCTCCCTAAATTCAGTTCTTAGTCAGCTCTGGAAGTGGATGTCACTGTCAATTGAGTTCATCCAGTTATCCATGGAGCACTGAATAGATGTTGCAGTTGTGGCTGTGGAGTTGCTATGATCGTGGCCGTCGTTCTTGGGATGCTTCTTTTGGTCCTCCCAGAAATCAGAGAACATGTTACTAGGGCAAGTCAGAAAACTGCTTAGCTTTTCATTTCCATCACTCTCTCAGAAGAGTAACTGCCATATTTAGGGGTGAGACTAGCCCAGCATCTACAACAGACCCTCTGCTGCCCATTACTCATGGGTGCTTGCCACTGACATACTCTGCTTTCCACCAGCAAAATTCAGTGTCTTCACCCAGACACAACATGGTGGGCCAAAGTGGTTGAATGGGTCTCTGTCAAATAAACATTCACGTCAATTGTCTCATTGGGACATTGACATTGGGAAATCCTGGATAGTGGTTTCAGCCTCCTGAACATAGCACATGTGTATTTCCAGTTTTTCTCATTCTGCTTCCATTTGCAGAAAAGGGAAATAAAACAGGCCTAGTAAGAACAATGCTTTCACCTCTTTGCTCTTGAAATGCTTGACCTTTATTTTACCACATAAGTCAGAACTACTGTATACCACAGCCCTGTTAATTTACTCCTTCCCTCCTTCCTCCCACCTATCTCCTGCCACTTCCCCAGAAGCATAAAGCTTTCAACATCCTGCTGTCCATTAGCATAAATAAACTCATGCTTTTAAAGCAAAAATAGTTTTAATGCTGTATTTGTTAAGAGCTGCATTACCATAAGAGGATAAAAATATTCTTGAGTAACAGGTAGAGCGTATACTTTCGAGACGATAACATGCTTTTATTGTGGCTCCCTGAAAGTCGATTATTTTAGCCATAGATTAAAATCTCAGGTCTCTGCACAAGTTGTATTTCCAATCCAGGAATTGTTAAACCCTGCAGTTGCTCAGGACACGTACCTTTGTGTTTTAATTTATTTTTCTGTTGCCAATGTGCTATATACATATCTAAGAAACAAAAAAGAAATGCCATTTAAATTCAATCTTGGTCATATGAACAAACGGATAATGTTACAGCTTTCACCCTTAGTTTTACGCATCTGTTGTTAATTTAAATTTTATGTAACATTTATACAACAGATAAGAAAATACTGGGCTAAGAAAGAACAGAAGTGGCAAGAAATGGAAATGAGAGATCTTCGACGGCTAGAAGAACTGAAGAAATTAATGGCTGAACAGTCGATAAAAGATAGAGAAAGGTAAAAGAAAATTTTAAATTGTGTGATAATGAGGTGCTGAATGGAGTCTTCAGTAGTGTGTTAAGGCAAACAACATTGGGAGGAACATTTTCCTATACCTAATATATTCTTTTAATATTTATATTCACGAATGGTTAAAATGATATCTATAATGTATTGTAAACTCTCCTATTCACACATGAACCTCTAGTTTTCCATCTTGTTCCTTAGGTAACTTTCTAGTTAAAAACCCTCAGAGGATTTTATGGTACTTAAGTACCCACTGTGCACATGAAATGATACTGAGTGCCACTGTGACTTTATATTTTGACCCAGAAGGAGGAAGCCATTATTCCAATAGGAAGAGAGATCCATTAACTGTGACCAAGGCTGGGGAAGCAATACACAATGCAGTGCTGTGTGTTATTCCTTATAATATACTTAGGGTGTGCTCCATACATAAAAGAAAATCAGAATTTCCTAGAATTATGTAATTTTAGAGCTGAAAAGAAGATATGAGATCAAGTAGTCCAGTCTCCTCATTTTTCATATGAGTACACTAAGACATTAAAGTTATTTTTCCAAAGTTACTATATTAGGAATTAATCTGGAAACACCAACACTGTTTAGAAGACATAATCAGTTTATACAACAAGGTTCACTTGGACCTGGGAAGCTTCCTTTGTGACCCATATGACAGTCATCTCAAACTCCAGTCACCAAGGCCACTGAGTGAAGCTGGAGTTCCAGATAGATGCTATATATTCCTAAGAATTTTCTGGGTGAAATTCACATTGTTTTTCACCTATCTCAGGATTTGAGAATTGAGTATAATCACTGAAAGAAATAAGAATATAGCAAAGCCAGAGGTCGTGGTTAGGAGGTGAAGCAGCCAATGTGAACCCCGGTGAACAAGCACAGACCGAGACCTAAGTGGACACGAGAAGCCAGGCCATGGGTCTAAACCAAGGATGTAGACAAAACTCCCACACAACTAAATCAGGGGGAGGTGAAGGCAGTGGCGATTAGATAGTCTATAGCTATCCCTACAAAACAAAAAAGAGTCATAGGAGTTAAAAGGAATGCGAAAAACAGAACAGATGTGTAGTCTCTGCATTAGAAGATGCGCTTCCAATAAAATCACCCCTCACAGCCAGGGAGCTTCTTTGCTTACAGAGTCATTTCAGTCTTTTGCTTCCTGTCTCAGTAATTATCAAGATTAGCTGACTCAGAACTTGAGTTGGAAAAAAGAAAAGAAAAATCAGATTAATCTGCATTACATAACAGGGGGAAAAATAGGCTTATTACAAGATAGCAAAAAGAGTACAAAAGGACTAGGAACCAGGAAATCAAGTTTAGTTTTAACTCTTCTTTGAATGGACCCTGGGAAAGTCTGTCATTTAACCTTGACAAAGCTCTGTTTTATCCTCTGTAAAGTAGAAATGGACAACTTCTGAGGGCTGAATTGATCAACTTTTAAGGGTCTATGATCTGAATGTTCAATTCTTATGTTGAATGCTGTAGATTCAGATAATTATGGTCGTATGCCCATGGGATATCAGTGAGGAAGGCCTTGAAAATACTGGGATATGGAAGAGAAATATTTTTCAGAAAAATTTTGGTGATATTCATAGATAAAAGTATCTAGGAAGATGGACTTCAATATGTAAAAATTACTGTTAACTTTTGCTTTTGACAGTAACCAGACACTGGGTTCTTTTTTAACTATTATATATGGTGCTAAGAAATTTGGTGGATGGGTTAAAAAATTTTCTGTATTACTGAAGTACAACTCACAAACCGTGTGTTTGATATGTTAACTTTAGGCATGTTTATTCATGTCAGAATAAGAAGGCTTGAAACAGCTTCTAGATTTGTCTTCACACACACATAACCCTGAGGGTTTGAAAACTTCTGTCATTTACTTCCTTTTTTCTTTTTTAAATTTATGTTTCTTGTAAACAACATTCATAAATAAACTGATACATTAGAATGAGCCATATGAAAATGAAACATTTTAGGTTAAAAATAGTTGAGTATTTGCAATTTCACATGGTTCAACATAATAAAAGATATGGCGAGTTGTTTTATTTATTGATTACATTTCCATTCTCAATCTATTACAATAGGTCTTTTGCTTCCTTCATTTTATTGAAATTGTTTTGCCAGAGTTTTCACTAACCTCCTACTGCCCTGTTTTCATTTCTTGACATGCCATTGCAGTTAAGAGGTAGCCTCTAGAGTCACGTTGTTGACATTAGAATCCTGACTCTGTACTTAAGAGCCAAGTGACTTTAGGATAAGTCATTTTGCTTCTCTGTGCTTCAGTTTTCTCATCTGTACAATAAACATATAAATAGTATCTACTTCTTAGGATTGTTTCAGGAGCAAATTAAGTACTGAATGTAATACACTGACTGCCTGGAACATAGTAATATTCATCAAATATAAGTGATTCCTATCAATTGACTTTTCACAACATGAGACACTCTATAACATAATTTATTCTCAAAATATTCAATCATTTTATTTATTCATTTATTTATTTTATTTTTTTATTTATTTACTTTTTTCCTGAGTTTGTCTCACTCTATCAGCCTGGGTACAGTGTCATGACATCATTATAACCCACAGCAACTTCCAACTCTTGGGTTTAAATGATCCTCTTGCCTAAGTTTTTCTATTTTTAGTAGAGATGGGGTCTTGCTCTTGCTCAGGCTTATCTCAAACTCCTGACCTAAAGTGATCCAGCTGCCTTGGCCTCCCAGAGTACTAGGGTTACAGGTGTGAGCCACTGTGCCTGGCCAATCATTTTAAATATTTTAAATAAAATGTGTAATCATTAGGAAATTCTGAAAAAAAAATAAGTTAAAGCAAAAGTGCCCCTTGCCTAATACCCTCCTGCAATCTCTTCCTGGAAGTCCTTGTTGTTATCTGCTGTTTAACACATATACACAGATATTGTCTGTGAAATGTATGTGAAAACCAGGGTTAAGAACAACAGCAACAGAACGTACAGTACATTTAACAGTACAATGTCATCATATCAGTTAGTTTGGGCTACCACAATGAAATACTATAGACTGGATGACCTGAATGACAGAAATTTACTTTTTCACAGTTTGGAGGCTAGAACCCCAGATCAAGGTGCCAGCATGGTCAGGTTCTGGTGGGGACTCTCTTCCTGGCCTTCCTGCTTTGTCTTCACATGGTGGAAAGAGAGACAAGTTCTCTAGGATCTCTTCTTATAAGGGCAATAGTCCCATCATGAGAACCCCACTTTCAAAGGCTGCATCTCCAAATGCCTGCACATGGCATTGAATGGTCTTCAACATGTGAATTTGGGGGGAAACATGCGGTCTATACTAGCTATTATGTAAAAATAGTATTTATGTATGTATAAATTGCCTGCATACTATTAACTACTACTGACAACCTGCTAGCATATAAGGTCTTTGTGCCAGTTAGAAAAAGCTGCCCCCTTCTGGTGGCAGAGTGCATAGAGCTCCTACTCTAAGTGGACAAATTTGAAAAAGGTTCCTCTTCTGAACCGTGGACTCAGCTTAACAAGCAAAGACGAAGCTGAATGTCATACCACAGTTGTATCCCTAATCAAGCATCATTTTCGTAAAGCATGAACTTCAAAATGCTAAATGCTATCCTACAAATACAAATACCTAGTTCTTTTAAAACATTATATATTATTCATGTTTCTTCTGAAATTTAACCATCTGGAACTTATTTTCATGAATGATATGAGCTAAATTGTTCTAAATTGATAGCCAGCTATCTCAACACCAATTATTTAATGATTCATCCTTACCCACTGATTTAAAATGTCACCTTTATTATATGTTATATTTCTAATTATACTTTAATATCCATATGGACTCTTGATTAAACAAAAACTGATCTATATTTATATTTCTACATCAATACCATGCTGTTTTAATTATCCTGTTTTGCTGTCTAGTAGAACAAGTGTTCACTCATTGTTCTTTTCAAAAATATCTTAGCTATTCTTATGTCAAATTTCACTTAAAAATTCTGTTAATTTTTTTTTTTAATTGAAATTTTGTCAAAGAGAGCTGTTAACGCCAACCTAGGATCATGCTTCCGGAATTCTAAACTTCTCTTAAGTCTTTTAGAAAATTTCCTAGTTTTTTCTGGTGAAGTTATTTTGAAATGGATAGAAACTGATGACCAAGAAACCAGTTATAAGTTTTCTTCAGTAAGCTCTGTGAGAAGTATCTGAACTAAGAAAGTGGCAGTGGGATGAGAGGTGGTACAAAAGCTGACAGGTGTTTATGAAGTATTTAAATTAGTTAGATTTGGTGACTCATGTATTAGGGAGGAAGACAAAGAAAGAAGCATGACCTTGAATATTATTGACCTTTCTCTGGCCTCTTGGGTTGAAAACTTTTAGCTTTTCTGCGTACTGTTTTATTTTTGAGTAAATTCATTTAGCTATAGTTATTTTTCCTGTTGACCTTTGGCCACATTCTCCAAGGTTTAAAATGTCATGTTTTTATTACCTAATTTCTAGTAGTTTTTATTTCATGCTTGTGTCCTAACAATAAATTGATTGATACTGGGGTACTTACTAAAGGTAAGTTTTCAGTTTCACTGACTGTCTAGCTGTAGGCTTCAACTTAATGGGCAAATTAGAAAGTAATGCAAAATGTCTGTAAAAGTTGATATACTAATCAAAATATAAGCGTGTTAAGAGGAAGCTGGGTACAAGCAACAAATGATGGTAAGGATTCTAAGAACATTATCAGACCACGCTAATGTAATACCAGGGCAGCTGTTCTTCTAGTCTTTGCTCCATTAGAATCATCTGGGGAGCTTTTGAAAGTACTGATGCTCAGGCTTGACCCCAAACCAATTAAATCGGTTTCTAGGGGATGGCGCCTGTGGTTCAGTGGGTAGGGCGCTGGCCCCATATACCAAGGGTGGTGGGTTTGAACTCGACTCCGGCCAAACTAGAACAAAAAATAGCTGGGTATTGTGGTGAGTGCCTGTAGTCCCAGGTACTCAGGAGGCTGAGGCAAGAGAATTGCCTAAGCCCAGGAGTTGGAGGTTGCTGTGAGCTGTGACACCATAGCACTCTACCAAGGGCAATAAAGTGAGACTCTGTCTCTAAAAAATATATATATATATATATGTATATATATATATGTGATCAATATAACCATATATATTGGTTTCTAGGGTGGGAACCTGACACCAGCATTTTTTGAAAATTCTCAAGGATACTCAAGTGCAGCAAAGCTTGAGTAACATTATACTAAGTTTTTTCTGTACTTTCTAAAGTATGGGTCCCAAATAATCTATTGGGTTCTTGGGAAGATCCCAGTTTTTGTAGAAATGCCTATAATTTCTCTTTTCTCAATGTTGTACCCTTAGTGAAATGGTCCAGATAAGTCATGTAGATGAAACTTTATATTCATAGAGGAGTTTATCAATTTTAAAAATGCTTATCAAGCAAAATTTTGCTTATTTTTCTTTGAGCACCCAATTGGTCATGTTTAGTGGAGAAAACATTGTTTTCCATAGTAAAAACTCGAGTTTTTAGCAATTCCCCTCCCCCAAATAACAGCATTTTTCTGTGCTATAAAATGGTAAACATTTGAAGTTTAAGATGTCGATGACCATTTGGGAAGAAAGCAAATAAAGCCAGCTGTCTTCCTAATACTACATTGGCTTTGCCAGTCTAGTGTGGGTTTTGGGGTGCTTGCCAACGTCAGGGAATCGACAGTTATTGCATTTTCTAAGTACCAAAACCAGATGTCTCTCTCTATTTTCCATGTTGTTTCTTAACAATGTGCAAATTTCTGCAGTTGTATTGGAAGATGTTAGGGACAGTTAAAGTGGGTTCACAGTCTAATGTCTGAGAGTTTTAAAGAGTGTGTTTAGTAAAGCGACTTAATTTCATAAACATTTGTTATATTTTTGCTTCTCAGCATGAGATTTCTCAAAATTAGTGGGAATGCTCTTGTTCATTAAATCTCTATCAACTAAACCCTGTTCCAAGTGGGTATGCCAAATGATGTAGACCACTGTGAGCCATAAAACAAATATAGTTTAAGTAGTACTGTCTGTTTTGTCTTTGATATGTATATTAGAAATGCTTTGCAAATTAGCATTAATTTAAAAGACTGAAAGGAATCTCATTTGTGGCCAACATTCTGTCTTTCAACTCAATGAGGTAACTTTGTCTAAAATAATAATAATAGCACTTATGACCTGCTCATTACTATAACATAAATGTGGGTGGGGGCTGTGTTTGGATATGATGGTAGTAGTTCTTGAATGGAGCTTAGCTGAGCAAGCAGATTGACAGGGCAATGCTAAGAAATTTATGGACAAAACAATGTATAGCCATTTTGATGTGAAAATGAACAAATAAGCTTGTGCCAGTGGGCAGACGGAGCACCAGCTGGGTAGAGACGAGACACAGCTGAGGGTCATTTCAGAGGTCTTGGATGATGATTTAGCTCCTGATGTAGCAGGTTGGCTGCACATCCATGGGCCCTTTCAAGCCATGAGCAATTGAAGCTTGCATTTTGTTTAGTAGTTTGGTCTACTTTTACTTTATTGTTTACAACTTTGATTTTAGAAATCTTCGCTTATTAAAAAAGCTACTGGTTTAGGGCTGTCTGTTAAATCTTGTCTCATTAAAAAACCTTCTAATTTTGTGCTGTATGTTTGACCTGTTGCTTGTTCAGGTTACAAATGGAATTCAGCAAGTATGTGCTTGGCAGAAGCTGGACAACATCCAGAAACCCTTTCGAATGCACTTTGGTACAAAATGAGAATGATTATATCTCTTTAGTGCTCATCATTATTTTTCTTTCACACATATGTGTCAGTAAAGTGACCACAGATGCTATAATTCCAAGTAGGACATCTAGGTGCTGTGGTCTTTTTCAGAATTCTCTTCTCCGGTGGCACAGACTTTAATTTAGTCCATAATTAGTGCTACAGGTATTTGGAAGTTTCTCTCTTGGCATTATGTTGTTTTGAAACCTCATTCCCTTGCTCCCGTTCTACATTTACACCTACGTGTAGTAGAGGTAACTGAGTTGTTGGGCTTCCTAAGCAGCGAAGGGACGCTGTGTCCTC
>NW_003852493.1:5408455-5411994 GCF_000181295.1 Otolemur garnettii | reverse complement strand
AGGATTTTACAAAGCTGCAGGGCTAGGGAGGGAGAAATCCAGGGGGTGTGGTTAAATAAAGGAAGTAGAATAAAGCCATTGGGAGAAATGTAATAGTAGTTTTTATAAAATCCACCACTGTGATAGAAACAATGGAGCTTCAAGCACTTGATGCTTATCTTTTGTCTGGAACTCCCCCTGAAAGAAAAAATACACACACACACACACACACACAGAGCCATCTGGTGATATTAATATTAACTATTAAATAAGAATTAAAAGATTACTGAATGGAACCTATCTGGAATATAGATTATTTTCTTTATATATTTGTATGTGAATTTTACATTGTCCTATAATTTTAAGCTGGGAGAAATCTGAGATAGCACCTAGTTTTTTAACAGAAGAAATAATTTCTAATTAAATTTTCAATGAAAAGATTTCATTGAAATATTCGAGTAGCTTACAGAATCATCAATAAGGCTGCAGACCCAAATTTAGAGAATAATTGGGAATAAGGGAGGCTGAGAAGATAGGAATGAGTCAGGACTGGAATGCAGCTCCTTCCACAGAATTATCTGGTCAAGTCCAACCACTGACAGCTAGGTGCCATGGCTTTCCTCCTTTCTGCTCTCTCGCTACTCTGGGCTTCTCTGCTGGCAGAGTTGTCTTTGTTCGTGTTCCTGCTTAGGCCCTGCTTCTTTCCACCCCTGACTCCCAAGGAAAGCATCTGCTGTGCTGAGCTTAAGGCACATGCTCATGCTCTAGCCTCAAGGGAGGGTAGGAGAGCAAGCATTGAGCACCACCTAATGGTGGGGATTTCTTAAAGAAGAAGGGCACTAAGAAACTGAGAAACAACGAAAGAAAAAGGGAATGCCTCCTCTTGCAGTTCAGACCTTCAGTTGGAAAAATCAACACGGACCCTTCTTTCTAAACTTCAACCACCAAAAAGTTTCCTTTCCCCTAACATTGTGTAAGTTTATCTTTTACAACCTGAAACAAGTTCACTCCTGTTCCCAAAGGGAATCAACTGAAAGTCTCATTTGTTACCGCCTCCAGCTCCAAATCCAAGATTCTAGGTGCTATCTTTTTGTCCTATCGTCCTCTGGTCTTCTCATGATCCATCTCAATATTCTGTGACCTATGAACTAAATTTCAAAGTTTGCTGTCAATAATAACAGCTCATATAAAATATTAAGAAAAAGAGGTAAAGGAGGTACACAGAAAATTTGTGTGTGTGTGTGTGTGGCAGCAGATCAAAGATGAACATCTTTCTATAAATGTTTTTTGCTTTGGTAAATAGTCAAGATCACAATTCACATTTATAATTTTTTATTTTCATGTCCTTTGTAGTCAGTCAATATCTTGGCTAACAGAGGTTCTTTGCACAATTGGTTGACTCGTACCTTAATGTCTGAAGGACTTGCTTGTATAGGGTGACTTCTGTTCTGGGCATGCAACTCTAGAAGGTGTCCTAGGAGTCCCTTGGATGTCATCTGCTTTTCCCTGCCTCTGTTAAGTAACAGCAGTTCTATTTCTCTTTGATAGATCAATTGCTCCAGCCAACACCATAATCCTCTTTTCTGCCTGTTTGCTTAGTGGTATGATAAACCCCAAAAGGCAAATGCCCGCATCAGATCTTAATTCAGTGTAACCACTGTTTTCCTCCTGGTGGAAGCATTAGAAGCTAAAAACCACCAGAGCCTGGAGTCACAAGGATGGGAAACAGAAATTTTGTAAATGGGTCGTTAGGTTTAATTGTGAAAAGCACCATTCCCACTTATTTGTCCACCTATGTGTCTATTCTGGCTTTATGAGAAACAGCACCATATATTGTTCACTAATCAGGGCAAAACCGCCTCCTGTAAGGCAGCACTCAACCTCATAAAATGTCTCCCAGCTCATGCTGCGACTGGGTCTTCAGTTGGCCATCCCATTGCTTTCTGAGGTCAGTGACTCTGGGTGATGTCATGAATCTCTGTGCTTCAGCTCATTATTTCTTATGCAGTAAAGGAACTTCCTTAGGCAGAAGCCCCGTCCTGTGAGATTCTAGGAGTGCACAGTGGCACAAGCATGGGGTGTAGGGAAAGAAAATCCAAATTCTCTTTCTGCCTTTCCCATGATGTAGGAAGGATGCAAGATAGATTGTAACTGGCTAACACTGGCTAATTCTCTTGAGGTATTATACCATGCCAAGGGTTCAGAGAGTCAGTAGCCGTATTAGCCTTATAAAGGGCGATCTATGTAGGTGAGCAGTGCACCGCTTCTCCTCCCTCCAGTAGCAGCATTTTATCATGAGCTCAGGGAGCAAGTACCTGGTTGCTGGGGAAGAAGCTCATCTCTTCCACCAGACTCTAAAACCACCTCCATACAATATTTGTACACTCTGGGCCAGTTCCCACAGACCCCTTCATACAATCTTTCTGAGTATTTTTGTCACAAATTCTCCAGTGTTATTCCTTCAGCTACTTCCCATGAAGTGTTGTTAATCCATCATTTATTCATTTGCTTTAACAATATTTATCAAGTACTTAATATGTCCCAGGCACTAATCCTTCATTTCAGGTAAAGTGAACATTGAGATAATTAGACCCACATGGAAAATTTCCCTTCTCCACCCGCTTTCAGGGGCAGCTCTGAGCAGCACCATCTATCAATCACAGCAGGCTACTTCTGTCTGGGGCCTGCATATGTGTAGACCTAGCTGTAAAACTGGCTCACCCTTCCCTTCCCCAGGGAGCTAGTCATTGAGATGCCCTCCAGACCATCAGTATAGGGTAAGGGAGGGATGTTGGTGTGGCACAAGTGGCATGCTCGGGGTGTTAGCCCCCTGTTTGTGCAAATTACCCATGTTTTCAGGCCCAGTCCACTTTGATTTCATGAGTCAGTACTGCTAGGCACTTCCAGATTTATGGCTAGGTAGCTCATTGACACCCAGTTCTTTGTGAATAGGTAGAGTCTCATTGTCACCTGGTGTGTTATGGTCAGGAGTCCAACCCTTGTCTATAAATATTGATTTTTACTGCCTTACACATCTAAAGACTGTCACCTGTCATTTGATATTTTTTCTTTTTTAATGAAACGGTGTATCATATGTTATAACATGGAGTAAGAAGACCTGGGTGGAAATCCCTACCTTGCCACTTCCTACCTCTACCTTGTATGACCTTGGTCAAGTTAACCCATTTCCCTGAACACTCCCACATGGTTGTTATCAGAATTAAAGGAAACAGCATACATAAACACCTAGAGGAGAAGACACGTGGTGATGTAATTTCTCCTTGCGCCCTCCCCATCTGTGATGTCTAGCCAGCTGCCTCCCAGGCTCTGTCTCTCTGGAACGTCACGTTCTCAAGGCCACAGGTAGGTCTGTTAAGTGCTCCCCCAGCCTGTTCTTCCACCAGTGTGTCCTTTCCACAAATGACACCAGCACTTGCTCAACTTGCTGCCCTGTCAGAAGCCTAGGTGATGCCTCCCTTTCTCACTACTCACTCCTACAGCCAAAGGCTTATTAAATCCGACAGCTTTACCTTTGAAATATTGATCCCTTGTGCTAGCAC
>NW_003852493.1:5407770-5408055 GCF_000181295.1 Otolemur garnettii | reverse complement strand
AGGAGCTCTCCTCTGGCCACTGCTACTTCTTCTTCATGTCTCTGCTCATATGTGGCTTCCTCAAACATGTCTCCCTTGGCCACTTGGCAAGCTTAGGTCTTATTTCTTTTTTTTAATTTATTTTTTATTGATGCAAATTATACATCTATAATTTATCATCTTTATCATTTTTAAGTGTAGGGCTCAGTGGTAATGAATACATTTACATTATTTTCTACACCCTTCACTTCCCTCCCTCTCCCATTCCCCAGCCTCTAGTAACTACTGATCTGCTCTCTAACTTGA
>NW_003852493.1:5389628-5407728 GCF_000181295.1 Otolemur garnettii | reverse complement strand
TTTTTTATGACTGAATAGTATTCCATTTGCTACACTATATACCACATTTTCTTTATCTATGTATTCACTAATGGCCACGGAGGTTGATTCTACATTTTTGGCCTCTATGAATACTGCTGTAATAAAAATGGGAGTGGAGATATCTCTTTGATATATTGATTTCCTTTCTTTTGGATATATATACACAGTAGTGGAATTGCTGGATCACATGGTGGTTCTATTTTTAGTTTTTTTAGGAACCTCCATACTGTTCTCCATAGTGGTTGTACTACATTAGATTCCCACCAACAGTGTAAGAAGGATCTCCTTCCTACATGTTATTTGCCAGTATTCATTATTGCCTATCTTTTGATAAAAGCCATTTAACTAGGCTGATATCACATTGTAGTTTTGATCTGCATTTCTCTGATGACTCCTGATGTTGACCATTTTTCTTAAACTTACGGCCATTTATATGTCTTCTTTTGCAAAATGCCTGTTCAGATCTTTTGCCCAGTTTTAAATTGGAGTATTTGTGTGGTTTTTGCTTTTGTTTTTCTTTTGTTTTGCTCTTCAATTGTTTGAGCACATTGTATATTCTGGTTTTTAATCTTTTGTCAGATGGGTAGTTTGCAAATATTTACCTTTATTCTGTGGGTTGTCTTGTCACTTTGTTGATCTCTTCCTTTGCTATGCAGAATCTTTTTAGCTTGATTCAATCCCAATTGCCTATTTTTGCTTTGGTTTCCTATGCTTCTGAGGTAGCTCTTACACAAATAATGTTTGCCCAGACCAATGTTCTGGAGAATTTTTCCAATGTTTTCTTCTAGTAGTTTTATAGTTTCAGATATTATATTCACATATTTAAACTATTTTGATCTGAGTTTTGTGTATGGAGACAGACAGGGGGTCTAGTTTTATTCTTTATATAGTTACCCAGTTTTCCCAACATTGTTAGGTCTTCTTAATTTATGTTTTCATGGTGCCTGTTGAGATGAACTATTGTCACAAACAAACCACTCCATAACTTATTGGCATAAGCCAACAATGGTGTTATTATTATGTTCATGGATTCAGGAGGTCAAGAATTTGAATAGGACACAAAGAAGATAGTTGGTCTGTGCTCCATAATGTCTGGAGTTTCAGCCAGAAAGACCTGAATGGGAATAATCTGGTGACTTCTTTCATCTGGGCTGAGATGATTAGACAGCAAGTCATGGCTGGGAACTATGAGCCGGGACTTTGCACAGTCTCTCCATGAAGCTTGGCTTCTTCAAGGCATGGTGGGCCACAGGGGAGCTGTACTTCCTAAATGATGCCTCCAGGCTCCAGAAGCTCGATTTCCAACAAAGAAGGCAGACGCTTTATGACTTTCATGGTTTAGTAGTTCCGTTTTATCTATTAGTCAAAGTAGTTATAAGACCCATCTAGATTCAAGTGGAGGGAATTTAGATCCAGCTCTCAGCAGGAGACTCAAAGAATTTATGATTGTATTTGAAAATCATCACAATATCCTTTACCTGAGCAATCTGAACACTCATTTTTTATTATAATAACTTGTTAAATTTTTATCTTTTCCAGTAAACTACAATAAATTCAGTGGAAGTGAAATTTGAGCCTATCTTTGCTACCATACACGCCCTCATATCTGGTAGTGTAGGCAACTCAATCTCAATAAATATTCATTAAGAGGAATAATAAAGCTAGGGTAAATTGCCACTAGGAAAATGGTAGGGCCTTAATTTGTTGTAGTTGAATGAGCCACACTTGTCTTAATTCTAGTTAAACAAGAGGAATAAGAATTGCCTCATTCTTTTGGTTATTTATGTTTAGCTTTTTATTCTCAACAAAGAAAGCAATGCCATTTCAAAATTGCCAAGCCTAATTATTAAAGATCTTACATCTTAAAAGTTAGCTAGCTCAATGGTTTTAATGTTTAAATTTCTTCTCCTTTTCCACTATGTGTTTATACATCCTAAGTGCATATACATAATCTGATGTTGAATTTGCTATCTTCCAGGATAGTACATTTCATCTTTTGTTTTTTGTTCTTTTCTTTATTTTTTGATGGTAAGCCCAGATCTGTCTCCAGTAGCTTTCACATATTGATCCTCCTTTTATTGCCCAAGATCATGTGAAATAAATGTCAACCTTTTTCCCTTGACAACCATTTGAATATTGAGGATAGTTATAGATTTCTTTTTCCCTAGATCTATGTCCACACCATAAGCCTTTCCATTGTAATCTCTTTTGGTGGGGAGTATTTTTTAACATTTACCATTTATAATGGAAAAGGGTTTAAGAAGAAAACACTCATTGGCCAAAAGAGCCCATCATGGTGATACACACATGTCATGGTTCAGGAGTAGTATTAAATAGTGAAAGTATTGTTGCAACAACAAAAATAAATAAATGAGATTTTATTAAACTAAAGAGCTTCTGCACAGCTAAAGAAACAATCAACAGAGAAAATGGACAACCTACAGAATGGGAGAAAATGTTTGTATGTTATATATCTAATAAAAGGCTAGTAGCCAGAATCTCCAAAGAACTCAAGCTAACCAAGCAAGAAAAACAAACAAACAAACAAAACAAAACAAAAACAGCCCCATTATAAAGTGCGCAAAAGACACGAATAGAAACTTTTCAAAAGAAGATAAACAAATGGCCGATAAACATATGACAAAAGTTCAATGTCACTAATCATCAGGGAAATGCAGATTAAAACCACAATGAGATATCACTTTACCACAGTTAAAATGGATTTTAATAAAATTTCCAAAAACAATAGATGCTGGCATGGATTCAGAGACAAGGGAATGCTTATACACTGTTGGTGAAACTGCAAATTAGTACAACCTCTGTGTAAAACAGTTTGAAGATTCCTCAGAGAACTAAAAGTAGAACTACAATTTGATCTAGCAATCCCACTAATGGGTATCTACCCAAAGAAAAAATATCATTTTTATCAAAAAGACACCTGTACTCAAATGTTTATTGCAGCACATTTCACAATTGCAAAGATGTGGCGCCAGCCCAAGTGCCCATCAGTTCATGAGTGGATTAACAAAATATGGTATATGGATACTATAGAATACTATTCAGGCATTTAAAAAAAGGGATAAGTCAATGCCTTTTCCAACAATTTAGATAGAAATAGAGATCATTATTCTAAGTGAAGAATCTCAGGAATGGAAAAACAAATACCACATGTGCTCACTATTAAGTTGGAACTACCTGATGCACACACGCGTGCACAGAAAGGAGTATCATGAAACTCTGTAGAAATCAAGCACAAGGGAGGGACAAAAACCTACCTCATGGGTACAATGAACACTGTTTGGGTGTGGGCACACCTATAGCTGTGACTCAGCATTACAAAAGCAATCCATGTAACCAGAAACATTTGTACCACCTTAATATTTTGAGATTGGATATAATAAATTGTATATAATAAATAATAGATTTTGGGATTGTATATAATATAATAATATTTTGAGATGTATATAATAAATATATATTTATATAAATAATAGAATATACTTATATAAATAAATTATAAAATATATTTATATTTTTGTAAATATAAATTATTTCAAATAAAACTTATTGCTTAGAAAGTTATTTATATCAGCATCTAACCTACATTTATTTAAATAAGACAAATTCATATCTAAAATCAAAGCAATTTTATTGCATAATAGTATTAACATGAGATTGATCTGTCAAGGCAAATGCCCCAAAGAAAAGACAGTAGGTAAGGTGGCTTCATTTGCTGAAGGAGAAAGTGAAAATCTCCAACTCTAAGTAGATGCTGGAGTAATCAGTGAAGGTTCTAGTTATTATGCATTATGACTCCTTTCAATCACACTGATTACAAATTTATAGCATGCCTCCCTCTGTAGGGTAGGCCACAGACTTCTTTAATCTCAAAGGTCTTAGGCAACATCCCTACCGCCTGCTCAGTGGCTTACGAGCATAGGGCTGCTCAGACATGTCACACCCACCAAAGGAGCTTCTATCCTTCACCAAGGTCAAGTGCAGAAGCTACAAGGCAACACCACAAAGATTCAGGTATAAGTTTCCCCTTTTGTTCTCAAGGTTGGGCCATATCTGCCCTCTACCTGGATTTTTGTATTGCCTGCAAGTGAAGAATGTGGTTTTTTGTTTGTTTGTTTGTTTGTTTGTTTACATTTACACATGGTTGACAAAAGAAGATTAAGAAGAATTTGGGTCATTTAAAATTTTTATGAAATTATGAAATTAAAATTTCTGTGTCCATAAGTAAAATTTTATTGGAACAGAGCCATGCTTGTTTGTCTCTGGCTGCTTTTGTATGCCACACTGACAGAGTTGAATAGATGTGACAGAGACTGTATAGCCTACAGTTTCGACATACTTATGATTTGGCTCTTCACAAAAAAATGTTTACTGACCCCAAGTCTAGTGGGATAACAAAAGAAGGGAGGGGGCATTACTACTGCTATTTATTTCATTTTTTAAAATTGTTGTTGTTGAGACAGAGTCCCACCCTGTGCCCTGAGCAGAGTGCAATGGTGTCATAGCTCACTGCAACCTCAGACTCAGGCTGTGGACATTCTGCTGCCTCAGCCTCTGGAAGCCACTGGGATTACAGGAGCTCATTGCAGTGCCCAGCTGGTTTTTATTTTATTTTATTTTTTTTTATGAGTTGGGGTCTCAGTAAAAGCAAAATATTCTTACCTGAGTTCTATCTAGGCTTTAGATAAACCAAATTAGAATGAAGGAAGCTGGGAAAGCTAGACATTCTGTTAGACTTAATGTACCATTCTCATCTGATTGCATTCCCTTTGGTCTATTTATTTCCAAGTAAAGCATCCAGATCTCTATGTATATTATCTGATCATTGTTCCAAAACAAAGTGAAATTATAAGCTTTGTCCTCCAAGATACATACATTAATTTTCCCCAAATGGCAAAATATTTGTACATGTGTATATGGACCACTTTTAAAAATTAAATAGAAGAAATGGCCATATTTTTTCCTCACCCATCCTTTTTCTCTAAATATTAATTTTAACAATATTTCAAGCCTAAAGAAGGGTTGTTAAAAATGGTACAAAAAATTTCTAAACAGATTTACTGTTTTCTAATATTTTTCCCTCTTTGCTTCATCATTTGCATTCTCACTCTTGTCCTGTCTACACACACACACACACACCACACACACACACACACATGCACACACTCACTCATTGTTTGGTTATGTCATTTGAAAGAAGTTGCAGACATCATGACACTTCATTGCTACTTTGACATGAATTATCTAAGGAAAAGGATAACCATCTACTTAGCCATATCATTATGATACCTAAGAAAATGAGTGATAATTCCCTAATACCATGTATCCATATTTAAATTTCCCTAACTGTCATAAGAATGTTTTTATAACCATTCCCAGCTAAGATAATATAATCACTTGAGAAAAATTCATTTCAAGTAACTTTTGAAAAGAATACTGGGGGGTAGCACCTGTTGTTCAAAGGGGTAGGGCACTGCCCCATATACCGGAGGTGGTGGGTTCAAACCCAGCCCCAGGCCAAAAAGAAAGAAAAGGAATACTCTATACATTTTATTTGGATGAATTCTGAGAGGAAAAAGTAATGGAAAAAAATTGTAAACTTCACTTATTAGTTTATTATTAGTGGAGACATGGATATTGAGACTTTGAAATATTTTATATTTGTAGTAGGATAAAACATAAATGAATATATTGATATTAATAGAACTAGGACTCTGTAAAAGAAAATATACCAATATTAAATTAAAAAATTTTGGCTCAGCGCCTATAGCTCAACCGGCTAGGGCGCCAGCCACGTACACTTGAGGTGGCGGGTTCGAATCCCCAGCCCGGACCCGCCAAACAACAATGACGGCTGCAACCAAAAAATAGCCGGGTGTTGTGGTGGGCGCCTGTGGTCCCAGCTACTTGGGAGGCTGAGGCAGGAGACTCGCTTGAGCCCAGGAGTTGGAGGTTGCTGTGAGCTGTAATGCCATGGCACTCTACCCAGGGGGACAGCTTGAGGCACTGTCTCAAAAAAAATAAAAATTTTTAAACTGTTATATGAAATATAAAATGAAAATATCAATAGGAATTTATAAATTCTTTTCTTTTTTAAAATGAACTTTTCTCTCTAGAGAGACCACCACTATAAAGGACTAGAAATAATGACACCTCAGTGATAATGAGCATATATAGTATCTAGATATTGATAACTAAATATCATCTTCCAGCCAAAGAAACCAAAGCTAGCTGGAAAAGAACATGGTGGATACCAGGTTTAGAGCAGGGAAATTATAAGATGACTTTAGGCTATTTTCTTATGCTAGCTAGTAAATGTTGAAGAAATGATAGATTTAGAAAATTTTGTTTTAACAATCCTAATGATTAAAGATGATCAGGCAAAGATCATCATTGGATGGTAAGATCTTTTGATAAAGGATTTTTTAGGAAAGGGGTATTTATACAGAATGATGTATCACTCCATGAATTACTAAATGAAAAATGGGGGAAATGAAAGATCTAGTTATCTCACCACCTTGACCAAGTGTACACATTTAGCATCACTAATAGTGGGACAACCTGACATTGTGCCATGAAATGGTACAATGTGAAGTGTACTGCCCCTGTACCAAATATTTTACCAGAATCTCATCAATTTCTAGTTTACAATTTGGAAAATTTTGTTTGGAAAGAGATAGATCATAATCATTTTTGGCTTTGTAGCCTATACTATCTGTCACAACAACTCAACTCTACAATTATAGTACATAAGCAGACATAGACAATGAGTAGTCAAAGGGGTGTGGCTGTGTTTCAATAAAACGTCATTTACAAACATGGGCAGTGGATTGGATTTGGTCCCAAGTCCATAGCTTGTCAAACCCTGTTTAACATCTTACTTACTGTTTACAGAAAATTCTGGAGAAAGAGGAACCAAAGTAAATAATTAGATACCAAGAGGTAATAATCAGACAAATCCAAAATAAGGGACATCCTGCAAGACTTAAAATTAAAAAGCATTGTTTAAATGTTTTAAAAAACTCAATGTCATGGGGGTAAAAATGGGATTGTTCAGTCTAAAATAAACATAAAAACTGGCTTAGTGCATGAACCTAGATAATGATCATCTTTTTTATACACGAATCTCTAAACTCTGTCTTCCCAACTCTGTTCTGTGTGGCTGAATTTTTTGGACCAAAGTGAAGAATCATTCCATTATCCTCTCCCTCCCTCACAGTGACCCATGATCACTACCAGAATGACTAGTTTGAGAACATCTCTACCCTCTTGAACTGCTTCCCAAAGCCTCATGATGTAAGATCAATGCTATTTTTCTCTGAACTTTATTTTATTATTAAAACCATCAAGAAAGTTCCTTCATGAACAGAGAGGGACAGAGAAAAGATGCCTGTACTTCAATCATCAATCTTTAATTACCACCAGCCACAAGTGGAAAGTTTCTATCATTTGACCCCTTTCTTTCCAAAGGGGAAGAAGAACGTGCTTTCCCCTGTAACAATCTAAGCAGATAACTCTATTTTTACTAATAATTGCCATAAAGTAATCTTCAGTATTCACCTACAATTTCCTATGAGATAGGACTTGAGTTAAAATTACAGTTTATTTCAGAAACTATCATCTAGAAGCATCTAAGTTCTGTTATAGAGAATAATCTCAAATAATTTATAAGTTGAAAATTTGTTTTAAATTAATATCAAAATATGTCTTTATTAAAACTATTCACAAGAAAATTACTTTCTGAGGTTAAAGTATCATTTACTTTAGGGAAACAAAACCAAGGAAAGTATCTTACAGAGTAAACCAAGACATATTTTTCTTAATTCATATTGTACGGTCATGCTATTCTTCTGTTCTTACAATGAACCTACACATAACTTTTAGAGGAGACCTCTTTACACTCAACTAATCTTTACTGACCTCAAGTTTCCCAGGTTCTCGCCTCTGGCTTTTCACTTTTATTTTGGTCTCCTCCTTTAAGAAGTTGTCTTTGTGAGGAAAAAAGACTGTTTTAAAATCAAGATTTGTTTGATTTTATTCATTACAACAGACATTTTCTCCTGCTTTTGTTCCTTGGGGGAGATGTCTTGAACTTTACAATGGCTTTTTAGTTATGTTTAACAAAGGGATGAAATTTGTGCTGCTGGTAACATACAGAATCAAACTTAAGATAAATTTAAACTCAGCTCACTGTTTCTGGTTTTTCTATCCTACAAACCATGCTGACAGGATGATAGTACTAAATGATCATTTCCAACCTAGAAAAAGAGATCTTGCAGCCATTACAAGTATTACCTGAAGATATTAGCTGAAAAATTCAGTGAAATCCCAGGGACCCCTAGGAAAGAAATCAAAGGCATGAACTGACATTATGTGTAAAATCATCCTGAATTTGCACTTGGGGGACTTCATGATTAAGAAAATGCCGAACACAATGGCCATGAAGTTGGGTCCTTCTTTGTGAAGGTACAGTTGATAGTATATTCTCTAGTGTGGGGACACGGTGATGGTATTTGAAATCTATCAACCTATTTGATTTATAAACTTAATATATTGAATACTGACTATCTTGGGATACGGTGATATAGAAAAAAAGACACAGTCCTTTTTTTCCCCAAAAATGAAAGCATAGAGGGATATTGGGAAATTCTTGGTGAGGGCAAAGCACAAAGTGCCATGAGAACACATGGGGAGGCACTTAACCCAGCTAGGGCGTGGCCGAGTGAGTCAGAAGGCTTCCTGGTAGAGGGAAAAGGTCTTCTAGGAATGGTAAATATCCTCCTGTCAAATGTCCATGGCACTTTTAAGGAACTGAAAGTAATTGAGCATAGTTGAAACATAAAATTTGGAGCGGGTTGGGTAAAGGGTTGGGTTAAGAAAAGAGACTGAACAGATAAAGGCCAAGTCATAGAAGTCCTTGGAGTTCTCAAATCTTGTAGGGTTTGAAGAGGGTTAATTCTGACTGCTTCAGTTAATTGATTAATTGCATTAGCCAATTAGCGAATGCATTTAGTGGTTTATACTCTTTATACTCCCCAAAATCTAATACGTTCATGAAGATTTAACACACTCTTGGATGATAGAAGGACTTTGTATAGAAACTATATTTATCATTGGAATGGTAGGAAACAGTAGAGAAGTAATTATTGTAGGAGGTTGCACATATTAATATATAAATGTGTTTCAAATGGGATTAGAAGCACAGATGAACCTCATGAGTTATTAGGGGAAGTTGTTCATTTGAGGCCCGCATAGTCTCTCCAACAAAAGAACCTCACTGAATTTATCAGAAACAGAATTTTAGACTGAATTTTTTTTGGCTAGATTCAGTATCATGTGTCTTAGGTGTTTATATCCTTATCCCTTAATCAGGCATATCCTCTATTTGGAGTAGCTTTAGTATATATGATCTTCAATTGAGCTTAGAACCTTGAATGATTTTTAGAAAGTCAGATTCCCTATCTGTTTGTAGGAAAATACAGACATCCATCTTCTTAGGACTTTTTAGTAATAAGACTCTACCTTCAAATTAAGGTTCTATAGGATCATTGATTAAAATGGTTGATTAAGAATAACTTAAAGGAGAAAGAAACTTTAAGATAATTTTCTCTTACTGAATTCTTCTAAAGTTCCTTGGATGAAGTGCTGTAAGTTGAATCCCTTTTGACTTAGCTTGAGTGGAAACAGAGAACAATAACTCCTCTGTATAAAATTCCCAATCATTCTCCAAGATCACTTTCAGTTTCCCATTAGCTTTATCCTTGCTACATGAGGAGTCTTACTTTTTAAAAAATTTTCCTGAGTCTGATCTCTTAATAATGTTTACAGTCCATCCTTTGAATTCTCTCTTAAGAATTCAAGTATTGATTCTAAGACATTTAATCGTCCTCTTTTCTAGTGTTTTAGTAGACAGAAAATTGGGCTTAAATTATAGTTATTTTAAGTTAAAGTTAGCCAATCAGCAGTAGCTACACAGCTATTATATAGCGCAAACAGGTAATAACACACAAACACGGATATAAACGCCTAGGCACCAACACTCCAAGTGGGGTCTAAGAGACAGTGTGGGTAGAAGAGCAGAGAATTTGAACAGAAAAAAATTAGATATAACATTTATGTAAGAATTTCTGACCTTGTGTTAGAGAGGAGGGCCAATAAATGAGCAACTCAGTGCACACATTTTCAGGTCGGCTATTTTGTATAGGTTAAACTTCACCTTGGTCTGAGGCATCTTAGACTAGATTTCCATCTTAATACTGAGTGAAGTTTTAGTCAATAATGCACTGGTAAATATTTAATAACTAGGTGGGAGTGGGAGGAGGGGACGGGTTAAGTCTTGGGTTGTGGCATGTGCTGGTTTATGTTGTAAATACCCTCACCATAGGGTATTTCAGATACCAACTTGATTTCACAGAATACAGAGTTGGGAAGAGATGTGCAGTTGCATACCACTGTATATTATTTCTACTATGCAGATGCAATAAACAGCCTCAGAAGTATAGATAACAGCAAGACATAGTGAGATAATTAGAAAGTAGTAAGTTTTGAGTATTTACCTTTGTTTTTAATACAACTGATTTCATTCTAAGTAGATATCATTTAATGTTTAACAACTAGCTTGCAAAAGTTCTAAACTTGAACAATTGGCTCTCTCCAGCTGGTATGAGGTGGTCTGACACATGACTGGAGTTTACAGGCACCTCAGCAGATGGAAAAAATTGTGCGATTAAGTCCCATGAGGAGACAGTTGTGACTCCCTGTGCGTTGCTATGGAAGTGCCTGTGTGCGGCCCTGATATCATATCAGCTGTGCTTCCTCCTGTGGTAAACTTTTCTCCAGATTCAGAAGTGAAATCCTAAGCTTCATTATACCCACCAGACACTTGTCCAGGATTATATAGTCAATTTGAAGAAAAATAGGTGGTGTCCTGGTAACATAGAAGTCTTGAGTAGGAGACAAAAGAGCTGGGCGTGGAGGTGGTGTTTCCATCTTGTCTTCTTATTAACACATTGTGTGGGAGCCAAGTAAATTCATGTCTTACGAGGGTCTATAACTGGGTGCTGATGAGTAGAAGCTGGGGAAGAGAGGGTCTCACATGGGGCCATGACCAGCAGTGGAGAAAATTGATACCAAGCTAGACCAGGGAGATTGCAGGATGTGTGGAGCTGTCAAGTGAGCTGAGGAGTGACCAGTAGGTTATGGCATCTTACTGCACAACTCTAATGGGTCTGTTGCAGAAACTAAAAATGAGTGGTTGAGCAGGCCAGGCATGGGATGCTGGAAAGAGAATAGCATTACAGTCAGAGGAGTCCAAACACGTAGGACCATCCAAAGCACAAAATCAAGTGGGCTACCGACCAAGCATTTGAAAGTATTATCAATCAGCACAGGACAGAAATAGTAAGGCGTGGAGCATTTCCGAGGGACTGGTCACTGAAACAATTTCTCCTCCATGCTGGATTTTCTATAGTTCCCATGCAGCAGGCACCAGTGCCAGCAAGGCAGTGGTTTCTAAACTTCAGAGAGTAAAACTATTCTCTGCTGAGTATGTGAAAACACTGACTCCCAAAGCCTACCACTGGAGAGCCTAGGGTGGGCCCAGGGATCTGCATTTTAAAAACAGGCACATTGAAGATTCCAATGCATTTAGTTTACCAACCGCTTTCTGAGAAATACACCAGTATAATTGATCCAGGGCCCCTGCTGGTGAGACCAGGGTGTGGAGACCCCCTGTTAAACAGGCAGAGCGTTTCCACAGTCCCATCTGGTGAGCAAATGCTGACTCCTGGGAGAGGCAAATTCATGGCCCACCTGTGACAATTATTACAGTTGCTTGGAAACATCTACTTTTTGTTACCTGGTTTGCATCATCTTTGATTTTCAACGTTGCTGTTTTACCTTGCATTTTAAACTATACATAATTTCCAATCTTTGGAAACAGGTGGGATATAAATTCTAATTAAATTTAAGAATGGAGAAGCATGAATCCTATGTATTCAATTTTGATATGAGGACAATTAATAACACTGTGGGGGTGGGGGAAGGGGAGAGCAGAGAGACAGAGAAGGAGGGAGGGGTGGGGAAAAGGAAGAGCAGAGACAGGGAAGGAGGGAAGGATGTGGGGGTCTCAGTGTGTGACACACCTTTTGGGGGCAAGGCACAATTGTAAGAGGGACTTTACCTAACAAATGCAATCAGTGTAACCTGGTTTCTTTTGGGGGCAAGGCACAAACCTTCTTCAAACCTTTTGGGGGCAAGGCACAATTGTAAGAGGGACTTTACCTAACAAATGCAATCAGTGTAACCTGGTTTCTTAAACCCTCAATGAATCCCCAATAATTTTTTAAAAAATGAAAAAAATTGTTGACATCCTTTCCCATTTAATCAGAAGTGAAGAAAGTAACTGCTGCTGTAATAAATTATTTTTTATACTGACTCTGTCTTGATAATATATGAGAGAGTACCTTTAAACTGTAAAGTTTTATTCAAATACTATAGATGATTTAAAAAATAAAAGGTACTTTATAGATACCCAGTAAGTATGTGCATTCATCTGTTATATCCCTATAAAGTCTTTATATTATTAATTGAAGGGGAAGTCCAAAATTTCCATCAAATACACCTGGAGAAGAATACATCAGTTTGTCAAAATATTGTGGCTTTTTATTCTTTGTAGCGCTTCCAAATCCCACAACAGAAAAGGGATTATCATTACTCTCTGAGTGTGTGTGGGTTTGAAAGCTCTAAACTTTTCTAAAAGAGCAAGGCTTTTTGATGCTTAAAAAAAAAATACTGGGAGCTTTTGGTGCAAGCTAATCAGAGAATTGCTCCATAAACCATACTTTGCTAGGGCTTCCAAAACTAATTTTATGTTGGAGCAGGGTCAGAATAAGGCCTTTCTGTGGTCCATGTTTGGCACTTTCTCTATTTGCAGAAAGCTTGTGTCTGTCCACAATTACGCCAGTTTCTGCATCTGAGCATTTTTTATGTATAGAATTGGGGCAGTCCAGACAAGACGTTCTGCTTGAATTGAAGAATGCATATAAGAGAGAAATGTTGGCTATGCCTGGTTAAAGTGATAAAATTATTTTCAAAGCCCTGGATCCAGGCTGAAGATAGATTCGTTGCTGTGACAGTCTTCAGGGAAACCAGAGACATGATATCAGCAAGATGTAGATTCAAAAGGAAGCCTTAAGGAATATTCTTGTCTCTGGAAATAACAGGGAATCTGGCAGATAGGAGTTGTGACATCTGGGGATAGGCCAATAAAGATTAAAATTTAGAGACACTTAGAAAATGTGAGTTGCCTTTCATATATGTGACAAGGTTGGCTATATCGCTAAGAAATTAGAATCTTGTGGACATTAGCTTATAGCTTTTGGAGAAAATAAAATAGCCTTTTTTGCTGTCTAGGACATGAGATTACCCTGCAGTTTGGATTAGAGTAAACAACCTGCCTTTGAGGGGGCAATATTAATAACCCTTTCATCAGCTGAACTTGAACTAGATGGATTTTCCTGTGGGTTTACTGGTCTTCTAGGGGGAAGGGGTCATGAGTAGGTCATATGGGAGAGCCAGGTCTGTTTATTTTCCAAGTTTGACTACTGTGGAGTCATCATGAAGGGAGAGAATTCCTTTTCCTAAGGAGACTCTCATGTTGCTGCCTTATCCTGGGTGAAGAATGTGAACAGAGATGCAACCCCCCTCTTGGGGTTCTTTGCTAGCTCTGTCTAGATAGGCCAGCGGTTTGCCATTATTACACTTATTAAAATAACATTGTATAAAAGTTAATTATCTGTTCTATCTACACCATCCACTCGCTTAGGAAACTGTTCAACTTCTTTTTCAACCTGTCTACCCTACCCCCAGCTGTGTCCCAAGTTTGAGATTTAATTGTAATTCAAACATACTAATGAAGTTTACAATTGTGTTTTATTCTACTCCTCTAGATCATAACCCTCCTCTAGGAATTTCTCCATTTCTTTGGAGAGGTATCCAAAGAGAGGTCCTGTAGAATATGGGTGTGGGTATCTCTAGCTCAATATGGGAAAGGGAAGTACAGGGTTTCTGGAGGCTTATTTCTGTTCATACCTGAATAATGTTGGAAAGAAGATACATATATCTCTTATACATAAGTATTATATATATATATTTATCTTTTAAAAGGGGGGCAAGATGGTCGGTGACCTACATATTATCCATAAAATTTTCTGTATCACGGTCCATTTTATTGTTTTATCTTTTCCAGCAAAGTTGGTTCCCCATCCATTTAATCAATCATACCATTTTCAACTTTTTTTGATCTGCTTAGGCTCTGAAGAAAGCCACATCTCTCTCTCTTGGCCTTTCTTGAGTGTCAGCTTTAGTATCTCACCTGAAAACAACTGCAGTGTGGACAGCAGAGTTCCTCAAGCAGGCACTGGGAATGGACTCTCTTCCCTGAGATCCAAACCCCAGGGTTCACTTGATGGGACTTTAGGGTACACCGCTTTGTGGAGATGTCTCTCTCTAAAGAAAAAAGGAACAATGATTCCAGAGCTCAGTCCCAAAGGCTGAATTCTTAGACAGAGAGGACACCACTAAGGAAGGAGCAACTTGGAAGAGTCCCGAAAGTGTCCCGTTGAAACTCCAATTGTTGTAGCAGGAGGAAGTCAGCGTTTGAGAGCCAAAGGGAAAAAAGCACTGGCAAAGTCACGTCCAGCACATAAATATATTTTATCATTTGTTTTTAAAACATATTTAAAATGCCTAACCAAAAATTTTTGCTAAATAAAATATTTTATGGTAGGGGTGCATGGCACACCTTTTGGGTGCAGGGCACAACTACAAGAGGGACTCTACCTAACAAATTCAAATATTGTGACCTGGTTGTTTGTACCCTTGCAATAACCTGAAATTAAAAAAAAAATTTATATTTTCTAATGTTTGCAGGGGATTGGATAGAGTGGTTACAGGAAGGAATGAATGAATGAAGGAAGGAAGGGGTATTTATGA
Source organism: Otolemur garnettii (assembly GCF_000181295.1). Classification (NCBI taxonomy): domain Eukaryota; kingdom Metazoa; phylum Chordata; class Mammalia; order Primates; family Galagidae; genus Otolemur; species Otolemur garnettii. The sequence goes on along the minus strand of NW_003852493.1, from coordinate 5,392,695 downwards.
AAGTACTTGTTCTGCTATACTGACTTATTTTAACCTCAAATGTGAAATTGGCTGTTTGCAAAGCCTCTTTGTTGATCATTTCCGAGGCTGAAAGAAAATCAGGGTAACTTCCTTGCTGTGGGCGTCTGAATCCCTATAAAAATCTTTGGTCCTTTTGATGTGTGCTGTCTCCACAAGTTCTGAGAGACCTGGGGAGGAAGGAAGAGAATGTAAGGGGGATTTTTCCAACAGTACCCAAGGAGCTACGTTTTATTAACCTAATTTCCTTAAATCCCTTGTCAGAGGGAAAGGACTGGGGTTTCTTTTGTTGCTTCAGGGCCGTCCCATCCAGCACTGCTGCCGAAGGAGAGAAGCCAGTCGCATCAGAACAATACCCATGTCTCTCCCTGGAAAAAAGAGGAGCAGTTAGAATCAGTTCTCACAAAAGGCAGCAGAAGTTAACAATACACCAAATCAGACTGCACTGTTGTGATATGGTATCACGGTGTATTTATCAGCATGGGTTTCAAAATCCACGTTCTGAAGCAATGCTTCTCTCAGTATCTGTGAGTCTAAAAACACACGGTAAAATCTGGGCATTAGAATTACATGTATCTTATGAAAATTCTTCAAGAAAAAAAAGTCCAATAAAACAAATTACCCATGCTTACTATTTTCTAACCCTTTAAAAGCATTTTTCCCTCTACAAACTAAAGGAGGATAAGAATTTAAAGAAAGTGTTGAATGCTGTGAGGTAAACCCTCAATGTAAGTTCCTTTCTTATGTAACTGATAAAGTGATTAAATAGCATCTTAAAGATTTTAAGAATGCAGGGCATAGTCATTGGGAAGTTAATCTGTATCTACCTTAAACCATTTGCCAGTTCAAGAGTCACCATGCAAATTATCCAATTAGTATCAAACAGCAGATGTCTTTTCTTAGGGAACTCACGTGACGGCAAGTGGCAGGCACCTGTATCGTATGTTCAAAATCCAGACCTAGGCTCTACTTTTGCCTACTTGATAGGTGTTACTGATTGCTCTGGATTTTTGGTTTCTTTTGCATAAATATGATTAATGTTCACATATATGGCATTTCAAATGAATATGTTAAATAAATGAACGTACAGAGGCAATTAGACAAATAAATGCTGACATGCCTGAGTGGCCTTTTATATTTCAGTCTATAATAAATAATTCCTGAAAGCTAACATGGCATTCCTGCCTGTGCTTCACCCCCAGAACCGTAATCAGTAGGTCTGCATCATGGATATCATATCTGAACTTGGCTTTTTGCATTCATGGTTCTTCATTCTCCAAAGGAACTAGAGGCCAGGTTTCTTCTCCAGTAATTCAGCTTCCCTCACAACTTCTCAAATGACTAGATGTCTTGCAAAATAATATCCACTGACTAGTTCAACAGGCTTAATAGAAGAGTGTATATTTAATTTAATTTCAAATTTTCATTTTGTCAACGTCTCCATCCTGTTACTTACTTTCAGCTTTGGATACTCAATAATCGCTCTTTAGTTTCACTCATCATTCATTTCTTTTCTTTCATTTATTGGTACATATCTTCTAAGTTTTAGGCTCTTTGCTAGTTGTTGGTGATACAAAGGAGATGAAATCATAGCCACTGTGCTCAGGAAATCCATAGCCTAGCAGAGAAGCAAGACATGAAAACAAATAACTATAATACATATCAGTTAAGTACATATGTGTCTATGCCCATTAATTTGTTTATTTGAACATTCCTGCTTGCTCAGGGAAAGGAATATTTCCTGTATTTCCTGCAAGTAGTATTTCCCAAACTGGGTTTTACTGAAAATACCCTCTGTTGTCAGATAAATTGGGGCAGTAAGCACACTAAGTCCTCCTTTTAGAGATTCATAATGCACACTGCCTTATTATTATAAATATTCTGAGAGATCTTGCTGTAAAGGGATCTATCTCACTTTGTTTACTTTAGTTTTGCCCCAGACTTACTTGAACACACTTTTCACGGCATACCTGTTCTCCTGGGGAACATCAACATTCCATGAGCTGTCAATTTGGAGAGGAAGTGATTACCATTTGGAGCAGCTAGGTACATACCCCCATTATAGAAGATAAAAAGATATATCTTCCCTTATACATAGAAGATAAGCCTATTAGTCAGGACTCCTCAGAAGTAATTGACCTCAAGCTAACTTAGATGGAAAAGGGAATGGATTTGTTTCCAAGAAGGGAATCCAGGAGCAGGCCTTGCCTCGGAGACTCAAACGGTGTCTGCAGGGGCCTCTCGCTCTCCTTCTGCCTCTACTCAGTACTTGCCTGCATGTTTACATGAACTTCCTCTACGTGTCTGAGCTGGGGGGGGGGGAGAGAAGAGAAGGCATGGCTACTACAAACAGCTCCAGGCTTAATTATATCATTATATTTTAGGGACCTCAGAGAAAAGAGAAAGCTTTTCCTAGGTAGCCGTATATAAATACCAGGAACAGATTCCAGCTGGTTAGTGAAGCCACGTGTTCACTTAGGGCCAGTCCATATTCGTATTTATATTTATAATGTACTATTATAAATAGTGGTTGTATTTATTTATATTTTATAACGTACTATTATTAACCATATCTGGTTATATCTAAATCCCTGATACCAGGAAGGAAGGGGAGTTTTTTGAACAAAGACTTCAATGGATCTACATAGAGCAAAGAGAGGCCATTCTGCAGACATAGGTGGTTGATGTTACTAGGCTGATGCTACAGGCATTTAAAAAACAATAGGGATCTACCACAATGTGGCTGAATTACGAAAATCCTGATTTAGCTATTATAGGTTGGCTCTGGTATCGAATTACTGCTAGAATGGCAATAAACAAAAACTGTTCTAACATTAAGTCATTATTTTTAGAAGACATATTCCAGTTTACAAAGCAGTTTACAGCTAATAATACCAAACGTCAAATCACCTCAGTCAGTTGCTCAAGCATATAAGCAAGAGTTTCTCAGCCCCAGGAAGTTGTGTTGCTCTAAGTTGCACATTCTGAGTGCTTTCCTTAGGTTTTTTTTTTTTTTTTTGAGACAGAGCCTCAAGCTGTCCCCCGGGGT
>NW_003852493.1:5385611-5389470 GCF_000181295.1 Otolemur garnettii | reverse complement strand
GTTGTTTTTGGTGGGCCTGGGCTGGATTTGAACCTGCCACCTTAGGTGTATGTGGCTGGCGCCTTAGCCACTTGAGCCACAGGTGCCGAGCCTTTCCTTAGGTTTTTAAGTGGCTAAAATGGCTAACTCTATTATAAATACTCCCCATTAAAATTGTTGCAGCTGTTTTATAAGGTAATAAACAGTGGGAATTTAATTATCTGCCTTTGGGTTGAAGGGAGCCCCAAATATGGGGGTGGCAGGGGTGTCCAGCCTTTTCTCTTTTCTGTCACACATTGGAAGAATAAGAGTTGTCTTGAGCCACTCAGTAAATACACAAACACTAGCAAAAGCTGATAAGCAAAAAAGAAAAGGTCCACACGTACTTTTCACTGTATCTGGCACCAGAACTAAGTAAAATCGTCCTCAAATAATCTGCATGCGGCCTGTGGGCGGCAGGTTGGACACCCTGGCAGGCAGAGCCTTGGCCCTGTCTGGTAGCCATGGTACCCCAGTGGCTCACCTCCAGGAGGACGGCAGGAGGCCTTCCAGCCTTCTGTTTAGAATCCTCACTAGGTTTGTCCTTAAGTTTTCATAAGAAGATGTAACTCTACCTCCTTAAAGCAGCAGCTCTGCATTTAACCAACAATGTCATAACCCACAATGTGAGAGAGACAGTTCGTTACATAGGGATATGTCTGGGCGTAACTCTGAACTTACATAAAGAAAAAGAAAATCGGCTGATCGGAAGGTAGTGAGGTAACTGATTGTTCATGGGCAGTTACAGATCAAAGTCCTTGTTCTATCTTTTCCCCTGTTCTCTCCACTGCACTTGAGTAGAAAAGAGAAGAAAAAAATGAAAAGTCAAATGACCTGAGCCTTTCAGGGAGATGGAGATTTTCAGATATTTGTATATCAATTCTAGTTGGAGTCTGATTTCTCAGAAGTAGTTTTTAACTTGAGAAAAGAAGAGGGTTTGTGTTGGAACCTTGGGTGGACAAATGAGGGGGAGGTGGTGACAGAGGGAAAGCAGTCAGGGAGACAGATGGCACATTTCCAGAAGGAGGCAGTCAGCAGAGCAGGTATTGAGACAGGCCACCTTGGGGGAGCTCTGAAAGAAGGCTCTGCATTTGCAATCTGGAGTCACCGATGACTGGGGAGAGTGGTTTCCATAGCTCGGAGTGGACAGAGGCCAGACGTCAGGGAGATGGGACTCAATGAGAAATGAAGAACTGGAGAGAGAAAGTGTGGCTTCTTCAATTAAGACAGTTTGCAGTGAAGGGAATGGGAGGAAGAATATGTGTCTGACAAAGGAATAAGAGTTGGGCGATACATCTCCCCCATTTGAATAAGTTTATATGTGGAGAAAAAAGAACCATGGAAGGTGGGGGGGGTGGATGGTTAGAGAGAGAGCGACACTGAAGGAACAGGAAAGGAAGAGTTTGTTTCTGGAGCTAGATCCTAGCAATAACTGGGTTTATGGGATTATGAGCCCAGGTTTAAGGAGCCAAAGATGAGTGAAGGTGAGTTCTTTCATGGTTGAAAGTGGGCTGTGCATGTTGAGGAAATGAATGCCCAGTGGCCTTCTCTATTCAGTGAAGCAGGAGGCGAGATTCTCTGTGAAGAGGGTGAATTAAGCATGACATGAATTAAGCATGTCCAGGAGAACATCAAGCAGCTGAAGGTAAATAAAATGATTCTGGGGCAGTGTTGAGTGTTCAATTCAGATTTGACCTCATCGATGTAATAAGTTCAACAAAGAACTAGGGCTGGGAATTGGTAGGGCAGATGTGCAAAGAACAGAGGGCAAGATAATTAAAGGATGGCAGTGATGATTCCTTGGAGAAGATGGTGCCAGGGATCCAAAGCTGGTAAATCCTGATTGTTTTCATAGCCTGGAAGAAAAGGCAGAAATAGAAAGACAGTAAACTTGAGGAGAGAAGACTGAGCTGGTGCTAGGCACCTATCACATTTAGTAAATCTTGTTGAAAAATAGGAAGTTTGCTGATTTCCAGTTACAGGTTGAGTAAGAAAAGTGAGAGCATTAGGATGGTGGCAGGCAGCCCATGTGAGTAACACCTGCCAGAGCCGGGCGACAGACCCTGGACCTAGGGGGCAAAAAACAGGGCTGCTCAGTTTAAGATTTTGGCAGGAGAACAATCCTACATGATAACAACCTCCAAGTTTGGTGTAAGGAGTGTTGAGCAGGGGTAGAGTGAGTGTTGGCTGAGTACCCACAATCAGTGTGGGTAACTCTAAATTCATGTTGGGCACTGACCTAGGCAGCCACTAGGTGAAGGTCACTAGGCATTCATTTCCTCAATGTGCACGGCCCACTTCCAACTCCCACAGAGTGAGAATGGTAATGTCCCAAAGTCAGTGGGTAAAACTTTACTGGAATTGTCACTGAGGAGCCAGAAAAATTCAGCCTCCTCTCAACAGGTACCTTCTATTTTAAGGGGTTGCAAGAAAAGCAGTGTCACCTGGGAACAGTGGTTTTCAATTAAGGAAACCCACTGAAAGGAGGAGCTAAGAATGGGATGGCCAGTGGAAGAAGTATTTTGTAACTAACATGGTTAGACTTGTGGTGCGGTGATTAAAAAAAATAGACCTTTAGTTGGTTTTGTTAGTGCTTTTAATTCTCCACAGTTAATACATCCTGTTTGAAAATGTCATTGATAGGAGTAATCTAAGAAAATTTTGAGGACATGTAAAGATATAAAAAGATTTCAGACAGGTAGAAAGGATTAGGAATGGTTCAAAAAGAAGATAAACAAGTTGCATGGTGTTTTAGACTAGTTTGGAGAAAAGACTGGTATAATATTTGCCACACTCTTCCAGGGCCGTGCCTCTCTCTTCCCATTTTGTTTCAACCTTGACTTGCAGGTTCGAATCCTTGTGTATAGTTGTTTATATTTCCGGACTTCCAATCCACCTGAACTTGGACAGCTGGCTCAGAACTGATTGCAATCAGTGGGGAAATGTACTTCACTCTCATTTATGGGTTTTCACATCTATTATGATAAAATATCTACCCCCTTAGAGCTATTAGAATTATTCTCAAAGAAAGTGACTCAGGCCTCCTTTTATCTCCTCCTTCTTTGGTTTTACTGAATAGACCCTTTAAATATCAGCCTGTAGCCTGAAGTTTTCAATTGTCAGCAGGATGCACCAGTGTTTTGTCCATCAGTGGGAAAGAAAGAGGTTCGGTAACAGCCACCGTTGCAAGTGCCCATCACCAGGCACTTATCCAAGCCTGAGAAGGCCACTTTCACTGAGGGAATGTGTCACTTGTGTAGGGGGATGGGGAAGGATGAGGTTGAAAGATCCCGCTCTTGAATGTCAACAGCACCAAGCAGGGAGTTCCGGTCTGGATCTGTCCTGGGGCATGTAACTGTAATGCAGCATAGGAAAACAGAAAGGAGCCCTCTCTGGGTAGTCATCTGTACCTGCTTTTGTCTGGATAACCATAGTCGGGGAGAGTCCCTCTAATACATAATTTATCTATGTCTTAGTTTTCAAAGGGTGGTCCCCAGACCAGCACAATCAACTTCCCTTGGACACTGTTTGAACTGCAAATTGTGGGGGCCCCACAGTTAGGTCTGGCAGAAGTAAGCAAGTGGCAAGGAAAGCTGAGGGTGGAGAGCAGGAACCAAATTGTAGCTAGGAGGCAAAACTGTGGCTAGGGACTGCTCCCTGGTCTGAACGCACAGTGAGGAGCCCCGGTGACCTTAATCTGGCCTGGGGCCATTGTTATACAATTAACATTGCAAATCTCCATGCCCCAAGATTTAGGGAAGATGTGTGGGTAATAAGGAGTTTGTTATATAATCCTACAATCACCCCAAAGGGCAGGAAACAACAGCCAATCCTACCAGGT
>NW_003852493.1:5384820-5385370 GCF_000181295.1 Otolemur garnettii | reverse complement strand
CCTAACACCACCTCACTGTGAATGAATTAGAAACTTTGTAGGTTGCTGAGCAATCTGGGGTTAACCAGCCCTCTAGATGTGCTGATGTAAACTGGCTTGAGAACCGCTGCAGTGCTGGTGCTCAGCCCTGGGAGCTCATTATATCCGTTAGTGGAACTTTCAGCAAAGTACCAGTCCTTGGGCCCCACCACCAGATTCTGATGTGAATTGGTCTGGAGTAGTGCCCTGGCATCAGAAGTTTTTCATATGCTCCTCTGAGTTTAATGATAACCATAGTTGAGAACATCATTCTATAGCAGTTCAAGAAGGGGCACTGTAATTTAGGATTTTATGACCAATTAAAAAATAATTTATTAAGAACTTTATGCAAAAGAAAAACCCTCTATGCATTTTACTAGAGTGTTAATTAGGTGAACATTACAGACCACAAATTATGTAAAACTTAACAGTTTCGTTAAGTCCTCCCCCACCACTATTATATCCTGAGCACCTAGAACAGTGCTTGGCACATAGTAGGTACTTAAATAACTTATGTTGCTAATTGAATCCA
>NW_003852493.1:5384132-5384784 GCF_000181295.1 Otolemur garnettii | reverse complement strand
TGGAACAATGGCCTCTGTCGGTGCTGGCCTGGGTTCATCCCTCCTGGCCTGCAGTCGCCCTGAGTGCCCTCTTTGTTCTTGCCCCATGCTGCTCTGTACCAGGAGGTTACTATCTTGTGCCAGGATTCACATTACTACTTGCAGAAATTGGTCTCTCTACTTATCCGCTTAGCCAGAATCCCTACTGAGTGGTCTCTCTGTCCATGTAGTCAGAGGGGGCAGTGAATGTCTGCTGGTGTGATTTCTATTTTTTCTGGACAGGCTTCTCTCCTCTATTTGAGAGGTACTGGCATCTGACCCACCCCTGTTCTGATCTACATATTCTTCCCTGCTGAGGTACCCTTCCCAGCTGGGTACCCTGAGGCTAACGGAGAAGTCTCCTGCATTTAGAGGGAAGAACAACCTCTGAGTGGGATTTGAACCAAAAATGGTTGGCCCAAGAGGAGAACCAGGTTCCCTTGATGCTAGTACAGAAGCAGTCCTGGTAGTCGTAGCACCTTCAGTGTGTGCCTGTTTAAAGACTTCTTGCTCAGTGTTGAGGAAGCCACTTGACTCAGACACTAAGCAGTGAGTTTGCTTATAAGCTACCTTAATTCATTAGGGCAAATTACTTCCCTCAAACATTGAGAGGGGAAGTTCAATATTGGTTAGA
>NW_003852493.1:5381407-5382413 GCF_000181295.1 Otolemur garnettii | reverse complement strand
TCCTTTTATTGGGGTGGACACCAAGCACACACTAGTCCATAATAAAATGACTTAAGTGTAAGATCTGGAAGGGCTGACTTCTCCCCTGCACGGATGCTCAGAGTGAGGTCTGGGCATGGAATAGTTCCCTGTGAAAGTGAGCCAAGGCTATAGGTGAAATGCCTATATGCCTCTGGCCAAAAATGCCGTTTGAGAGAGAGCAGTGAAAAGATTTTGTGCAGGCATACATGTGAGAAACTGAGGCAGAATCCCATGTGGCCAGGTTGGTGGTGAGCCTAACATGACCAAGGCTTCCGCTGGAATAGCATTTACTGCATTAAGGAATTAAGGTTGACTTTATAAGGCCAATAAAAAAGCCCTTTGGAAAACTGGCCAGATACCCATCAATAACCTTTCCTGGTCTGTGATAAGTAACGAAGGTTGCTTGCCGAGGGTCTGGGATGGGAAATGTGCTCAGGGACCTCAAGAGAAGAGGAATTTACCCAATGCATACAAGTATCTTGTAGGGACTGAAATCGCCGCTGAGAGACCACCATACACACATGTAAAAGTAAAAGAGTGCCTTTATTCAAGTTAATGCCTGGGTCACTACACTCTATAGCGTAGCTGCAGAGGTGTGACCCCAAAGTGAAGTGAGGGGAGGTTTTTAAAGTGTATAGAGGAATTTCATCAGGTGTTTTGTTGGGAAGGGGTTACGATTGGGTGAGCTGTTGTCTAGGGGTGCTTGGCCCTACCTGATATGCCAGGGGTGTTATAGGGTGGGTTTATGGTTAGGGACTTTCCAGAGGAGGGCTGCCTGTCTACTTCTGATAAGCTGGCTCCCCCTGGGCTGATTGGCCTTGCTCAGAAGTGCAGAGGAGGAATGCCTGTCCCCTTCTGATAGGCTGGTTCCACCTGGGCTGATTGGCCCTGTCCAGAAGGGGTGTTGCTGTGGTTTCTCCTGTAATGGGCCTGAGTTCTAAAATGGAGTCTTACTAACAAAAATGGAGTTACATTGGCCTCTTCA
>NW_003852493.1:5378196-5380327 GCF_000181295.1 Otolemur garnettii | reverse complement strand
AGGAGCAGACAGGGCCAAGGCACCTGGAGGGAGTGAGTCTTAAGTGTCCTCGTGCATGTCCAGGCTGTCAGTCCGTGCCACCTTGCGAGGAGGTGCCCAGCCCTCGCCTTCAAGTTCTGCTTGCTGCTGGTCTCTCTTCTTGGCGGCCTTCTTTTTGTCCCACTGCTGATATAGGTAGCGCAGGAGAATGTTTGTCTTATCTGCGACGATGATCTGTTCAGACGGGTACTCTCGAGTGGGCAGGTAGACTGAGAGACTTCGGTTGGAGGCTTTGCACATGGAATCGGCATGAAGTTGACTAAAATTGCTTTTGTTGTAGACAGGCAATCCTTCCAAAAAATCTTCCATCTTCTGTTTCCTTCCTCGCTGCCTCAGCCACCGCCTCAGCTGCCACCGCTGCTGCTGCCACCACAGCCTCCGTAGTCGTGGCCCTAGAGCCCTCTTATGAGAGCTATAACCCAATTATAGCCCAGGAAGGCGGGGAAAAGGGAGAGGGAGGGGCGGGGAAGGTGGAGGATGGGTGGAGGGAGAGTGATTGGTGGGACCACACCTAGGGTGCATCCTACAAGGGTATGAGGGTACGTGTGAAATTAACTGCATGTAGAATATAAATGTCTTAACACAATAACTAAGAAAAATGCGTGAAAGCTATGTTCACAAGTTTGATGAAAGCATTTCAAATTGTATGTAAAACCAGCACATTGTACCCCATGATTGCATTAATGTACACAGCTATGATTTAATAATAAATAAATAAATAAGTACAAAACTACCAAAAAAAAAAAATGTGGGTATGAGGTAATCTAGGTAACGAATGACCAATAGAAAGAGACGATTAATGGCCAATAGGAAAGGGCAATACAGCCTGGAGGCCCAGACAGGCCAGTAAAGACTTGCAACCAATTTCAAACGAGACGATATTTATACCCCTGCATGGCCCTTGCCTGTCTCTCTCTCTTTCTCACCTTTTTCTCCTTCATGAGAGGGACCCACTTCCAACTCTCTTTGGAAGTGCTCTAAACTATTTTTGTTCTTCCTAAATAAACCTTCCTGTTGTTACCTTAAGACTCGCGCAGGGTACTTTTGCTTTCTGTCCACACCGCCTGTGCCGCTCACTTTTATTTTTAGTTTCCACTCACTTTTGCTGTTGATTCCCACCGTGCCTCAGTTGAACTTTCTAGCTCAGCTAAGTAATCAAACCAGGTCAACTGGGGTCGGGGAACTAGGACCCCTGACCCCCCAACAGTGTTGTTCTTAGTTTAATTCTAGAACTTGCCACTACTGGCCATTCTTCTTCAGAATTCTTTTCATCCTCCCTCCGTTGCCGTAGCTTTCTTTTTTTAGCACGAAGTTACCTATGAGTCCAGATGGGTTGGAGGGCAAGATTTGGTGCTTACTCTGTTGCCAAGTTCCTGGTGAAGTTTCACTGAAGTCAGGAGAGGCTGTTAACTTACAGATCAAGGTGTTTCCAAATATTTGCATTTGTATACTCAGTTCTTAGAGTGCAGGCGCACACATAAAAAGTCTCATAAATGATACATAAATTCTCCATTTCTGCATGAAAGCTTACTGTCCCTTCAACTACACTCAGGCCTGGAGGCTTAAATAAAATCCTTTCAGATTATTGTTAATGCTGTGCCCGAATCTGCAGCAGCTGTTGCTTTTGAACAATACGATGCTTCTCCTCCCCAGGAGAAGTTGAAAATGCCTCTTTTGCGGCACTTTCAACCTTTGTAGACTTGGGGAACATATAATAGACTGAGAAATGAAGCCCACATTCCTGTTTGGGAATTCAGTGCACAACTTAAAAACTATTGCGTTTAGCCACTTCCTGACATTGACTTTCATAGCAACAGTTTAATTTGGGGGAAAATCTGCTACCTCAAATGGCTAAAAGTATTTATGTGGAAAATTTTCCAAATGATTGACTTGACTGTGTTGCTATTTTCTTTCCCCATGAATATGTGAGTATTTGGCTTCCTCCCAAGAGTTTTTCTGCATCACTTCTCTTTAGGCAAAGAAAATGTTCTATCCAGAGTTGTAGAAAGAAGCACCAAGAGCTTCCCCCTTTTGAGAGAAGGATTATTTGAGTTTAAGCCACTGCATCTTTAAAAATGAAGAATTTGAGTGT
>NW_003852493.1:5376980-5377518 GCF_000181295.1 Otolemur garnettii | reverse complement strand
TTTTTTTGCAGTTTTTGGCTGGGGCTGGGTTTGAACCTGCCACCTCCAGTATATGGGGCTGGCGCCCTACTCCTTTGAGCCACAGGCACTGCCCTCTATTTATTTCCTTTCTACATATTGTTAAATCTGTGTCTTCTTGGGCGCCCCTGCCAGTGCTTCTCCCGCGCCCCAGATCAGGAGATCATCCATGCCTATCTGGCGTGCCCTCTCTGGGCTTGCCTCCATCCAATCCTCTGTGTCGCAGGAGAGATTTTTCCTGATCAGAAGCCCTCAGATTGTGGAGCTTTCACAATCCTGCTCCTCTTGCTTCTCCGGCCTCAGTTCTGGACACTCCCCACCTGGCACTATTCATTTTTGCTCATGCTGAATGTCTCTCCCACCTCTGGGCCTTCATATGCTTTATTTTTCTTTCCTGTCTGGAATATTCTTTCTGTTCTCTCTCCTTCTGGGGCATTCTTCTCCTTTTTCAGATCTTATATTCAGAGCACTTCCTCTCAGGTAGTTTCCTGAAATCCCCAAGTCCAGCAAAGGAACTCTC
>NW_003852493.1:5375480-5376721 GCF_000181295.1 Otolemur garnettii | reverse complement strand
CGCCTGCCTCACCACATGGGGACAAACGCCTCCCTCTCATTTGCAATTTCTTCCTCACTAGTCAAGCTCCCCTGACTGTAACAACTATTACTTTTCCACAAAGTAGACAAAAACTTTGTTGCCGACGAAGCAACCTATATATCCCAGAGGAAGGGAAACTTTCCAAAGGTTCTGAGAATTAGCATATGGTAATTGCCAAATCCCAGGGTATCTTTTAATTGAACCTTCACAGTAGTTTACTTAGCTCGTACTCAGTGCTTAAATTGAGTAGAACCTCATTAGGGAGGCTGTGTGATGCCTTCATGAAAGGAGAGAAGGAGAAATAGAGCTTTCCGTGACAGAAAGGGAGCATCATGGTCTGCGGGCTCCTTTACTGTGCCCACTGACTGCGCTTGCTCCTGACTGCGGGGAGGACACCCAGGGCCATCAAAGGAAGTTAGGATGTTCCTTCTAAATCTCATTCTGTATTTTGTATTTTACATGGGTCGACAGCATACTTCCCTCCTTCCCTTTCTCTGTGCTTCTGCTTTAACGCCAGCCTCGTGAGCAACCTGTTATTAGTGTATTCCTCCCCAGGACCTGATCTTCCTAAGGAAACCCTGTGACGGCCAGGCTCAGCCAACCATGTACTTGCTTTCTCTGCCTGGAGAACCAGCCTCCACCTCCGCCCCCATCCTCCTTGCTCACCAAAAAACTAATCCCCGAGACCTCGTTCATAAAGCTTTTACTGAGTTTTACCCATTCCTCCCACAGCCCAGCAAGTGGTCTTCTCCCCTTTCTCCAAATGTCAGTGGACCTTATTTGTGTCTCTCGTAAGGCATCTTGACACATCTTTTCCAATTCCTAGGTATGTCGTCATCTCTGTGTTAACCTAGAAACTGGAGGGCAGAGTTTTTTGCTCAGTGTGCCACACTCTGTAGCACTGGGTCCGGCACACAGTAGGTATTCAGAGGTCAGCGAGAGGGATGGAGGGATCCGAGGGAGGAGAAAGCATGGTGTGAGGAAGGTGAGGGGCAGGTGTGGGCTCTGCTGCCAGTTGTCCTGGGTGTGAATTCTGGTTCTGCCACTTGCTGGTCATGAAACTTTAAACAAGTTACATCATATGCCTATGCCTTTATCTCTTTATCTATAAAATGGAATAAAAATAGTACCCCAACATTTGACTCTTAAGTCTAAATGAGCTAAAACATATAAAGCACTCAGCTCAAGACCTGATACATAGTGAACACTCAGTGAATGTC
>NW_003852493.1:5373206-5374906 GCF_000181295.1 Otolemur garnettii | reverse complement strand
AGAATAGCTTGGGGGTGGGGCCTGTGGCTCAAAGGAGCAGGGTACTAGCCCCATATGCCAGAGGTGGTGGGTTCAAACCCAGCTCTGACCAAAAAATGCAAAAAAAAAAAAAAAAAGAATAGCTTGGGTGGAAAGGTGGTAAGGGAGGTTTCCCAGAAAAGGGCAGCAGGAGGGGCCAAATGAACTTGGTACTTAACTGTACCCTGTTTTAAGATCTGATGATTTTTAAGGGGGATGGAAACAGAATCTAAGGGAAAGCCATGTTTTTGCTGCCACCTACAGATGTCAAAGTGCAATTTTTAGTTTCTTAACATGCACACATACCCACTAAGAAAGTGACAATATAAGTGGCTATATCTAAAGTTTAGTTTAAGTTCTAAGTGAAGCAATTTAAGATTAGCTGCAACCGTGGCAGCCAACAGGCAGTCTATTCAGGGTTAATAAAGTGATTTCAATGAGGAGTGAGAGGCACTGAATTTTACCCCCATCATTTCTTGCATTTGTTTGATTTTTATTAGAATTACTGTGAATTGCATTTTATAGAGCCTTATATCGCTTAAACATGAGAAATCAACCAAAAGTAAGTAAAACCAACTTGTGATAGTGATAGCTCTGCAATGCTCTCTACTCCTATACTGTTGCCCATATCATCTTCAAGATTATCATGATAGTTTCCAACTTCTCTGTTATTTTTAAAGGGTTAAATATAGACAAGAATTATTGGAAAAGCGCTTGATGGAGAAAAAAGAAGCAGCCCTTCAAGAAGCACATGAAGATGAAGAGAGAGTGCGGCGGCTGGAAGCCCTTAGGAAGCAGGTGTTTTTAATTTGGGAACTTTCATGGGTGGTTTAAAAAAAAATTTCTAAGTGCTCTTAATAACATTATTGCTGGGGCTTAGTTCATGACATCTGCTATGTAAAATGTAACTTTTCCAAATTGGGACCCCGATCTTTATTCCTGGGAGCAATTATATTGAACTATTTCCAGTTTCTCAGTGTATCAAAAGAACTTTATCAGCACCTTTTAAAAAGCTCTTCCAAGATTTAACTGCATCCATATCACCTCTTGTTTATCAGTTGAACAGTATCCAGTTACAACAGTGAAGCCCTGCATCTAGTTGAAGGATTTTACTGTCTTCAAAGATCCTGGTGAAGCTGATAATCCTCTCTGGCATAGGAGCCTATGTTTGGAAGTATTCCACGGTCAACAAATATGTTTAAAAAACACTTTTTAAAAAATACTCTTTTGTGGAGACATAAAATTCACCCACTGCCTTGCCCAGGGAAAGTAGGCAAAAGTAGATTAAGGTAGGCAGTGCATTGCAACAGAGGGAATTTAGGAACTTGGGAAGTGTGATGAATTCATTTTACTTGGTAATTGTTGAGAGTTTTGAACTTGAAGTGATTGGTTCAGCTCACAAGTTCTAAAATCTTCATTGACATAATTTCCCAGCTAATAAGAAACAACTGTCTAGTCTCTCTTCTGTGTCCCTGAGAATCATGTGACACATTTGATTAATAGAACTTGGCCTCTGTTGTTCTTCAAACCAGTTCTCTACTCCCTGACATTGGAAATGTAGGTCATTTACTTGTTCTTTCTAACCTTAATTTCCTTGTCTGAAAAAATGGGAATAATAATAACGGTATCTGCTTATAGGTTTGTAGTGATGTGTGTTCAAATTTATTGAGTATTTACTAAGT
>NW_003852493.1:5370626-5372237 GCF_000181295.1 Otolemur garnettii | reverse complement strand
TTTGTGTGGGTGTGTGGGTGTGTGTGGGGGGGTGCCCAGATGAGGCAAAGTGCCTACATTCTTGAAAGGCCCAAGAAATCTACATTTTATACACAATAAGGGAGTGACAGAAGCACCAGTTATGTAGATGTCCCTTGTTAAGTGGAAACATGTCTGATTCTGTGTTGTCTGTAAGATAAACTGGTGATTCATTGTAGGGTGCAATCAGATAGGCTCAGTTTTAGGTGCTGGACACAGGTACAATTTGCACATCCTCGCACGTCCTCGCACGTCCTCGCTTATGGAGGGTCAGCAAAGAACTTCCCTTACGAAGGAGCTCTGGAGCCGGTTCTTCCCAGGTACCTGAGGCAGCTGTTCCCTTCTCTTTTGACAGGACTTGAGGGATGGCCCCGAGACTCTGCTCTCCTTTTTCCATTGTGCTTTAGATCCGGCTCAATCACATTAAACTTTCTAGAAAACTTCACGAGATTGTGGTTAAAAAATGATTTTTTTTTTTTGCAGTTTTTGGCCGGGGCCGGATTTGAACCCTCTGCCTCCGGCATATGGGGCTGGTGCACTACTCCTTTGAGCCACAGTGCCACCCTAAAAAATGATTTTTTAAAATTATTTATTTAATTTATTTTAATTATTTATTTATTTAATTTTATTTTTACTTCTGCTGACTTTCAAGGCGGTTGAGTACATACATCTTCTATGTAAGATTTTCTATGATTTCTATCCGAAAGAGATTATTATTTGAAATTAATTAAAATTATTATTATTCAATCATTAGCACATCATTATATACCATGGCCTTTTACTGTTCTGTTTTATGTTTGTTCTATTTCGTTTCGGACCCTTCATGGATCTCTAGGCCTGGCCTGGTTTTACTATTCTTTATGCCCATTCCTCTTAGGTTTCCTCTGTCACGGGCACGAGAGGCCAGCAATGTTGTCCAGAAGTCCTTCGCTTGTCTCTGAGCTTGTCTCCGTCCCAGTAGCCATGTCTTCCTTTCAGGTGGCTGTTGTCGCTCAATTTGATCGCGTCAGAATGATGTCAGACACAAAGGCATCGAAAGCCAGGATGGGCCTTGAAACTGAGGAAGAATTTATTCTTCAAAAGCCACTCTTCACATTGAACACATACAATGAACAGCAGGTAATTACGAGAATTAGTATGATTGGTGCCCAAACCGTGATGATGATAATAAGAACTAGGGAAATGTGTGTTGGGTTGCAAACTGTTTTCAATATTTACATTTGAATATCACCCCCTATTATCATAATTTTTACTTCTAAGTGATAGTACGTAATTCCTACATAGTTCTTAATATTATAAAGTAGTTAATAGGTGATCAGAGAACAAAAGCGTAGGCCTGAAAATGCTATGAATCTGTCATTGAAAGTTCCTTCTTACCTAAAAAATAGCTTTATAAAGTTTATCTGAAAGTTCTGTGTTAATACTGTGTTTTGTCATTTCAGTGCTCCTCGGTTGCATACTGTTAAAACTGTATGTTTAAATTCATAACATAAATCCTGTTAAATAAGCAGCTGATGATACTGATCAGACAAGGCAGAGGAAAACTTTCATAAATTTAAACGAACAGAAGATAATACATCAGAGTTGAGGGTA
>NW_003852493.1:5368468-5370310 GCF_000181295.1 Otolemur garnettii | reverse complement strand
TTTGCCGGGTAATACGAAGATGAAGAATTTATTTGTTTATTCATTGAATAAGAATCTATGGAACATATGCTGTATTTTGGTTCTCTGCAAACTACCTGGGCTCAGTCTGAACTACACAGCCTGACCCGTGTAGAGGAATTGACCAGAGAAGCCTGGTGGGAAGAGCTCCATGCACAGAAATAATGCGACAAGGGTGGAATCAACCCCAGCTGCCCCAGCAGGCAGAAGGGAATGAAAGGCTGACCGGGACTGAGGAAGTCAGGAAGTGTCAGAGAGGAAACTTCTGAGCCCTCGCCCAGTCAGGGATTTTTGGTGGTAGTAACAACCTTTCCTCCAGATGACTTATGATAAAGGGCATGAGTTAGGGGCATGTACAGGGAGAGAGAGGGAGTAATCAGGAAGATACGGGTGTCTTTCCAGATGCTGGCTTCCAAAGTGAGGAGGGAAGCCAGGGCTGGACATTCGAAGTCAGAAGCTGGAAGAGTCTTGAGTAGCTGGGCAAAGGAATTAAGGGTTTGAGCGAGTAGAGGGTGGGATGAGTCCTTTCCTGGTGTGTCTTCTTCAATGTGAGGTACATGCCAAAGGGCATATGACAGGTTCTGGGAGATGTGACTGGAAACATGGGTTAGGGTCAGACTGTAGAAAGCATAGCAAGTCTTGCTACTAAGGCCTTTATCCTGTAAGCAGATGCCAGACTTTGAAGCAGGCAAATTACATGTGGTTATGCCCTGCACAAATAAAGTTCTGATCAGCAACAGACCATGTATACAATGGTGGTCCCATATCTTATGAAGACTATAATGCAGCTGAAAAATTCCTATCATCTAGTGACATTGTACCTTCCCAGTGCAAAGCATTCCCTTTTCTATGTTTAGAGATATAAACACTTATCACTGTGTTACAATTACCTCTGGTATTCAGTGCAGTTGGTAACCTGGCAACCATGTAGCCTAGCTGTGGGGCTACACTCTCAAGGTTTGAGTAGGTGAGTAGGTACTCTCCGTGATGTTCACATAGTGGTAGGAATCATCTAATGATGCATTTCTCAGAAGGTATCCCCATCGCTAAGTGACACCTAACTGTAATCAGATTTATGTTTCAGCCTTGTGTCCAGAATGGAAAATTGGTGAGGGTGAACATGGATTGGGGTGAGGTCCTTTTAAGATGGCAGAGCCCTCCTCGTAGAAGTAGTGGTGCTGGGGCCATGAATGGCTCTGGGAACAAAGAAAGTGAGGATGATTTCCAAGCTAGATAGCAAGTTATATTGGGGAGAGGCTGCATTTTGGATTCAAATCCACATCCACTATTTATTGGCTGGGTGTACTTGTGTAAGCTATTAAAATCTTTATGTCTGTTTTCTTCATCTGTAAAATAATTATTTGCAAGGTCCTTGTGAGGATTAGAGATAATAAATGTCAACTGCCTAGAATATTGCCTGGTACCCAGGAGTAAATTACAATCATTCAGTGGTGTTGCCATTCACCATATAAGAATAGGATAGGAAAAACAGACTTGGGGAGAGAGAGAATTTATTTTACTCATGTCGTGTTTAGGGTGAAGATGTCGGGTACACATTTGTAAGAAACTGATTTGCTGTATCTAGGGAGGGGAGCTGGGGAGATGGAGGTCTCTGTTTCACTTGCTAGCTAGTCAAATACAGAATAATGAAAAAATCTTAGGAGAGAGTTGAATTCTGAAGATGACTTGGGAGTCAATACTGCACAGGTTGGACATGAATCCTTGGGAATAGGTGAGAGTGACCATGGGGAATACACTGAGGCAGAAGTGGAGACACTTAGGTCTAAGGCTTAAATTCATTGCTTCTCAGACACAAATCTCTGT
>NW_003852493.1:5340275-5367897 GCF_000181295.1 Otolemur garnettii | reverse complement strand
AGAACCCCAAGAGCCTGTTATACTTCTTGGCATAACCTTGCAAGCCTTTTAAATTCAGGTTCCAGACTGAAAGTATACTTTTCCAGTGTTCCTCAATGATACCCAGGGCTCCACCCAAACTACCCTTATTCCAAATTGACCTGTTTCCCTTGTAATTTCTATGGACCTTCTTTGGAATTTAAGGTTAGTTCAACTGCTTCTCCTTATGAGGCTATCCTCATCTATCAGCCCCACGAGACGTCCCTCCATGTTTTATTACTCTTAGGGCATCTGCCACATGTTGCCATGGACTAGTTATCTGTGTCCATTCTTACTGCCCTAAAGGAGGGATGCCTTCACTAACCTTTTATCACGTCTTCTAAGGCAGCAGTTCTCAACCTATGGGTCATGACCCATTTGGTGGTCTCCTGCATATCGGATATTTACATTGCAATTCATAACAGCAGCAAAATTACAGTTATGAGGTAGCAACAAAAATAATTTTATGCTTTGGGGTCACCACAACATGAGGAACGGTATTAAAGGCTAACGGCATTAGGAAGGTTGAGAACCACTGCTCTAAGGGGACTTCAAGTTTGTGTAAAATGCCTCATTAGGTAAAATCCATATGTGGCTACCTTCTTACCACTGCAGATACTGTCTGTTGACATTTAATATTCATAGAAGGAGGGGAAGAGGAATAAGATCCAATCAGCTGTAAATTGAAACAGAAATTGAACTACTCAAATGTCTACTCCCACTTAGAATCAGATTGATGGAGGCATTTTCTGGTTCTGTTCGAAACAGCAGCCTCAGAAGAAAAGGTTGTATTGATTTTGTTTTTCAAGTAGAGGCCGTGTGTTTAAACTTAATTTACATGTTGCCAAATGACAGAGAAATTAAATGTCTGTTTAAAGACAGATGTACAGGTTGTGGCTTAGATTTATTTCAATCAATGATTATTTGCGTTTTATAATTTAAGCCAGCAATAAGTAATGAATTGATGATCGTACAGAAAGTAAGCTGCTTTTACCTCATCTTTTAATAATGTATTTTATTGTATTCTATTTTTAATAATCCAGGATACAGTACTATAGACATCCCATGTTGGAAACCATTGATTTACTAGAAAGTGATAAAGTCAAAAAAGTTTGAATGGCCAGCTGCTGAGGCTTACACCTATATGTAATCCTAGTACTTTAGGAAGGCAAGGTGGGACGATCACGTGAGGGGCCAGGAGTTTGAGATCAGTCTGAGCAATATAGCAAGGCCTTGTATTTCCAAAAATAGAAAAATTAGTTGGGCATAGTGGGGCATGCCTGTAGTCCCAGTTATCTGGGAGGCTGAGCAGGGCAGAGGGATCACCTGAGCCCAGGAGTTTGGTGTTGCAGTGAGCTGTGATGATGCTACAGCACTTTGGCCTGGGAAACAGACCAAGAGTCTATCTCAAAAATTAAAAAAAAAATGAAAAAGGATTTGGGCATTTTCAGCAAAAGGAATCAGAACATAGTCATTGTATTCACAAAGTTTATTATCATCATCTAGTTATCTATTCAGCAAAAAAAATTAGGCAACTTGGAAAAATGGGTAACTAAATGTTAAAATTTCCTTTAATTCAATGAATTGCTGCTTATTTAAATTGTATTTTATTTCTACAGATAATTTCTGACCCTAGAATTCGCTTTGAGTTAGCCCTTCGAGAAGCTGGACTTCATAAAGCAATTTATGCCAGAGAGATGTTACCAAAAATCAGTCCTCAAAAACCTCCACGAAAGGATATGGAGTCTTCTGTATTTAAAATATAGAGCTTATCCTCAAATCTCACTATATGTAAACAAATTTTTTCTTTAAAAACATTTATATGGCTAATAATTACTATTTTCTAAAATTTTAAAAAATATCAGGCATAGAAATTGTAGCAGCTATTAAAACAACTTTGCCTTTCTTTTATGATTCTTAGAATTTTATGGACTATGTCCTGTGTGTTAATCCAACAGCACCAAGTCCCCCACAGTTATGAATTTCATTAAGGTCCAGATGGTACATGTACCATCACGTGGGTAACTACATGTTGTAGGTTGTGTAACCACACGAGAAGAGGTCAAAACAACCGTTTATGAGAATTCTAAACTATGTAGTTGCTACCTGCTAGACTTCATTTCTGCTTGTTATTTCAGAATTTGACTTTTTTTTAATTATGGAAGCTTCATTATCATTAATACTTCTATTATTTCTTGATTATTATAAGAGGATACTCAACCTTCCTCTAAATTTAGAAACCAATTTGGTACACCATGTTTACTGCAAACCAATCACCCAAACAATTTCATTTCTCAAATTAGCCCTTAAGAACAAATTATAAATTAGAAACAGCATTTCAAGCAGGGGAATTATCTGTTTGCTTTGGGAAAAAAATGTATTCGTGTGATTGTTTAGAAGGTATATTTAAAAATTTATAATATTTGGAATGCTGTCAAAAGTTCCAAATTATCTATAAATTATTTATAATGTATGATTTTATAGAAAAGGAGTATTTCAAATAAAACTCAACATAAATTTTTGGCTACTTCCAAAAAAGCAGTTATTCAGCCAAAATAGCAAGTCCGTGGTGTTATAGTTGCCACCGTTACTCTTAAGAAACCACCTCCCTTTTTCTCTCTATTGCTGCCCCCTGCCATTTCCCATCCACCTCCCGCCAGACATTACAGTGTCCATGCAGTTATCAGAATAACATAAAAAAAATGACCAGTCCAACTGGTGAAATCTTCTTCAGCTTTGTGATTGTCCCCAGTGTCATGGGCATAACTAATACAAGAAGTATAATCCATCAAAGTCAACTTTAACAAAGATTCTATGGGCAGAACTCTTATCTACTTGCCAGAATTCATTCTAATACCCTCCCAGCTGCATCATCATAATATCTTATAAAAAGAAGGAAAGGAGCCTTTAACAAGAGGCAGAGAGTAGTGAGCACTGGTGTCATCCTGCGGGTATCTCCCAGGGTCACAATGTTCCTTTAGGAGCCCTCATGCTTGATGTGAAGCCTCTGACCACAGACCCATGAAACACTTGCCACATCTGAGCCCATCCTCTCTACACAGCAAGATGCTGGTGCTGCTCAGAGTCCTCGGGTCCTCCTCAACATCACCCACAGTGATCTCCATGGGGTTATGTTCCAATTCCAGCTGATCATCATCTCTTTCACACTTTCCAACAGTTAAGACTAGGAGTTAGTTATAGCATAGCCAGAGTTGGCACCACTATTTTGAGAACAATAGCGTTGATATATAAATGAAAACCATTAGTTGAGATTTGGGCAGTGGCCTACCTGCTGGCTATACCCAGGCTCATACCATATTTTGTCTTTAAAAAAATTATGTTAATAGGAGTCACCATTCACTGAGCACAAAGTGTGTGCTCAGCAATATACACACATGTGTGATTCACATACATCTCATTTAACCATCATAACAACTTTTTGAGATCATTGTCTACATTTTACAAATGAAGAAATAACCTCAGGAAGTTTCAATAATATGCTATAAATCGGTTGTTTTCAAACTTGGGTTATTCATTTAGTAAGTTCTGATCAGCAGTTTTCAAATGATGCAAAAGAGAACAAAGAAATCTGGACCAGCCTGGCCAACATATCAAGACCCCATCTCTACAAAAAATAAGAAAAATTGTCCAAGGATGGTCCTGCATGCCAGTAGTTTCAGCTACTTGGGAGGCTGAGGTAAGAAGGTTCTTTAGCCCAGGAGTTTGAAGCTAGACTGGATGACAGAGCAAGACTCTGCCTTAAAAAAAAAAAAATACCAAAAATACCAAAATCTAAATGGCTAAAAATATGAAAATATAGAAATACCAATTAAAATCCCCAGTGAAATCCCAATACATACCCAAGATATCGGCAGCAATATCAATAAATCTTACAATATTAGGTAGTGATGATATAGACCAATGAGAAGCATGCACTGTGGTGGGTGTGTAAACTGGAAAATTGGGCTTACCTGGTGAGGCTGAACACGCTCCTACCCTTTGATCTAACAGTTCTCCTGTTAGATCATGAGAAGCTCCTGCATGTGTGTGTATGAGGGGACATAAACTAAATAAAAACAAGCTAAATGTTCATCAAAGGAAATAAATGTAAAAATTTCAAATATGTGAATGTACAAAATTGAATGTAGCAATAAAAATGAATACAACATCATCATGGACAGACCCCTGAGTGAAAGGGGCCAGATACAGAAGCATTCATACTGTGTCATTGATCTGAAGTCCAAAAGCAGGCCAGCTAACCTGTACTGGGGTATGGGCAAAAGTGGCAACATAATAGAGAAAAACAAGAAAATGACTAAAAGCAAAATTGAGATAATGATTACCTTTAGGAGTTTGGGAGGCAGGTGCTGCCATAAATATTTTACTGCTAAGCCAGGGTAGTAGTCATATAATGTTTTGGATTATTCTTTAACATGTACATAAGTGTTTTATATACTATTATATGTCAATACTATAAATTCCCAATAAAATGAAAAAAATAAGGAAAATAAATTATGAGAGGCATAATTTTTTTTTAGTATATAAATGTTTATAATCTTTTTAGACAGTTTCTAATTTAGAATCCCTAACTTACATGAATTTCTGAGTAAGAAAGCCAGTTCCTGCTCAGGAGTCATACTCACTCTGACATGGGCTAGGATCCCTTTATTCTTCTACTTCCTGACCTTGTGCTCTGCTTCACAAGGTTGTGACTCTTGCCAATCTAGTTTGCCTACTAGGCCTGAAAAAGAAAGAAAAGAATACATATCCAATAGGAGTAAGGAAGCACTGGGCTGTGAAATTTGATTTCAATTATCCATGTGTGTATCATGGGTCATAAGAAAAATGTTATTTCTTAGTGGGTAATGGTCCAAAAAAAGATTGAAAACCACTACCTTCCCCCTATGGTTAATAAATAGGATATCCTGATTCAGCTCCACATCCTTGATGGTAATGGGCTTGTCTTAAACTGAAAGGACATAATATAAGGCTTCCCCACCACCAAATCTGCAAATACACCCAAGCCTGCCTTTAGTTTTGGTGTCCTCTGGCAGAGAGAGCAGTATAGGCGAAACGCCTATATGCCTCTGGCCAAAAAAGCCAGTTTGAGAGAGAGCAGTGAAAAGACTTTGTGCATGCATACTTGTGAGAAGCTGAGGCAGAATCCCACGTGGCCAGGTTGGTTGTGAGCCAAACATGACCAAGGCTTTGGCTGGAATAGCATTTACTGCATTAAGGAATTAAGGTTGACTTTATAAGGCCAATAAAAAAGCCCTTTGGAAAACTGGCCAGATACCCATCGGTAATCTTTCCTGATCTGTGGCAAGTAATGAAGGTCATTTGCTGACAGGTCTGGGAATGGAAATGTGCTCGGGGACCTTAAGAGAAGAGATTTACCCAATGCATACAGGTATCTAATGGTACAGATGAAATTTGGGCTTGTGAAAGTCTTTTGAAAAGTCCAGCCTGAAAAGTCCTTATAAAAGTTTCCAGCAAAACCCCCGTGACTTAAGGCCTACATGGGAGTAGAGGTTTGCACACAAATTCCTAAATGCCCAAGAAGTTTTTTTATGCCTTGTTTAAAGATCTGAAATAACAGCCTCCAAACAGCAAGGCCAGCAAGGGCAGGTATTCAATCTACCCTGTTCCTCTATAGCCCCGGGCATCATCAGATAAGAACAAAGAAGTAATGGCTAACAGCATGTTCTCCATTAAGTTATGTTAAATTGGGTTATGTTGAGAGGGTTATGTCAAAAGGTGTATGTTGGGTGGATTATCAGAAGCTAATCATGAGGTAGTCACATGATGTTTAAATGGATCAATGAGGTCATTGCTGTATTGTGTGCATGTACAAAATTTCCTGTCTAAACCAACCTCCCATCAGGAAATAAAGAAGCTGGCCATTTTGCCTGAGTGAGCAGATGGTCACCTTTATTTAAAACACAATTTCAATAAATGTGCTTATTTTCTGTGACATCACTTTTCTGCGAGACCCTTACAGCAACAGAGCAGCTCTCCCCCATCAGACACCAGTGCTTCCTATGTATTTTGGGTTTCATTCCATCTCAACTCCACAAGAATTTCTGTTTTTTGTTTTATCTCTTCCCTATATCTTAAAGCCTTCCCTCATCATACAAATACTCTGGGATATATTCCACTTTAAAAAGAAATCTCCCTTAACTCTCTGTTGTCCTCTAGTTACCCAGCTGTTCCTTGGTCCTTTTCCCAAGCAAACTTCTTTAGAGAGTGACTATAGATATAAGATGTCTCCTCTCATCTCGCAGTTACCATCACTCCTTCCA
This sequence comes from Otolemur garnettii, assembly GCF_000181295.1. NCBI lineage: Eukaryota > Metazoa > Chordata > Mammalia > Primates > Galagidae > Otolemur > Otolemur garnettii. The sequence goes on along the minus strand of NW_003852493.1, from coordinate 5,361,577 downwards.
ATTTAGCTTTGTCCTCACCCTCACTGACACTGCTCTTAGCAAGGTCACCAGTGATCTCCTCATTGGAAACCTGATGACCTCTGCTGTGTCTTCATCTTACTGCCTTCACCACACATTTGACTCCACTGACAGCCGCCCTCTCTTAGAGCGTGCACTGGTCTGCTCCCGGCTCTTCTGACTCTGGCCTTGTCTCCCGCTTCTCTGGTTGCTTCTTGAGCTCCTTTGCTGACTCCCTCACCTCTATCCATTTTCAGATGTTGGAGCACTCCAAGACTGGAGCCTTCAGCTCTTTCTTTCTTTATTGCTGAATCACCCAAGACAGTGTCCTTTTGTGTATTTTAATCTATCAGCCGCCCCCTCCATCTGATTTTCCTCCTTGAAATTTATTTATTGAGGAAACAAATACTTCTTTTATTTCAAATTAATGTGAAGGTACAAACTTTTAGATTACATTGTTTTCACTTCCAGGGCAAAGTTCCATTTGTAAAGAGCCCCTCATCAGGAGATGTGTTATGTACCTTGGCAATGTGCACATTAGGTGAGATCCACCACTGCCCTCCCTCCTTCTGCCAATCGTCCTCCCCTCTCCCTTTCCCCCTCCCTCCTCCTCTTGTCCCCAACTAGACTGTATTTGTGTTTTATTAAAACAAATAAATTTACATGTAGAATTTCCTGTGCTGGATTTTACTGACTTTTTTCCTCTTGGTGTAATTCAGTATGATCCTCTGTTCTTTGTGTTTGCTGTAGTTGAATCGGAGACTTTATCAGATGTAAGATTCAGGTTTATTGGATTTTCGCCCCCCCAAGACTACTTCATTGTGGTGGTGGGTTCTCCCATCAGGAAATACATTGCCTGGTTGAGCCTCATTTTGAAATGTTCACTGCCACTAATTCTCTATGCCTAGAACCATTAATTAATTATGGATTTCATGATAGAGATCATCTAATTCAATCACTCCTTCCTTTATTACCTGGAAAACTTATATAAAGGGAATGATTTCCTATTCTGGTATTTGATAGTGTAAGTGAAGTAGGCTGAGTGTTTGAGGGTTTTGTTTTTCTTAACAGTTTTCAAAATAGTTTGTTTTGACATTTTTCAAAGGTGATCAATTTTATTGTATCTTTATGAAGTCGTGATTTAAATGTGTTTGATCTTTTTAATCTGTTGAAGAATTATCCTTAGTGATGCTTAAATTATCCCCTCCTTGCCCAATGGAAGCCTTTTCAGTTTGGCTCCTGAGTTCCAGCTCAAAGAACCTAATAGGCTTGGTAAGTCGCTTATTATTCCAGTTATCTATTGCTGTGTAATGAAACTTATTTTTATTATTTCTCATGTCTCTATGAGTTGACTGGGCTGTGAGTAATTCTTGCTTGGCCTCTGTATTAACTTCTCATCACTGCTGTAACAAATTACCAGAAATTCAGTGGCTAAAACAGTATTAAATAAACTATATTTACCTTATAGTTTTAGAGGTCAGAAATCAGAATCAAATCTCACTGGGCTAAAATCAGTGTTGACCGGGCTGTATTCCTTTCTCAAGGCACTGGGTGAGAATCTCTTTCTTTGCTTTTTCTATCTTCTAGAAGCTGTCATAGTTTTTGGCTCAAAGCCCCCCCTCTTTTTTTGCCTTTAAAACTGGCAATAGCACACATCCCAACATTCTGAATTCCTCTTCCACTGTTATGGATTCTTGTGATTACACTGAGCCAACACTGATGATTCAGACCTATTTTAAGGTCAGCTGATTAGCAACCTTAAAACCCTTTGCAATGTCACATAACCTATTCACAGATTCTGGAGATGAGGAAACTGACATTGTTGAGAGGAATTTTCTGTTTATTGTGGGATGTATTATAAACTTGTAGTCAATTGCTAGTTAGTACATAGCCATCTTAAGGCTCAACTTGGCTGGATAACCAAGAGGACCCATGTGCCTGGCAGTTGATGCTGGTTGTTGGCTGGAAGCTCTTCTGAGGTTGTCAATGGAACCACCTACATGTGACCCCTCCATATGGCTTGGGCCTTTCAGAGAACACTGGCTGGGTTCCAAGATGAAATTTTCCAAGAGCAAACACTCTAAGAGGCAGAAAGTGCGAGCTGTCAGGCCACTTAAGATGTACTGCTGTAACTGGCACGGTGGCTCTTCCTCCACAGTTTACTGTCAAAGCAATCAATCGTAGGACCCTCCCACATTCAAAAGGGTTGAGGAAAAGCTCCACTTATTGACGGCATGTGGCAATGAGAAGGTGGCATTGTGGAAGAGTATGTGAAATGATAGACATTTTTGCAGGCATCTTTGGAAATCTGTCATAGTTGTTACCTGGCATGACAAGATGTTTCATGCTCATTTTGAGCATTTCCTGCTCTGGCCTGGAACCAGCCTTTTCTCCAAGAAGCTCTGCTTCTTTTTAATAGAAACCAAAATCTGGATGCTGAGGATACTATTTTGGTCATCTATTCTAAGTCTTTTCAATGAACATAGCTAGAAAAAATATATATATATATTTATATAAAAGTATATATATGTGTATATATGCACACACACATATGCATATACATACATACATGTATACAAAACAACCCACAATATACATATATAAAGCATAAAATACTGAATTAATTTATTTCATTACTTCTAATTCAAATTCCATCAGATTTTTACTTGACATCTATTTTACATTTGTATTTTCTTTTTTCCTCACTGAGAATTCTGGTGCTCAATGACCCACAAATCTTAGACTATGACATATTTACTCATGTACATTACCACCCATTTTACATACAACAATCTTAGAATGAAATGTCAATGATAAAAACAACAATAAAATTTTGGGACATTATGCACTTTTTCCTTTCATTACAATTGTACTGTATCGGTATTGTGAGGGATTATGTAAATAGTTACACTTTCCCTTTTATCCCTAAGTAAATCATATTTTATAAACAAATATATATTTATTGATAGCACCAGCTTTTATGTCAATGGTTCTTTTGTCATTTATGTTGTCTAAAGTCTGTTTTCTGGAAAACTCTTTGGGAATTACTCACAGTATGTTCTCAGTTTTTAAATATTAACCATTGATTGGTGGTCTTTATATTTGAAAGTCAGTTTTTCCGGTATGTAAAGTATTTTCTTTTCTTTTCTTAGTATACAATGTCAAAAGACTGATTATAATATGATGTCTTTCCCTGATAACTACTTGACATTTGGCTGATTATACCAATTTTTTTTTTTTACTTTCTTGATAATTTTGCCGGACTTTATTTTGAATTGGTCATTCTGCTTCAGTATACATGGTTAATAGTACTTCCTTTCACTATATAGATTCGATTTTATCCCAGGAATTTTTTGTAAATTATAACTTTTAGTATTTGTATAACTGGGGGCTCTCAGTATGCCCTTATGCTTTTTTGGATCTTCTTTGCCTATAATTCTGTCACTTTTGATCACTTTCTCACTTTCAAACATTTTACTTGGAAATAATTTCAAATCTACAGAAAAACTGTAAGAATAAAACTGTTATAATTTTAACCCAGATTCTCTCATTGTTAACATTTTATTTGATTTTCTTATCTTTTGTGTGTTTTCCCTACACACAGACACACGAATATTTTTTTCTGAGTCGTTTGTGACCAAGTTGCTTATGCCACTACAATGTATGTATTTGTTAAGAGTAAGAATAGCAGCTTACACAAGCACAGGAGAGTAAACTGCAGTAAATTTAATGTACGTATAATACTTTCCTCCCATCTACTCTCCATGTTCGAAGCTTATTCATTGACCCAGTAATAGTTCAAAAATACAAAAAATCCTCTGTAGCGTTTTTCTTTTAGTTATCAGATCCAGTCTAAAATCAGACATTGCTTTTACTTGTCATGTCTCTCTCTCTCTTTTTTGGGGGCAGATTTTGGCCAGGGCTGGCCACCACCTCCAGCATATGGGGCCAGCACCCTACTCCTTTGAGCCACAGGCACCGCCCAGTTGTCTTGTCTCTTTAATCTCCTTTAATTTTAGCCTTTTTTTTTTTTTTACATTTATGACGTGGACTTTATATTGTGACACATATAAAATGTACTGTTTTAGTCATTTCTAAGTTTACAATTAAGTGGCATTAAGTATATTCATGTTATTGTGCAACCATCATTTTTACCCATCTCTAAAACGTTTTCATTATCCCATACTGAAACTTTATACTCCTTAAACAAAAATTACCCACCTGCCCTTCCTTCAGCCTCTGGTAATTATTATTTTAGTTTCTTTCTCTATAAAATTTGCCTATTCCAGGTAGCTCATAGAGGTAGAATCATACAATATTTGTCCTTTTGTGTATGGCTTATTTTACTTACCATAATGTTTTCGAGGTTTATTTGTTGTAGTGTCTATCAGAATTTCATTTCTTCTTAAGGTTAAAAATATTCCCTTGTATGTATATACCATGTTTTGTTTAAATGGACACTAGGGTTGTTTCCACCTTTTAGCTATGATAATACTGCTATAAACCTTGATATTTCTGATCAGGTCTCTATTCAGTTCTTTTGGGTATATACCCAGAAGTAAAATTAGTGAATAATATAGTAATTCTATGTAGAATTTTTTGAGGAACTGCCAAACTATTTTCCACAGTTGCTTTGCCATTTTACATTTCCAATAGCAATGCACAAGAGTTCCAATTCCTCCACCTCCTTGCCAGCACTTGTTATTTTCTGTTTTGAATTTGAATTAATATCTAGATATATATTTGTGCAATACAAATGTGGATATTTTGAATATATAAAGAAATAAATATCATATATAAATACAGGGTGGCCATAAAGTTTGTGTGTGATTGCACATGCAATGGCCACCCTGTATGTATCAACCTAGGAAACAAAAATTAAAATGTAGGTATTTAATCCTGAAAATTTTGTCACCTTGTCTTTTGGTGTGTGGTTTTCTTTTGTTTTAATTTTTAAAAATTATTTATTAATTTTTTATTTCAATAGATTTCGGGTGTACAAGTGTTTTTTTTGTTTTTTTTGTTTTTTTTACTTGGATGTATACTGGTAAAATCTGGGCTTCTAGTGTACTCGCTCAAATAATGTACATTGTATCTAGTAGGTAATTTTCCATTCCCTATCCCCCTTCTTCCTTCCCCACTTAAGAATCTCAGTCATGGTCATATGACCATGCAAACCCATTTGACATTTTTTTATAATAGCCATCCCAATAGGTATAAATTGGTATCTCATTGTGGTTTTGGTTTGCATTTCCCTAATGATTAATGATGTAAAAAATATTTTCATGCACTTTTTGGTCAGTTATATATGTTACTTGTAGAAATGTTTATTTAAATTCTTTGCCCATTTTTTCCCCCAAATTACTATGAAGGTACAAATTTTTAGGTTGCATTGTTCTCATTTCCAAGGTAAAGTTCAAGCTGTAGAAGAGCCCTTCACCCAGGGGGCGTGCTGAGCACCCTCACATCGTGCACTTAGGTGAGATCCCACCAATTCCCCTGCCCCTTCCACCCACCCCTCCCTCCTCACCTTCCTTTTGCTGGACTATATTTGTGTTTTATTATTGGTGAGGGCATGTAATTGTTTATATGTTGATTTTAGTATTGAGTATATTGGATATTTTTTTTCTCCATTCTTGGGATACTTTACTAAGAAGAATGTGTTTCAACTCCATCAAGGTAAACATAAAAGAGGTAAAGTCTCCATCTTTTCTTGTGGTTGAAGTATTCCATGGTATACATATGCTACAATTTGTTAATCCATTCAAGGGTTGGTGGGCATTTGGGTTGCTTCCATGACTTGGCAATTATGAATTGTGTTGCAATAAACGTTCTGGTGCAAATGTCTTTGTGGTAAAATGATTTTTGTTCTTCTGGGTAGATACCTAGTGATAGGATTGTGGGATCAAATGGAAGGTCAACTTTTAGTTCTTAGAGAATTCTCCATACTTCTTTCTGTAAACATTGTATTAGTTTGCAATCATACCAGCAGTGTAGAATAGAAGTGTTCCCTTCTCTCCACATCCATGCCAGTATCTGCAGTTTTGGCACTTTGTTATATGGGTAATCTTGCTGGTGTTAGGTGATATCTCAGAGTGGTTCTAATTTGTATTTCTCTGATGATTAAAAAAAGCCTTTTATCATGTGTGTGTTGGCCATTCATCTGTCATTCTTAGAGAAGTTTCTGTTCAAGTCTCTTGCCTGCTTATGAAGGGGGTTGTTTGCACTTTTCTTATTGTTTAATTTGAATTCTCTTTAGATTTTAGTTATCAGGCCTTCGTCAGATTCATAACACGCAAAAATCTTCTCCCATTCTGAAGGCTGCCTGTTTGCTTTGGTTGTGGTGCTCTTAGCTGTGCAGAAGATTTTGAGCTTGATCATGTCCCATTTACTTATTTTTGGTATTGCTGCAATTGCCAGGGAGTTCTTCTGCGTAAAATCTTTTCCTAGTCTTTGCTCATTCTTGAATTGAGTTTTGTTTTTGTTGTCATTGTTGTTGAGTTGTAGGAAAGCTTTATATATTCTGGATATTAATCCCTTATCAGTTATAATTTGCAAATATTTTTCCCATTCCATAAGTTGCCTTTTCACCCTTGAAAGTGTCGTTTCCTTATTTTTTATTTTTTTGAGACAAAGTCTCGCTTGCCCTTGGTAGAGTGCTGTGGCATTATAGCTCACAGCAACCTCAAACTCCTGGGCTCAAGTGATCCTCCTGCCTCACCCTCTCAAGTAGATGGGACTACAAGCGCTTGCCACAATGCCCAGCTATTTTTTTAGAGACGGGGTCCCACTCTTACTCAGGCTGGTCTTGAACTTGTGAGCTCAGGCAATCCACCTTTCTCCGCCTCCCAGAGTGTTCGGATTATAGGGGTGAGCCACAGTGCCCAGCCTGAAAGTGTTTCTGATGTACAAAAGTTTTTCATTTAGATGCCCAATTTATTTGTGTTTTTCTTCTGTTGCCTATGCTTTTCGTGTCATATCCAAAAAAATTGTTGCCAAACCCCATGTCATGAAGCATTTCCCCTCTGTTTTCTCCTGAGTTTTATCATTTTAATGACTACATTTAGGTCCTTGGCCTATTTTGAGTTAATTTTTATAAATACTAAAGGTCCTACATCTTTCTTTTGCATGTAGATGTCTAGTTTTCCCAGCACTATTTGTTGAAAAGACTGTCCTTCCCCCATTGAATGGTCTTGGTACCCTGTTGAAAATCATTTGACCGTATATATGAAGGTTTATTTCCAGCTTTCTAATCTACTCCATTGCTCTGTCTTTATGCAAGTATTACACAGTTTGATCACTGCAACTTCCCAGTACATTTTGAAATCAGAAAGTCCTCTAACTTTGTTCTCTTATAAGATGGTTTTGTTCTTCTTTTTCAAGATTTTTTTGGCTAGTCAAGCTCTATAATATTTCATACAAGTTTTAGGACTTTTCTTTTTTTCTTTTTTCTTTTCTTTTTTTTTTGAGACAGAACCTTAAGCTGTCCCCCTGGGTAAAGTTCTGTGGCGTCACAGCTCACAGCAACCTCCAACTCCTGGGCTTAAGCGATTCTCTTACCTCAGCCTCCCACGTAGCTGGGACAACAGGTACCCCACCACAATGCCCGGCTATTTTTTGGCTGTAGTTGTCATTGCTGTTTGGCAGGCCCGGGCTGGATTTGAACACACCAGCTCTGGTGTATATGGCTGTATTTTTTTCCATGCTATTCTAAAGGGAATTGTTTTCTTTTCTGGATTGTTCATTGTTAGTGTATAGAAACACAACTAATTTTTGTATTTTGGTTTTGTATCTTGCAACTTTGCTGAATTTTTTTATTAGTTCTAACAGTTTGTGTGTGTGTGTGTGTAATCTTTAGTATTTTTTGCATAGCAGATCATTCCATATGTAAATGAAGATCATTTTACTTCTTTCTTCCCAATTCGGGCGCCTCTATTTATTTTTCTTATCTATTTGCTCTGACTAGAACTTCCCATACTATGTTGAATATAAGTGGAGAAAGCAAGCACCCTTGCTCATTTCTGCTCTTGGGGAGAGAGATTTCAGTTGTCACTATTGAGTATGGATGTTAGCTGTGGGTTTTTCACATATGGCTTTTATTATATTAAGAATTTCCTCTCATTTCTAATTGGTTGAGTGTTTTTATTAAGAAACAGTGATGAATTTTGTCAAATGCCTTTTCTACATCTGAGATGATTACCTGGTTTTATTTCCTTTATTGTGTTAATGTGGTATATTACACTGATAGGCTTTCATATGTTGAACCATACTTGCATTCCAGGAATCAATCTCACTCATTCATGGTATATAATCATTTTAATGTGCTCCTGAGTTCTGCTTTCTGATATTTTGTTAAGGATGAAACAAATCTTTGAAGAATACAGTCTCATTTCTTTGATCTTTGTTTTTTATTTTTAAATTTTTGCATTTCTTACTTTTTCTTAAAATATTATCTGTTGCATTTTTATTCATTTATTCCTTCTATTTAATTTTCATTTCTGAAATATTTTATTTATAATTTTTTCAGAGATATATTACCTAATTCTGAGTGTCCCTAATTATGATTAATGTTCTTTATATTTTATATAATTTTCATAGTTTGGTTTTTTTTTTTAGCTTTTTGGATTTTCATTTATTTCAGCTTTTAGGTTATAATTTTGATCTAGTCATGGCTATGTCTTTCTGGTGTACATTCAGTATCATAGAGATACTCTGCATTTTAATCTGTCTTCTGAAGTTAACTTCAAGATCGGATCTCTTTTTTGTACTTGTACAAGTCTTTCATTTGTACTTGAAATCAGTTTTCCTTTACTTTTGGAAGGAGTCGTGGTTCAAGATAGTTTTTATAACGTCATGGCTCTAGAGCTCTCTCTTCTGTTCTATTTGTGCAATGCTCAAAAAAATTTGGCAGCTTATCTTCCAGAAATACATTCCCCCTACTTTTATTTGAATCTTCCCTTTACTTTGACTCTTTTATCCCTTGCTGCTCAGTTGAGATTCTCCCCCCTACAGTTTCTCCTCATTTGGTGGCTTTGCCCTAGAAGTAAGTTTTAAGTAGTTTGGGAGTTCATGGAGCCCAGACTCCTCTGGCCCCTGGAGCCTTTACGGCAGACTCCTTACACTCACCATTATTGGAGAGTGAAAACTCTTCTCATATTCATACGAAGTTCCAGTGAGTATTTCAGGCTATTTTAGAGTTCTCAAGTCCTTCTGATGTCCCTGACTTTCCTAACTTCTTTCTACAAAGATATTGGCGTAGGCAGGTCTTACAGATGTCAGTGGCTGCTCCTCCCCTGCTCGTATTCTGTGTTGTATGGGTGATATGGTTTGGATGCTTGGCCTCTCCAAACCTCAGGATGAAATTTGATCTCCAGTGTTGAATGTGGGGCCTGGTGGGAGGTGTTTTGTCATAAGGATGGGTCCCTCATGAATGGCTTAGTGCCCTCCCCTCAGTAATGAGTGAGTCCTGGCTTTATTAGTTCATAGGAGAGCTGATTGTCTGAGGGAGCCTGGCTCCCCCCGCCCCCGTTGTTGCGCCTTCTCTTGCATGTGACACATCCTTCTGCTCTGATTGGAAGCCCCCGAAGGCCTCACTAGATGCAGGTAATGGCACTACACTTTTTGTACAGTCTGCAGAACCATAAGCCAGAGAAACCTCTTTTCTTTATAAATAACTCAGATTCAAGTATTTTCTTAATAGCAACACAAACGGACTGCCTATGGGAAGACACTGTCTCCTATTTTTAAAGATGAGCCCCATTGGGTTTTGGCTAAGAGCAACACAAACGGACTGCCTATGGGAAGACACTGTCTCCTATTTTTAAAGATGAGCCCCATTGGGTTTTGGCTTTATTGTCCTGTTTGTTTCTTTTTATAGGCTGATTTGAAGAGATTAAAAAATTATGCCACTTCTGCCCTCCTCTTCCCAGTATCCTCCTAAAGTGGACTCTTGGTTCTAATTGCCTTTCTTGTACTAAACATGTTCCTTCCTCAAGCTCATGCCATCTCAGTAATGCTACCACCATCTACCACATTGTGCAAACCTGAAACCTGGGAGTCATTCAAGAAGGCCTATTTTCTCTCACCTGCAATACTTAATCCAAGACTTATTGACTTCCTTGCTCCTACCCTGGAACCATCCTACTGTAGGCCCCCCTGATCCGTCTTCCAGAGTAGAAGCTAGAGACTCAATTTCCCCAGTCCCCTGTGATCCATTCTCTGCCTCTGAAGTCTCAGATGCACCCATTTGAAACTTCAGTTCATAGAAGGATGTAGATGATGAGGCAAGAATCCACTTTCTGGCAGGGGTGGCAGTGGAGACTTAGCTTTGGAGACAGTAGTTGCATAACTTGCAGTATCTAGTTCTCAGAGCAGGTGACAAAAGCAAAGATGCACGGGACTAGCAGAGCCGCAGTGGGTCTTCAGTGGAGCAGGCTCCTGGTGGGAGCTGAGCATCTTTCCTGGGTGGATAGCCTTCAGCACTAACTCTCTGACCCTCCCATAAATTTTAATAACCACCTAACACCCTTTTAAAAATTGCTTTCCTGGTTAAACTAATTCAAATGGGTTTCATTTGTTACTACTATGGCTGCAATGATCCACTGGCTTTTTTTCAGTTCTTCTGCACAGATAATCCCCTATCTTTGCAACCTGTCCTCTCAACTACTATTTCCACTCTCTTCAGAAAACGGGAAGAAGAAAACATTTTGATTTCTTTTGACTATCACATTAATTGCTGAGTACTGTTTTTATGGCAATTATTTCTACTCTGTGAAAGGTTTGATTGCAAAGCGACTTTCTCCCCCTTGAAAAAGTTCAGCCCACTTTTCCATACCCAAATTCCCATTATTTGTCTGGTCTTGGTATTTGTAAAAGTTATGGAAAGGGTGGAGCTACCTATATCTGAAATGTATTTGATTATCTTTTAGGGAAATTATATTTCATTGGATTTTATTTTGCCTTCAATAAAGTAGCTCTACTATCTCTTAAAATCTACCTGGAATGTCTAGATTTTAAGTCCAGGACACAGCAGTAAAATATGCCATTTTGAAAACTTAAAACGGCTAAAATGTTTAAGGAAACTTGGGGAAAAATAGAAACTTGTTAAGGCCGGCAATTTGTCTGGAGAAGTCATAAGGAGAATCTTAAGGTACTGATTTTTTTTTTTTTAACAATTCAATCAAATTTCAGAAATAGTAAAGTTTGACCTAGGAAGAAAAAAATCTGGGAATTCTACTATTTCTGACATCTGATTGATTTGTTTGGAAAAATGATGGTTCGGTTGCTGATGCATTTGAGGAGGAACTCTTGATAGATTACTGTGATTACTGCAGAGGGCCTGGGGGGGTTCTCAGGAAGTTAGAAACGGAACCTTTAGGAGCAGTGGATGTTTCAGACTCGGCACGTGACTGTGTTATTAGGACAGAGTCCACAGCTGCGTGGCCTTTTATGGAATCCAGTGCACCTCTCAGTCCTCAGGGACATCATGGCATCAAATCTGTCATTATCATAGTTTCTAAATCTCCTGAAAGACAATTTTCCACCCTCTACAGTAATTCCTCTTCTTGCACTAACAAAGGCGCATGTTTTTTCTCTTTCATGCCTTCAATAGTGTTTGGGTCTAGTTTTGTTTCGTTTTGTTTTTTAACTGCTTAACCTGATTTGGGTTTGTATTTAAATACATGTTTTTCATGTCATGTCGCTGTAGACCTCCCTGGTTTCATCAAGTATCTTTTTTCCTCGGAGGATTTATTTTATTTGTGGTGAAGTAAGTTATGGGGAAAGAGGAGTTGCCTCATTTTCTATTTTGCACATTTTCCCAGACATGTCAATATTACTTAGCACCACATATGCTTAAAACTCCTAATATTTATAAACAATTTCAAAAACAATTTGCTTACATTTCTTTAGACATTTTATAAATATTGTATTAATCTGAAATGTTTACCTTCACAGTATAGTTAAAACAGAATGATACAACAAATGCCCTGTTACTATTGTAATACAGATGAGTTTAGTTTGGGAATAATATTAAAAAAGAATATTTATTTTTAAATCTACTAAAATGAAATACAACTTTACTTGGAAGTGAAAATAAATGACTTGCTAAAGGAAATCCAGTACAGCCAATATGAGTGTCTGTCCACGTGGATCAGGACCCTGGTATCTGGAAAGAAAGGTCCAGATAATGTGAAGAGTACATTTGCTCATCCACCGATAACTGTTCTATCAATACAACACAGTTACTTAAGATTGGCTTAAGAGGCCTGTGGGAGCCTCAGAGTTTATTTTATATTTCTACACAATTTTCTCTTTTTTCCTCTCTTTTTGAGTCCAAATCTATTGTTTAATTCAATTCAACAAATCTCCATTTGGAGAAGCAAATAATCCTCTACACAGGCATACACAAAAGAAATCGGATACCTTCCCGCCTTTCCCCTGATGCAGACACGGAGGAAAACGTAGAATGTGATGCATCAAGAATGTGGGACCCAGAACCCAGACCCTGTCTGTGGATGACTCGCGTGTAAGCGATGTGGCTTATTGAGTGGCTTTACCAGCTAGCAGAGATCGTCTCTGGGTGATGATGAGACACCCCCAGGAGGGAAGATAACAGATTTCTGGAAGCACTTTTCTGTAGACCTGGCAGATTTTTCACTTCTGCAGGCTGCTGGCCAATTGTCACCTCCTGTTCTGCTCCCACCATGACAGGAGGAACAAACCATGCCGTGCTTCCTTTGTCCATGCTGTTTTGTGTCCTTTGAGGCTCGAGTCTCGTTGGTGTCTGCGAGTTTCACTTCTGCTGTCCTCCAATCCCTCCCTATCCTTCTCAGACAAGGGCTGTGGACCCTTGAATGACAGCCCATGGTGTTTGAACTGTATCAGATAGACGGTACGAAATACTTAAACCTCTGCCGAGCACAGAAACAAAGACAATGAGTGCTTCCAGAGGTTAATGTGCCCTTGGTGCCCACAGCCTGGTTGGCTGCCCCCGGTCCTGCCCATGGTCATGTCAGGCTGGCTCCTTGGTGACGGTTTTTCTGCCTGTGGTACTTGAATATCCATATTTCCTTCTCTGACCAAGACCTCCAGTTCCTGCAGTAGCTACCTTCACCCACCTCTGTTACTCACTGCTTGAGGAGAGTTCTGTCAGTCATCTGCCACGAACACCTTTTGCTAGGATCAGTCTTCAGTTCAGTTAGTTGTTGGTATGAATGCCTAGTCTGTGCTGTCTTCCTTCTGGGTGTAGCTCACTCTTCACGCTCACCTCCACGTGCCAATTAGAGTAGCTGTCACCAAGTACTGCCCCCAGGCCAGTGAACCATTTCTTCCTCTCCTCGTGCTTTTCTGCAGTGTCCTCCTCCCACCTGAACCTGGATGGCCTTGTGACTGACTGGCCAATAGACTGGAGCAGAGGTGATACTGCCAGTTCTGGTCCTAAGCATTAGAGAGGGCTGGCAGCTTCTGCTTCTGTGTCCTCAGAGGCCACTTACCATGTGAGAAGTCCACCTGCCCGGCTGGAGGGGAGTTCACGTAAACAGTCCTGGAAGTGGCGCTCTGTGAAGAGAAGCCAGGCAGTGGGGCACTGAGCAGTGTGACACCAGGCAGAGAGGGAGGAAGAGCTCGTCTGGGACATCCCACGCAGCTGGGCTGCCAAGTGAGGCCAGCAGAAAAACAGCCCATCTGATCCCAGTCAACTGCCAGAATTGTGAGAAATGTCATAAATTGTTATTTTGAGGTAGTGTGTCATGCAGACCCAGATATCTGAATCAAAACTCTTGGACAACAGATCCTTGACTATTGAAGTCCTTAGTCTGAACTCTTAAGAGTAAAAGTCAACATTTATAGAGCACCAATACACACCAGACACTGTTTCAGACATTTTGCTTGTATGAGTAATTTTATTGACAACAGCAATGCTATGAGATGTACACTATTGTCAGATGAATTTTATGATTGGGGGGCCAAAGTGTAGGAGGTGACTCACCTTGCCCAAGATTACACTGAGAATAGGAACCTGAATTTAAACTCAGTAACTGAGCTCTGAATCCCACAGCTCTTGATCTGAGTATTTGCCAAATTGGCTATCTTCTGTCATCACGAATGTCTAGAACAAGATTGGGTATCTATGGGACATATCCGCAAGACAGGTGTAGCAGTGACTCTTCTTTGGGCCCTTATGAGGATATGGTATCATGTGTATTATAATGGTGTATTTTAAGAAGTCCTGGTAAGGTCCTCTAGGCCTCCCAAAATACCTCTCATTACCTGGAATAGATGTCAAATTCCTTTTAATAGTGAATCACTCATGATCATGTGAGTCCTGCAGGACAACTGTCACCTTAAGCCACTGTTGCCAAGCTCTATTCTACAGAACCTTCTTTCCCAAGACCTATCTATGCATGAAATACTTTTCCTGCTAGGTGCTTATACAATAAAGCCTCACTGCCTTTTTATAGTGCCATCCTGTATTTTTACCATTTCTCCCTTACCTCTGTTTCTGTCAATGCATGTGTAAATGTGTCCTGGTTGGAACCTGTCATCTTAGACAGCAGTGGTTCCAGGCCCAGTAGCATGGCCATGCAGGTCATTTCCTGGCATCTCATAATTTGGCCTTAGGAAGGTGGTCACTTCTCCCCCAGGCTTTGCTCCAAGCATGGAACAGGAAATTCTCTTAGTTCCACACAACAATAGCTATGATAAACCTGTAGGACCATTCACAAGATTTATTGACGGCTCAAAGACTAAAGAAGGGGATTATGACAGAGCGTGGTGGGGAGTGGTCCAGGGAAAAATGAAAAATCTATCCCTTTCTGGTAACGGCTGACCTTAAACCTGCCAAGTACCCATTAGAAGCTAGCAATCAAAAATAGTTTTTTAGCTAATAACAATGTATTTAAATGTTCTTACCATATTAAAAAAGAGAAGTATATGAGGTAATCGATATGTTAATTAGTTTAATTTAGTCATTCCACAATGTATGCATATATCAAAACATCACGTTGTACGAAATAAATACATACCATCTTTGTCAATAAAAACCAGAAATGCCCTTTAATAGAAATGCCTGTCCACAGTTTGAAGAAGGAGGAGGAGGAGGAGGAGAGATATTTCTTTAAAGAATTACAGTTGACCCTTGACCAATGTGAAGGCTAGGGGTGCCAACCCCTTGTGCAGTCAAAACTCCACATATAACATTTGTCTTTCCCCAAACTTAACTGCTAATACCCTACTGTTGACCAGAAGCCTCACTGATGACATTAAACAGTCAAATAGCACACAGTTTTAATGTTAAATGTATTACATGTATATACTGTATTCTTACAAAAAAAAATAAGCTAGAGAAAAGAAAATGCTATTAAAAAATTATAAAGAAGATAAAATATATTTACTATTTATTATGCAGAATTGGATTATCATAAAGATCTCCATCCTTGTCTCCGCATTGGAGAAAGAGGGGGGTTGGTTTTGCTGTCTCGGAAGTGGCAAAGGCAGAAGAAAATCCCCACATATGGACTGGCACAGTCCAAACCCAAGTTGTTCAAAGGTCAGCTGTGTTTATTATTGAAAAATACCACGTTGGATACACCAAGACTTTGCTGCACCAAACCCAATCTGTTATTTTTCAATTGGTTCCCAGCAGGAAGTGAACTTCAGACTCGTACCCTCCTGCCGTGGTTCAGTCACTGCCCCAGGTCTCCTGAAAGCTAATGCCTAGGCAAGGACACACGGTCCTCCCAGGAACAAGGGCGATTTTCAGGCATAGGCCGATCTGAACAGATTCAGGAAAAAAAAAAAGTTTTTAGTGTTCTCATTTTGCTAAAACAACAGACTCAAACAAGCATATTACCAACTGAAACATTAATATCTTAATTCAAAGCATCTGAATGTGGGAGTTTCCACTGCTTCCAGGTATACCAAAAAGAACAATGGGTGTGATGTACGTGGGTGGGGGAAGAACCCCTGCGCTCTGTAATACTGGGCGTTAAAAGTAACGGAAATCAAACAAGCAAACAAACCAGAAAGGTAGCTTGCTAGGGTTAGGGCCAGATCACAGTAAACACGCAGCTTTGTAATCGGCATAGCAACATCACAGGGACTGTTACCTGGGGAGAGAACCTGGCCCACTGGAGGGTCTGTGTGGATAAAAATGCACAGACACAGACGGGAAATGCTATAAGGCCTCATTTGGAGCCGGGGGAGGCTGCTGAGAAAATGCCCTTTGAAGTGGACCTCTGAGGCAGTGGGGCGGTTTTCATGGTGGGCCAGGCAGGCAGCGTGAGCTCCGGCAACAGCTGCAGTCTCAGGGCGCTTCCTTATCTACAACAAGGGTACAGGCCAGGGTTTCCTCATCGGTGCCCTTTGTAAGAAGCTGGATTCCTTTCCACCCACCCATCCTTTTACAGAACATGAGCCGTTTCCTGTGTTATGCATTTTTGAGGGCGCCCCCATTCATCGTCCCCACTGGGCACAGACTCCAGGTCTGGGCTTCTAATTCTGCCCCCCACCCTGTGTCATACCAACAACCATTAAGCCCTACATCTTGGGGTCCCTAGAGCAGAGTCAGCAAACATTTTCTCTCAAGTGCTAGAGGAGCCTCTGGCGATGAGTAAGCATGTGGGCCTGACTGGGTTCCCGAGGTGGCTCCCAGGCTAAGCTTGCTGACCCCTGATCTAGAGTAGCACCTGTTTCTGGGGTCTGGCTCTGTGCTTTTGGCCTTTTCTTTAGGTATCCTATATCTTAATTCTTCCCACTAACTTTTCTGTGAACTTAAGACTTTTTAAAAGTCAGATCTGAGTGTTTTCGGGGTGGCAGAGGGATTTTTATATATAATAGCTGGCTCATTATCCTATTAGAAATTAAGTCCAGTATATTTATTTTCTTTTTATGCAGTTTTTGGCCAGGGCTGGGTTTCAACCCGCCACCTCCAGCATATGGGGCTGGTGCCCTACTCCTTTGAGCCACAGGTGCCACCCCTCTATCTTTTTTATTATTCCAGATTAATATGAGGGTACAAATGTTTAGGTTACATTGTTTTCAATTCTAAGGTGAAGTTCACATTGCAGTTGAGCCCTTTTCTATCTCTTTTTTTGTTTGTTTTTTGAGACAGTCTCATTATGTCACCCTCAGTAGAGTGCTGCGGCCTGCCAGCTCACAGCAGCCTCATACTCTTGGGCTTAAGTGATTGTCTTGCTTCAGCCTCCCAAGTAGCTGGGACTGCAGGTGCCCACTACAACACTTGGCTATTGTTTTGTTATTGTTGTCATTGTTGTTTAGCAGACCCTGGCTGGATTCAAACCCACCAGCCCTGGTGCATGTGGCCGGTGCCCTAACCACTGAGTGACAGACACCGAGCCACCTTTTCTATCACTTTTATGCCAACTTTCTATGTCACTATGTTTTAAAAGTTCTCCCATAAGAGAAACTGGCCGTAGAGAGCCTTTTGAATGACTAGCCTCAGTTTACATTTACCGCGATTGCTGATACATTTAAACTTACTTCTGTTAACTTAAGTCCTGGTCCCTGCTTACCAGGGCGTGTCTGTTCTTTTCCTTTCTTCCTTCTATTACACCAATCAAGATGTCCTGTATTTTCTTTCCCCTCCCTCTATTTGGAAACTCAGCACTCAATTTTGATCCTCTTGATGGTAGACTTTATATTTGAATGCCCACAAATAATAAAGCCCAGCGTCATTCTGAACCTCTCCACCCTTCTGAGTGATGGTGGCCCTCAAGACCTTTGAATCTGACCACGCTTCTGTTCTCCATTATAATGCTGTCTGGTACTTGTTTTCACCCCCCAGATTGATTTCTTAGGCATTGTTTACCAATTCCCTTGCTCGCCATTGATTCTCACGTGAGTCCTTTTCCACACACACCCCTTCACCTCTGCCGCCGGCCAAAGTACATCCTTCAGTTAGTTTTTCTGTCAGCACTAATCTAAGTATAGGGAATGCTCTCTGTAAGTATTAAAATGTTTTAAATTTTGTCCTCACAGTTGATATTGTACCTGTTCATAGAATTCTAGGTTGACAAATTTTTCCTCAGAACTCTGCAGATACTATCTTAGAGAATCTAGAATCTTCTAGAGTCTATGGTTATTGTTCAGATGTGTATTATTTGTCTAATTGTCCTTCGTAGGGAATATCTCTTTCCTTTTTGGCTTACTTTTAACCTTTTAATATTTTCTCTTAGTTTCCTTTTCTTTTCTTTCTTTCTTTTTCTTTTTTTGAAATAGATTCTCACTCAGTCACCCTGTGGAGAGTGCTGTGGCATCATCGTACTTAACAGCAACCTCTAATGCTTGGGCTTAAGTGATCCTCCTGCTTCAGCCTCCCGGGTAATTGGGACTGTAGGCATGTGCCCAGCTAGTTTTTCTAATTTTTGGAAGGACAGAGTCTTGCTCTTGCTCAGGCTGATCTCAAACTTCTGAGCTCAAGCAATCCTCCCGCCTCAGCCTCCCAGAGTGCTAGGATTTCTCTTCGTTTTCTTCAGTAGCCTTACACATATTATAAGGTTTCTATTTGTAATATCTCTTTTTTTGTGCTGTGTGGAATATTATATATTTTGAACTGGTCTTTCACCAATTCTGGAAATTTCTTAGTCGTTTTGAATATTTCCTCTTTCTTGCTTTCTCTAGTCTTTCCTTCTGGACCTTCTTTTAGCAATCCCGTGGACCTTCTCATTCTGTTCTCTTTATTTCTTATATTTGCCGTCTCTTTCCATGAAGCATTCTCAGACATTTGTCAGTTCTAGGCACTGTTAGACACTAATTCTTTCATCAGCTGTGCCTACATCTGCTATTTAATTCACCCGCTGAGTTTCCTTTATAATTATAATTTTTTTTTTGTAATTTTCCTTTTGGATATAAAATTTGGGTCTTGGTTTGGTATAGTGCTTAGGACTCTATACTCTGGATAAAGAATGTCCTGGTGGAAACATCAGCTCTGTCGCTCATCCCCTCTGTGACTGAAGGTGAGTTACGGGATCTTTCTGTGCTCCAGTTTCGTCACCTATAAGATAGAAGAAGAATAATACCTCCTCGTGCAATAATAATACTGTAGTGTTGCTGTGAGGGTTGCATGACTGCATATTAGCCAATATTTAGAAGCGGGCCTAGCACAGGTCAGTGCTGTCCTACTGTTATTATCTTCCACGTCAGGACTCACGGCAGCCTTGCTTTTCCTCACTTCTTGTTCTTAAATTACTTCCATTATTGGCTTTAAAGTTTTTCTTTGACAGTCACTGTGTCAATCTCATTCTAGTAACCCATGTTCTTGGGTCTAATTCTCCAACTTTGTCTGCTAACTCTGCCTCACACAAAAAGTTTCCTTGCTTACTCTATGGCTGTCTATCCCGAGCTCTTCTTCAGCGAGGCCAGTTATTTTGTGAGACTCCCCTGCCACCCGTTCCCCTACATTATTTTGCATTTATTTTGCCAGAAGTCCCAGGGGCATCTCTATCCCATAGCCAAATTTTCTGTATGTACCTAAAAATGGTATGTGTGTGTGTGGGGGGGGTACTGAACTATGTTGTAAATTCACACTCTAAGCCTGACTTGGGCATGGAGTTTGGATTTCGTGAGGGAATTATTTTTTCCCACTGATAGGCCGAGAAAAACCAGGTTCACTAAACTCTCCTGACTGAGTTGGGCAGGTGTTTCTATTTGGTCTTAGTTCCAACACCCCCCTCACCCAACATGAAGCCTGTGTCTACGTGAGGTTTAAACCTGAGCACCCCAATTTGATATCAGCTATCAGGTCAAGTCAAAATTCTGGCATTAAATTTCCTCTTTTTTTTTTTTTTCTAGCCTGTTTTGATTCTCTCCGCAAAACATTTTGTGCAGCTTTTACAGAGGCTTCCAGTCTTTGGGGTGTGACAGCTCCCCGTCTTGCAGAGCCCTCCGTGCACGTTTCTTCTTGTAACATCAGTCCGCACCGGTCTTCCTTCCTTCCTCGTCCCCCTGCGCTCTCACCTTTTCCTTTCATTGGTTTCTTTTATCTTCCTCCACCTCACGCCAGTCTCTTTCCCCCTCTGGGCCCACATTTTGACCCTACCGAGTCCCATAGGGGCTGTGATGATCTGAAAAGGTAAATCCCCTTATTAGTTGCTTTTCTGTTATTGAGACACCAAAGGATTTGTACCAAGGGTAATGCTGATGCAGAAAAATTTCATTTTCAGCCCACAGACTTTGATCCTGTAGAAATATTCCCTGGCGTCTCCCTTTTTCTTTCCAGTATTTTAGATTTAATCATTCTGTCTGATAGCTATTGATGTGTTAGTTATATCTTCTCCCTGCATTCATGAGTCTGATGAAATGTGCTTTAAAAAATAACTTTGGCCAGTTTCACTACCTGAGTGAGAGTGCCTGCAGTGGCTGGTGCAAAGATCCAGACTCCCGTGCAGATGGGTCTGTGCTGGACATGAGACCATCAGGCTGCACGGTCTCCTCACTGGCGGCCATTACCAGGCCAACTCCTCACTCACCAAGCAAACTTTCCCCAGGCATTTGCCTCCTCCTGTGGATCAGAGAAGCCTGTGTAGAAATGCCTTCCAGCAGGCATGAGTACAGGTCAGTAGGAAAGTTTTGAGAAACACAAAAACCAAGAAATATAAAATTCACATGGAGGTATTTTCTTTGTATAAATAAAACCTTCCCTACAATGCTGATAAGCCAAGCAAGTTCAAATTGCACAGATGAATCAGAAATGATGCTGTCTGCTCTGTCTCCTGGGAGTGAAATATGGACTGCACCACACCTGAGAACTTTTGTAGTGACTCACCTATCAGGCCACACAGCATGAACTTGCTCTCCAAAAATTAGTGAACTAGAATTTGATATTAGAAAAACCACAAAACAGAGCTCATCGAACCTTAAATTTTTATTGTAGAAAAATATACATGGCATTTGCCTTTTTAATTCTTTTGTGCAGGTGCAATTCAGTAGCATTAAGCACATTCATATTATTGTGCAGTCACCACCACCACTCATCTCCAGAGTTTCTCACCATCCCAAACGGAAATTCTGTACTCATTAAGCAATCACTCCCCCTTCCTCCTTCTCTGAGCCCTGAGTAACCACTATTCCACTCTGTCTGTGAGTTGGACTACCCTGGATACCACACATAAGCACAATCATCCAGTATTTGTCTTTTTGTGACTGGTTTATTTCACTTAGTATAATATCCTCAAGCCTTATCCATGTTGTAACATGTATCAGAATTTCATTGAGACTGTCCTTCTTAATGAACTGTTTGTGTGTATGTATATATATATATATATATATCTCCTTTGGGAGAAGGCTAC
>NW_003852493.1:5318480-5340187 GCF_000181295.1 Otolemur garnettii | reverse complement strand
GCTCTGTCATATTTGAGCTCTCCTGGGCCCTTTAACAAAAGAAAGACTTTGGAAGGCCATCATCTTTCTCATGAAAAGGCAATTTTTTCTGAAATATGTAAGCTGCTTGACTTTTTAGGTGAAATTTTGAAACCACTGACCTTCACAAAAGGGAGCTCTGACCAATCTAACAAGAAAATCGTGTCTTCGGAGGCTTTGTCTTATCTTGAATCCCTCTCTGCCCCTCCCCCCCTTCACCCCTTTGGACATGGTGGCAGATAGCTGGTCTCAGGCACATCTTGTTACTGGTCCCTATCTCAAGAGCTCCTGTGCTTTTGTGCTTTCAGCAACTTCCCATTGCCTAGCCACTAAGGTCCAGTCTCCTTAACCTGACTTCTACAACCCCACATAGTCGACCCTCAGATTCTTTTTCAGCCAACTAGGATTTTCACTATTCTAGTCAAATGTCCTATATTTTTCTCCTTTCCTTTATGTCATGCTTTTCCTTTTGATGATAACACCTTCCCTAGAGTCTCTATCAAAATTATGGCCCTTACTAAAGCTCATCTCGAACATCCACTTGATCCAAGAAACTCTTCCAAATTCTCTCAGCTCCGTGCCATCCTTCCCCTTTGTTGACCCTGCAAAACGCTTTTGTTTCTACCTCTCTTCTGTAGCCTATGGGATCATCTTTTGAATTACAGTCATTCGCACACCATGTTGTATCATAGTGCCTGACACTTATTAGGCTCTTTGTTGCCTGAAGGGGTGACTGTGTGGTGCTCTCTCACAATACCTGGTCTTGTGCGTTATGGAAAGGAGGTTCTTTATAGGTATTTGTTCCATCATTTGTTTACTTGGAGCGAGTCCATGGCTTTATTGCATTAAGCCAATCATGGGACCACTCTGCAAGACATGAGCCTTCAGGGGTCCCAGTGGAAGATGGGAGAGGACCAAGAAGCTCCCACTGAAGGGAGAGGATCCTGACGTGGGAAGCAGACTGTGGCGGCGGTGGGCACTCTGTGCTGCCCATTCACCCGGAGGAAGTGGGACCCGAATGATGTCTTGTTTTGCCTCATTGGTTTTTGTTTGTTGGTTGTAATATTGGGAGGAAATATAAATGCAAACTTAACCTTAAACTCAAACGAAAAACAAAGTGACTCGGAAATGAAAAGAAGAAGTTTTAAAAATTTAGAAAAATAGACACAATCCTAAAATTACTACCTTTTGGTATGGTAATTCTAGACGGATCCTCTGCAAAACATATAGTTTTTTAGGCTTTTTGCCTAGTGAATTTCTAAACTTCTACAGTACAAGGTTATACTTGTAAAAAAAATATTTAAATCAGATAGAAGGTTGCCGGGGGAAAAACGCAGTTTATGGTGGGCTGTTGTTCTTGCAGGAACAGTGCAATGCTCAGTTTCAGAAAAACAAATATTAAATCAATTCTAGATTGAATGACACATTTTTTGAAAGAGCAGAAAAGCAAATCAGAAGTGGGGGAAATCATTGAGGAGTGAGCGGTGAAGCAGATCGGAAACTGTAAGTTTTTCCAGTTATTCATTTTAGGAGCGACTGGGCTGCAGAGGCACTGACTATTGTTTTCAGAGTCTTGAAAGATAGAGGAAGTCCTAGAGGGCCAAGGAAAGCGAAAAATATATAGCTCATTTATTTTTAAAAGGGACAAAGGGAGACCTTCTCAATTAAATATTGGTTTACTTTGTTTCAACCCTGAGGTGAAGATTGTAGATCAAATCCTCAAAAAATCCTATGTAGGGTGTAGACATCTAGAGGCACCTAGGATCCTGGAGAGGAACAGTGTGGCTTTATGAAACTCAGTCTGTGTCAGACAATTTTAATTTCCTTCCATGGCAGGATGACAGGACTTGTAGCTGGGAGGCAAGCGATAGAGGCCATTAATCTGTCTTCTACTCAGCTCTTCAATTCTATCCTACATGTGAGGCCGGGCAGCCTGCTAGGAAATGAGTCAGGCACCGCGTTTCTCAAGCTGCACGCCCTGGAGAGTTCGTGAGAATCGTTAAGTACAAGAATACATTCTTGAATAGAAGATTGTCTTTTTAAAAGTATTCTACCAGTTAAAAAAGAAAAAGAGAACTAACTTCTGTTTTGCTTCAAAAAATTATAAAGATCTTATAGACTAACTTCAGTGTCTTAAGTCAGTGTTTTTCAAAATGATTTTGGTTCCCAGATGCATTCTGGAGGCTGTATTACTAGGTCCCAGCAGGAACCAGATGGCAAATTAAACAGGGAACTGACAAAACTTACTGAAGGGACTGCTTACAAAGTGGTGGGCAGGATTCGGGAACAATAAGGGGTGGCACAGCTGGGGACAGCTGTTACCAGCCCTGATCCTGGGGGGCTGGAGAGGGGAGCAATTACCAGTGCCTTGGGAGGACAGCAATATGGCAAGGGCCACCAGCAGCAACTGTGGCCTCTAGTAGAGGGCACAGCTGTCCTGCCATGACCCAGCCTGAGGACCATATGCAAACCCATGAAATTACGTGCAGATTTGGGAAGTATCTGTGTGAGTGGGTCTTTTCCTGCAGAAGAAATCTGTAGATTTTATTAAAAGTTCCCCAAAACGAATCCCAAATGTCCAAAGCTGTGTTTTTCAAAGAAGGAAATAAAATTCAAAAGAACTTTGTTATGTTCCTGAAGTTGATACCACTGCAGGATACAAAGCACCGAGTAACATCCTGTAGTTGGATAAAAATGAGCGGGGAAAATTTACTTGGTGTATTTTGGGCTGCAAATTAAGTTTTACTAAGCAATTATTACACTTCAACTGTTAACTGTGCTAAGGTTTGGGAGTCACAAGTCTTAATGAGCTTGCATCGCAAATTATATTGACTAAACACTTCCTAATTCACCTTGTATATTTCTCCAAAATGTTCAAGTGATAACACTTGAATAAAATTAGCCTCAGAGATACTAAGTCATGTATCTGTTTTTATTTATTTATTTTTGTGGTTTTGTTCATTTTTGTTTGAACGGTATTTTATGGGGCTTTGTTTTTTTTGCTTGTTTTTGTGCATATATATAATTTTATACACACAAATATATGTGTGTGCATGTGTATGTATATATAGTAAAATTGAAGGGAATTATATATTATTAAATATAAATTATATATCATATGTAAATTATTAATACATTATACATAATTATAAAAATATATAATATATAATGATATATATAGATGTATGTATGTATAAATTGGATATAACAATATAAATTGGATATATATGTATACATATATATATATATATGTATATAAATCCATTTGGTTTTACTCTGTCAGGTACTGTGCAAATTGCTAAAATACTAGATGATTAAGATACTATTCCTGGAATTAAGGAATGAGATTCTAGTAAGAGAAGTTGCTCTTTCTCTATGTTCCAGTGGAGACATCATCTAAAAATGTTTAGAAGTTCGATTAGAAGATCACCTGGAGATTCACAGAGCATCCAATCTTCTAAACCAGTGGCTGTCAACACAGCCTGCACATTAGCAAGGAACATTTTTAGAACAGATCTTCTTAGTCCCATTCCCAGAGAGTTTTATTTAGTTGTTTTAAAGTAGAACCCAAATAGTGGTTTTGAAAGGCTTCCCTGGGGATCTTAGAGTGCACCAGTCTGAATTACCCTAGGGTGGTGTCCCAAGTGAGCTCACTTATACCCCCCCACCTCCCCAACCACCCTCACTTCTGCTCCCTGCACAGGGCCACACCCAGGACCCACCTTACCTCTACATGCTGTGGCCTCTCAGAATCAAGCCTAGTTGTTCTTCTTCTGTTCGCAATTTTATCTTAGAAATGTCAAATTCTTTTCTTTTTATGACACCACCGCTAGCCAGCTCAGAGCCAGGGAGAGCCCCAGTCTGAGGCCCAGACTCTATGAGGTGCGTCTTATTAATGGTACATTCAGGCTTCATGTCCCTGATACTCCTTCCTTTTTTGTTTTCTTTCCCACTTAGTTCTAACTTACACTATCTTGATGTGCTTTTATTTATATGTGTAAGCTGTCTCTGATTCTTTAGGGGGAAGGGGGATATGTATTTATAAGGAATGAATGAGCAAAGGAAAAAACACAAAAATGCACACCAACAAACATACAGAGAGATAATCGGGCGACAGTTTTTGTGAGCCTATCTGTTTCTTAAAGGGTGTCCAAGGAAGGTAGATTGAATGAGGAAGAGCAGGCATGAGATGAACAGCCACTGCCCAGCCTGAGAGCACACGTGGCAGAGGGGTCGGGGACCGCAGAGGACAAAATTCCACTGCACAGTAAGGGTGAAGTATTAAGCATTATTTAGATAACAACCCAAATCAGACATACGTGCAAGCTGGGGAGTGTGGGAGTGTGCTGTGGAAAGCCATGGACAGTGCTGGAAGAATCTGGGTTCAGGATCAGCTCAAGCTTTGAGTTGCAATTGAAACCATGGCCATGAACTAAGTGGGCCCCCTTAGGGAGAGCGGGCAGCAGAAGGCCTTGATGTGAGAAGGGATATTGGCATTAAGAATGCCCATTGTCGTGTATGATACCCCTGTGTACGTCAGAAAGAGGGGCCTCTCAGTGGGTGGGGCCCAGAGTCGGAAAACACAGTCAGCTGAGCAGGCAGGTCTAGGTCCCTGTTCCCCCCAGCTGAGTGCTCTCATTGGATGGATCTGTAGACAGCCTTTTATAGAGGATGGCGCCTTTGTAAATGTGTGCCCCAGGAACCCAGGGAGATGTGGCCAGAGATGTGGCCCAGGGGAAGAAGGGACACAGGTGAGCAGGACTCACCCATGGTGAAAGCAAGGGCTCTGTGAGGGTTGTTCCCTTCCTTCTAAAACCAATGTGAATATTTTGAAGCAGGAGAGTAACCCAATCAAGCTTCAAGAGTGGAGTCAATGCCATCAGGGCTAACACTACCACAGTGATCTGAAGAAGAGAAGATGGTGGCCGAGGTGAGGATGGGTGCAGAGAAGATGGAAGGACACTGGGGACACTCTAGGGTGAATCAACTAGTAGAACTTAGTGACTGATCAGATGTGGGAATGAAGGAGAATCCTCACCAGGGTCTGGTACCATTTGTTGAGACAGGAAGTACGAGTGAGAAAACACACACACAAACACACACATATGGGGGCGTGCACATGCGCACATACACAGTGCCACAGGAGCTGAGAGCAGGATCAACTGTGACTGTTCCATTCCTCTCTCTTATGGCCTCCCCTTCTCCCGGGAAAAGTGAAAATAAAGATTATCCAAGAAGACACAGACAAAAGTTCAAACTGAAGGCTTATGTACTCTGAAACTATTTCCACTTGGTCTAAAAAAAATATGAAACAAAGTAAAAACTCTACCAGAAAATGACTGTGATGCTATTGTACCTTACGTTTAGCTCTGATTTCTCTTTATATTTGATAGGAGACCTTAAAAATTGCACTGCAAGTATCTTTATTGCCAGAAGAAGTTCACAAAATGATACACCTCTTAGGGAATTGTTTGTGATAATAAACACCTACTAAAAAGAGAAAACGGTTCCACACACAGGAACAGGCCAATTCAAACTCAGTCAACCTCGGGCTTGTTGACTGCCAGCAAGGATCCTGTCCCAGGCCTCCATTCTGCCATCTGCAACAATGCTTCCAGGGTCTATGATCTGTATCATGCTGAAATTAAACCTTATTTGAGCCACAATCATATAAATATATGTACACAACATTACATACTATGCAAGTTTGAAGGCATAATCCACCCATCCCTCACCTACTCTTTCCAACTCCTACATATGTCAAATTGATAACCTCCAAGACAGTGTCAATGCAGAGAGAGGATGGTGCAGATGGCGCGTGCCCCGTGCCTCCCAGAGGGGCAAATAAGTGGGGGTGCCAGCAGGGCAGTGACCCAAAAGGATTACTTTAACATTGTAAACTCAACTCTGAATGTCATTGTTACTAATTCTTCAGCCCATTTGGTTAACATCGAAATGAATTACAATTTCAGTGCCTTTAAAATACATTCCTTTAAAAGAAAAAGAAATTGCTAGAAGGCAATTTGGTCACTTGTGACTTCTGAAGAAAAATAAAGATCTTTCTTTGAATTACTGAAGGTTTTCATTTGAAAAATAACATGTAATCCAGAGTAGTTGTATTCTGTGATAAAATCATAAATATAGGCATATGTAGACCTCTAGTCCTATTCTGTGGTGTGCTGAAATTGTGCAGTTTTTAAAAAGTATTTTCATATTTCCCTAAGGGCAACTTTCCCATATAGATCTACATTACGCTGACACTTAAGTCTGTAAATATTTTGAATGTACATAATCAATTTTTGTCACTTGTCCAATACCTAGAACTGCCTGACAACTTTCTAACATGAATTTCTGGATTGGTTTCAGAAACAGAGTGACTGGTAACTGTGTCTACAAATGGCTGATCTGTTTTGATGTGAGCTTAATTAATGCTGCATATGAAACTCCAAATGTCACAAGCCAGGAGTTTTAAAATTTTAATTATTAGACTGATTTAGTTAACTTACTCTAAAATGAAATTTGAATTTAATTTAATGTGATTATTAAATTCTTTCATAATAAGTGTTTGGATTTTTTTTTTTTTTTTGAGACTGTCTCACTCTGTTGCCCCGGGTAGAGTGCCATGGCATCATAGCTCATAGCAACCTCAAACTCTTGGGCTCAAGAGATCCTCTTGCCTCAGTTTTTCTATTTTTAGTAGAGACAGGGTCTCACTTTTGCTCATGCTGGTCTCAAACTCCCGAGCTCAAGTAATCTGCCCCCCTCAGCCTCCCAGAGTAATACATTTTCTTTTTTAAGAGGAAAGGATTTAATAAAATCTCTCCATTATGATTTTAACATGTGAATGAGAATTATATGAAAATACCACAAATGTTATGATGTTCACATTACAACTTGAGCTATAAATTTGCAGGGGAGGGTTGGGAGACTTCCTTATAATGTTTGGTCATGAAGTCCAAGCTGCTGTTTGATGAACTTGGAGATTAGGAGCTGAGGTCGTTGCTGGTACTCTACCAGAACGTCATGGGGCAAGTTGATCTGGTCGCAGTCAAGTCTGTCAAGAAGTGTCACACAGACCACAGCAGCTGGAACAGCAAGGAACACAACTGGTGAAATGAATGGGTTTATTGTTTCCGTAGAAACACCAGCCAAACCCATAGCACAAATACCCCTGCTTTCCCTATAATGCAGGTGCAACCTGACCAGCCCTCTGGTCTTTGTGATTCACATTTCTGTGGAACCCCACCAACTCCTTCATTTACTTGAAATTATTGTGAATACTCTTCCTTCCCCTTTCCTCCATAATTAGCTAGGTTAAAGCTCAGGAAAGCATCATATTCAAGATTGAACAAGGAGGGATCTTCACCATGTGGATGCACAACCTCCAGCCTTCTTTCCTATTTCCAGTTCTTAGAGAAGGCTTTTCTTACTTGAGGGTATAACTGGAGGACTAGCCATTATTCCTCGGGGCAATGTTTGAAACGTTGTCTGCTACTGACTGCCCTTGCTGAAGAGTAAAGTAAATAGAGAAGAGATATGGAACACTGACCTCAGGAAACCAATAAAGGTGAGTACTGACCCTCATGAAATTCAAAAAGAAAAATATGAAATGAAACGCTTAAACATAAGTATCAACTCAGTATAAGAGCAACTGTATTAGCATTTAATTTCTAAAGAATCTGAATAAACTCTTATGATAGATAAGAAATCAAGAGAAAAACAATAAAAATCCTTTCTTAAAAAATGAAACTTCCATTTTGAAAAGTCACCATGAGGGGAAGGTCCTTGGTGTCATCAGAAAGAGCCAAAGAGAAAAACTGAGTTTCATATGAATTCTTTATTGTCAATTTTGCGCAAAATCTGTGATTTCAAGGAATGTGGTAATCCGCATTGAAATCAGTGCCAACCTCTCTGAATTATTAAGTGTTTAGTAATCTCCATTTGCATGTGCATCATTTAAAAAAGGATTTCAGTGCATATGGGTTTAGATGTGTCTTTATTTACAAGCTTTGAGAGCATAGAGGTACCGTTGGGCTTGAGGATAATATTTATTTCTTTGACTTCTCTACTACTTCAGACTTCTTTGTAAGATCTAGATTTGGGAAGGAGAAGTGTACTGTAATTATAATAGCACATTCTATCTTTTTATTTTATTTTTAATTGACAAGTGAAAATTGGATATATTTATGGAGTACATTGCAGTGTTTGGATATATGTAAAAAATAATGAAAAATATATGTAAAATATTATAATTTGATGGAATCAAGCTAACTAATATATCTATCATCTCATACGCTTGTCATGTTTTGTGGTGAGAACAATCAAAATCTACTCTTTTAGAAAATTTAAAATATACACTATTATTAACTATAGTCACATGCTGTGCCATAGATCTCTAACCCTTATTCCTCTGAAACTTTGTACCCTTTGGTCAACATCTGCCCATTCTCCTTCCTGTCTTACCACCCTCTGATAACCACCATTCCACTCCCTACTTCCAGGAGTTTTACTGTTTTAGATTGCAAATTTAAGTGAGATCATGCATTATTTGTCATCTGTGCCTGGCTTATTTCCCTTAGCAAAATGTCCTCTAGGTAAGTTCATCCCTGTTGTTTCAAATGATCAGATTTCCTTTTTAAAGGCAGAATACTATTCCCTTATGTATATATATCACATTTTTAAAAACTCTGTTATCTGTTGATTCCATCTCTTGGCTATTGTGAATAATGCTACATGAGCACGGGAGTGCAGAGATCGCTTCAACGTAACTGATTTCAGTTTCTTTGGATATATACAAGGTTAGACAACTAAGTTCGTGAACTCAACCTAGAAAAAGGGCTACATCCCTCATTGCTGAGTACCACTACGGTCACCAGATGGCCAACGGGAGTACTTTGAAGTGACTGAGTGATATACAGCAATGAGGTCTGTAGCCCTTTTTCTAGCATGAGTTCATGAACTAAATTGTCAGACCGCATACTCAGAGATAGGACTGCTAAATCACATGGTACTTCTATCTTCAGTTTTTTGAGTAACCTCCCTGCTGTTTTCTGTAGGGGCTGTACTAATGTACATTCCTACCTACAGCACACAAAGGTTCCTTTTCTCCACATCCTCAACCCCACTTGTTACCTTTTGTCTTTTTTGGTAATAGCCACGTTCGTAGGCATGAAGCGATATCTCCTTGTGGATTAGTCTGCCTTTCCCTGGTGATTGGTGGTACCAAGTATATTTTCATATATCTGTTGGCCCTCTGTATGTCTTCTTTGGGAAAATGTTTATTCAGTTCCATTTTTTTAATTGGGCTTTATTTTTTCTTACTATTGAGTTAAGTTCCTCGTGTAGTTTAGTTACTGACCTTTTATTAAATGTATGGTTCTCATATATAGTCTCCGTATTTCTCCAAATATTTCTCCGATCTGTGCATCTTTTTTGTTTGGTGATTTATCGTTACACACTGAGCATTTATGATATCATTTAATGCTGACAGCTGCGCCAGGAGCAAGGGATTATTGTTTGTCCCCTTTGACAAATGATGAAATGAGAGTTTAGAGAGGTCAACCAAGTGGCCCAGTGTGACGCAGCCGGGAGACAGCCAATCAATCCCCAGCTTCCAAAACAACTGAGGAGAGTTCTCTACCCTCTCCCCACTCCTCCCCTGAGCTGGCACACGGTGAGCATTAGGCAAACCTGCCCTGCCCCATCCGTCAAACCGGCCCCCTTGTTCAGTGAAGTGAAAAGCAGTGAAAATATTCAACGTGAGCTGAGTCAAATATTTCATCACCTAAGACCCTATTTATTCAAAACTCACTTGGCTGTAAAGCAACTTGGCTGAGCAGGTAAACAAGAAAATGGAAGAGCCAGGAACTTCCCCCGGCTTTTCAAGTTAATGATCTGCAGGTCTGTGAAGCCTGACGTAGGCTGGCAGGAGGAAGGAAAAGTTGAAAGTTCTCTAATCCTTCACTTGGCAGAAGGATAAAAGGAAACCCGTGCTCTGTACTTTTCTCGGAGTGGGAGCAGACTTTACTAAATGTGTTCTCTGGATTTCAAGGGGAATGCCAAAGATGGAAAGGAACGGGTCGTAGCCATCTCACTGGTGTTTTCTTGACCCTGGAGAATCTACTAACAAGCAGCATATAATAATCTTGTCACCTGAAATTACTATTTCCGTGAGCAATTAGAAGGGACTAATTACGCATAACCATTTGCTGAAATTAAGCCTGACAGCTTGGCTACCAAAATCCTCAGATTAGGCAGGGAGGGTGACTCCTGGGGAGGAAGGGACATTTAGTGACCTGGCTGTCACCAAGGAGGTTGTGAGCTAACTGACCTGAGGCTGGAATGTGGTAGGGACACCCAGATCTGAACACGGAGCTTAATGTACCTTGAGCTGCACAAGTGAGTCTCAACCCTTTGGAATCATTTATGGCCCCTTTGAGAATCTTTTGGAAGTCATAATTGGAACCTTTTTGTACACAAAATATTCATGCATAATGTCAGGGGTACAGGCCCACCAAACTCACTCAGTAATCCTTAGGAATCCATGGACCCCTATGCAGCACCACTTTAACCCTACCTTTGATTCCAGAGCAACTTTTCCCATGAACAGTGCTCAAAGACAGCAGGGCCGGCACAAATACCCAAGGGCACAGCAGAAGCCAAACAGGGCGGCCTTGGGGAACGGCAAAGCTGCAAAGGCGAGCTGCAGGGTGACCAGCCTGGCCTTTCTGTCTGCTCCTCTTCCACCTTCTCCTGCTCTTTTTCTGCCCCCGCAGTGCCCTTCAAGCGTTCAAGTTTATTAAGCAAATGCTACCTCTATGCCCTATATGCCTGGAATATCAGGCATGGGAATTGTTTTTAATCAACGACCCAGAGCCTTTGCACTTCTTGTGTCTTTGCTGAGACCTTTATCTCATGTTGCTGGGTCCTTATTAAAAACCAAGTACGGAAAAATCTATATTCAAAGGGGCTGGTCAAGGCTAAGGGACATATAAACTATTTGTTCTCCTCAATTGGTTTTTCTCAAAATGTGCTCCACTGGCCACCTGCATCAGAATCAGAGATGGTTAAAATTCGGATTGTTAGGCTCTACCCTTGACATATGAAGTCAGAATTTAACCACAGTGATGGTTAAAATTCGGATTCTTAGGCTCTACCCTTGACATACGAAGTCAGAATTGGGGGTGGGAGTTGGGAGAGGGCAGTTAATCTGGATTTTTAAAAATCCTCCCAGTTTAGTTGTTTGTACATTAATATTTGAAAACCATTGCTTTGAAGACTTTACGCTGTAACTCAGAACCAAGTCAAATTACCACAATGCACATGCGTGGACCCTACTTCTCCGGGTGCCGAAGGAAATGCTGAATTAGACAGAATCAATTCATTATACCTAGATAACTGTCCCGCACCTTTTGTGAAAGTGTTATTAAAGGCACCGTCCATTATAATGCAGCAATGATTTCACATAAGTTTAACATTTGGATAAAGTTTTGGTGACAAATCTCAAACCTCCTATTATTGGATAATGAGGGCTGCAGGACTCAAAGTATTTTTGTTTCCTGCTCAGCCTCCAGGACACCTGAATATTTAGGGGTCGTGTTGTTGCTCCTTGTAGCCCTTTACTATTGAGATCTCCCTATCTACTCCTTGAAAAAATGCCCTTCATTCTTTCTACCTTTGTTTAAATGCTATTATTATGCATTCCTCTTTCATTGAAAGCTGCCACGAAGGCTTTTTCAAATACACGAGAGTACAAGTCATCTGTGCATGGATAAATACGTTCCTTTTTTCCACCTTAGGGAATAGTGGAGACAGTGGCGGGCAGGAGCAGGAGAGCTCAGAGCTCTTCTCTGTCTGCTTCTGTCTGCATTTCCTCAGGCAGGTTAATTACACTCTCTAGACATCATTTCATCCTCGGAGAAGGGAGCAGGTTAGATCTCGAGGCATCTCCCAAGTCCACATCCTCAGCTCATGTGCTTCACATCAACTTGTCATTTCCAGGACGTGGTGTGTCTCTTGGAGGTCTGCCTGCAACCTCGGGGACTTAAGCTGCTAGTGGCTACCACCCCCAGTCAGAGAGACACAGGCTGGGCAGAGTAGAGCCTGAAAGGAGAGTCACAGGTGATGCCAGCCACACAAAGGGGCCTGAAATGATTCTCTGATATGTGAGTGTGTTAGCAATGGGGGTGGGGGAAGCGTGGGATAGTGGGCAGGAGAGTAGAATTAACATGCAGCAACCAAAACTATAGACATTGGCCTTGATTAAAATACGCAAAAGCTTACAAAGCAAAAGGAAATAAATTATTTTTTGGTTTTGTCTTTGTAAAAATAGTAAGTGAATTAATATGCTAACCATTTATATCCAATATTCCAGATACAATGACTGATTTTCTTGGCAAAATAATGGCTATACATTCTACTAAATGAGTATCTGCCCAGTGTTAGTGACAGTGACAGTGTTAGTGACACTAACCCAATTGGTACATGCTCGGCCCTTAGGGTTTGCTTGCTGAGATAGTGCAGTCACCCACTCGCATGTAAAATAGAAAAACCTCTCACCTAGCAGCACAACGTAAGGGTCTATGACACACCTCTTGGATGAAGGGCTCAACTACAACTTGGACTTTACCTAACAAGTGCAAACAATGTAACCTAGTTATCTGTACCCTCATGTTAATCTGAAATAAAAAATAAATCAATAACGTGTCAGCAGGGCATGGTGGTTCCTATCTGTGATCCCAATACTTTGGGAAGCTGAGGCAGGAGCATTGCTTGAGGCCAGGAGTTGGAGACCAGCCTGGGCAATAACTCCAGACTGTCTTTACAAAAAATGTTAAAAACACACCCAATAGTCCAGCATGCTGGCATGCACCTGTAATCTCATCTACTTGGGAAGCTGAGACAGAAGGATCCTTTGAACCTAGGAGTTCAAGGCTGCAGTGAGCTATGATTGCTCCAGCTTGGTGACAGAGTGAGCACCTGTCTAAAAATAAATGAATAAAATTGGAAAATATAAAATAAACTAGAAAACCCTGCATTGATTCTTACCCATGTGTGCCTTTCGGTTCTCCCATGCCGAGACCACCAGCCTTACATCTCCACGAGGAGGCTGCTGGCAAGACGCAGCACAGCCTGGTACTGGAGGGGCCTGAGTCAGACAGAGCCACTTTCACCCCACCTCTGATTCCTGCTCAGCTACCATGAGAAGTGGGAACGTATCTGAATATCTGAGCTACCATTTGGTTTTCTCTTGTGTGCGTGAAAGGAGCCACAACTGGTTGCCTTGTAGCTTTGCATAAAATCCTGATTTATCTCCATTTTAGGGTTAAGAAATACTCCAGCCCAAACTGAATATAATCTTTAATCCTTGTTGTAATATCTTTCTGACTTTATCAGTAATTACGGTGCAGTTCCCACAGTTCAATATCCCTTGTGTCTGGGAAGCACAGAAGAACATAAAATGGAATTAAAGTCAAGATTTTGCTCCCTCTTACTGAACTGCACTAGAGTAATATAAAGACTGAATATTTCCCTGCAGTTACCAGTATCTGTCTAAGGAAATAACACTGAATTCCTCCTTTACTCTAAAGAAAAGCCACTGTGAGGGCTGCAAACAACTAAAGACAGAGAAGGGGATTTAAGTAGAACCTAATCTTACTTAGACAAATATTAGGCTTCATATCCTGCCATGCACACGTGTCAAAAGGCAGCACCGTCTTTAAAACACGAATGCAAATTGAACATACTTATCTCAAGTTCACAGTGCAAAAGGATTATCATCTTTAATCTGAATGTTGAGGGTTAATTAAAGTAGATTTTGCCTTAAGAGAGGGACAGATATGGCCAACTTATGAAATGATAAGTGAATGCATTTTTTTCAGCATCACAGAGTGTTTCCATTGTATAGGTTTATGTGATTTTAAAGATTCAGCTTTTTGATGTGAAATAAGGTGGTGAGTTCCACTATTTCTCTTCGACTGAATCTTTGTTAAAGCAATATTAGGTTCCCAATACTCTCTCCAGAATGATGGGATCAGCATAGCAACAGTGATTTATGGGTTGGTGGCTTTATTCTGGGCAGTTTATCCACCTATCATGTATCAAGAGACCAAGGGGTTGCAAACACAGCAAAAGAATTATTTGTACAGACCTGACAGCACAGGGAGGCTTGACATGAAGGTTCTGCCACCTTCTGCTGGGACAGTTAGGAGGCACTCTGAAGTCTTTTAGGTAATACTGTGCCACTAATGAGCTGGGGAGTGAAGGATCCAGTTTGCTATGAACATTTGCCATGGCCAGAAAGAATCTGTTGCTAGTAGCCATTCTTTTCAGTCAATCTCTCATTCATTCATTCTTCAGCAGATATTCATTCAAAGCCCATATGAAAGACATTATTCTAAGGGCAGAAGATATAGCAATGGCAAATAAGGTCCCCATTTTTATGGTACTTATAATCTAATGGGAGGAAATAATAATGCCTTCATCATCAATATGCACAAAATAGCTGGGTGCAGTGGCCATGCCTGTAAACCTAGCACTCTGGGAGGCTGAGGTGGGTGGACTGCCTGAGCTCAGGAGTCTAAGACTAGTCTGAGCAAGAGCAAGACCCCCATCTCTAAAAATAGCCAGGCATTAGGACGGGCGCCTTTAAGTCCCAGCTACTCGGGAGGCTGAGACAAGAAGATCACATTAGCCCAAGAGTTTGAGGTTGTTGTGAGCTATGATGCCTCGGATCTCTACCGAGGGCAACAAAGTGAGACTATGTCTCAAAAAAATGCACAAAATAGTATATAAGTTAGTGTATTCACAAGCCGGAAATATGTTGACAGTGGTCACTGTGATGCAGACAAATGCAGTAGTATGGCACAATGTTTGAGTGAGTTTGCAAGGCTTCTCTGCAGAGGTGACATTTATGATGCGATTTGATACTAAATGCAAAGGCAGTGAGTGGTGGGCATTCACGTGGACCCAAGACTTGTTTGTGCCAGTAGACCTAGAAAGATCTGTTTCTGCAGTGGTCCAAACTCAGTAAGTGATTCTTCTGAGCTAGGACAGTGAGTCTCTAGAACACCTTTGTTTATATAAAAAGTTGTTCTTTATATTTAATACAGTGAAGCCATCAGCCATCCCCTTAGTAGGAGTTCAGATGGGTTACCCAGTCATCTGGTAGTATGAAAGGTACAGAAGAGATCTCGGAAGGCTGCCTGGAGAGACAGGCAGGACGGGTTGCGTGTTACTAATGGGGACAGGGGTTGGGGGACAGGCCTGTGGGGCCCCAGCTCTGGCTGCCGGGTGAAAACTCTTTTCCCTGTTGCTTACACCACCACCTCCTCTCCAACTTCCTCTGCTTCGACAGCTGCTTATGAATGCACCCTCAGCCCTTCCCCCAAAGCAGGCTTTTCTGGCTCACACAGAGTGGGTTATAAAAATGGCTTAAAATCAAAAGGTGGCAGGTGCCAGCTTCCAAGCTTCAGTCCTGTGGGGGTAGGGTATTATGAAGTGGTCATGAAAGAAGGCAAGGTGATAGCACCCCATGCCTGAGGTTTTTATCTATGTACTTGGTGGCTGATCTTCTAGGGGGTAGCATACCAGGGATCCACCTTTTAAAATGGTGGTGTCTGGGGGAGATAAAGAACCCCTGTCACCAGGAATATATTCGGATAGAAACTCTCCCAAGAATTACAGAATCAGAGAGTTACAGAAGCCTTCTTTAGTCTGAATATTGGAAGCCTAGAAGGGGTCTACTCAATGAAAAGGCTGCATCAGTGGCCTGGAAGGGAGCTATTTGCAGGCTGAAATCAGCTACCAGCAGGTTCAGCAGCAGCAGAAAGATGAAAATGCAGCAGGGGGCGGGAACTACAGAAAGGTAGAGTGGAAAGCATCCAGGAGAGACACCTGCAGGTGGCAGAGAGAGCAAGGTCACAAAAATGTGTAGCAAAGACAGAAGAGCTCATAGCAGAATAATGTCTCTGAGGTTTCTGCAACATCCTGAAGAGAGAAAGAGTGGGGCCCAGGGCTTGTGAGCCTAGAACTCTCCCTGGCTGCCAATGGTGCCTCTCAAGAAAGACCTGAGAGTCATCACCAGGGCAGCCTGCCGGTGACTTAGCATTTTATGTTTAACTAAATTGGTTGCCAAATTCTGGTTCATTTACATATTAGGTGGAGACAGGACTCAGGTGATCACTTGTTTATATAATAAAGAAATGTGAGGAGGCATTTCCTGGAGCAGAACTGTCTGAATCCACGTGTCCCTGCAGGCTGTGTGCTGACCTGGCTGCTGCTCAGGCAAGGTCAAGCTTGCCCACTCTCATTAATGTACAGAGAGAAAAGCAGATGCTATTGTTTCTGTGGAAGGGAGTGTTAAGGATGACCTTCTGAGCAATACAAAGGTGCATTTGCTCTTCTTCATTCCTATTGTACAAGGATTTGCATGGACAGGTATTCTGACAGATGCGAGTAGTCAAGGATAGTAGTTCTACAATTAATCGCTTTTTATGAACTGTAACTTTTTTCTAAAATGTTTTCTTAAAATGTTACCACATACATTTTGTTTATACTGTGTATATTAGAATGGATGGCCCATAAAGACAAACATTGGAATTAAAATTCCACCGGTGATAACATAAAGCTTTATCATCCTATAATTCTTCACTACCTCTTAGTTTTCTCCGGGTGCCAGGACACTGTACTCCCGTGGTGCACTGTCACCTTCACTTTCCACATTTAACTGTGGTGCCCCCATCTGGGTCTACCCTCTTTCTTTGTCATCTCACCCACTGCTTGATTTTAAACACCGGCTATATCCAAACACTTACCATTTTACTTCTCTCATTCAAACATCTCACCCAAACTCCAGATTCATAAATTTGCCTGCTTTCTCGGCCTCCATTTGGATGCCTACTCTCCCAATTTTGGCTTAAATTTTCTCTATCCCAGTTATGATAACCTTATCCCGTCAGCTGTGTTTAGGCCATAAATCTGGGAGTCATATTTAACCCTTTCTCCCCAAATTCACAGCAAATTGTCAACAACAGTTGGGCATTGTCCACAGAGTGTTCCCAGAATGTCACTGCTTATCACCAGTAGGCTCCTCCAGCTCAGCAGCCTCCCTGATTCTCTTAAAACCAGGCAGATCCAGTCATCTCTCTAGCCCAAGGCCTCCAGTGGCTTCCTGTATCACTCAGAGTGGAAGTCACAGGTCTCACAGTGACCCACAGGGTCTGCAGGTCTTCTCCTACCATTGTCCAGCCTGCTGTCGCCCTTTCTAGCCGCGCCAGCACACTCTGTATGCTCTTGCTGTGTGGCCTTAGATTTGCATTTGTCAAAATGCTCTTCCCTCCACATTCCTCCTGGCACTTTCTCATTCCACCCTTCCCTGACCGTGCTAATTAAAATTATGACTAATGGACTATTTTAGGAATATTTTGGTTCCATCCTGTCTCAATAAATTGAATTGTGAATAGAAAATAACAGCCACTACCAGAATAAAGAAAACTGAGCTTGCTGTTAAGTCCTGGCCACAGCAGCAATAGGTAGTGACCTTGGACAGCTTGCTTTTGACCCTTGAGACTTGGTTTCCTCATTTGCATAATGGGAATAATGTCCTGTCTACTCACAAAAGACAATGTATATTATAAACCATTATAAAGCATGCATTATAATACTTTCAACTCAAAGTAATACAGAGCTGAACTCTCACTTCTCCTGAGTAGTGAAAGCATCGTCATGAAAGAGAACTTGACCCTGCATACTCGGGACAAACGTACCTTTCAGACCACAAAGTCCACACATGGCTGCAAACACAGTAGACTCCATTTCAATATTCCTTACGCCAGCTCTATATGCTCTCTTCAAGTAATCCAACTTTTTTTCTCTGGAAAAGGAGCACAATGCTCCATCTAACCGACCTTGACCTGCAGGAGAATGGAGAACATTAGTGAGTTGATGTCCTACCACAGCAGCAGTGATGTCGCCAAGAGGCTTGTGTTGGCCGAAAAGCCAACAGGAGGCTGCCTCTAAGTCTTGAGCTGCTCCCAGGATAGGAATCTTCCTGAATCTTCCTGTCAGAGGGGTGGAGCAAGGCTAAGGGGTGTCCCTGGCTGAGTGCTCCAGCTCTGGGGCCAGTAACCAACATTGGCTGCAGCCACCAGCACTGTGCCCCCGGGATTTCATGACCTGGCGGTCTCTGAGAGAGCTGCCCTTTGAGGAGAATCTCAGGTTGCTCCAGTGACTGGGGGTGGCCCAGGGACAGGTGCCGGGAGGAACAGGAGAGGCTTTCAGGCTTGGTGATGCTCTTGAACCACTTGTGATGGGACTGTGGTTCGGTCACTGCAGCTCTCCACATGACTGTGGTGACAGAGGCAGCCACACACAGACCGCAGGGTGGGGTCCCCCTCCCCCCTTCCTGTCCCTCGGGCTGTGTGCCACCCTTAGTGATCGTGTCTCCTTTCCAGGCTGCCCCCGGTTCATTTATCACTTAACTGCACCTGTATTGACCAGTGGGGACAGAAGGATGAAGAAACTCCTAACACCCTTACTCCCCCTGGACTCCTTGTGCCGCCAGAAACCGACCCCCTTTCCCCTGCCTGCTGCTGAGAGGGCGGGATCCGAGCGGGTGAGCTGACAACACCCCGTCTCTCTCCATCACTCACACAAGGCTCTCGGGGGCTCTCTCCTGTCTTTTTCTCCCTTTCCTTTATTTCTTTCACACTACTTTCACCCTAGCAGTCTATTTCTCCTTGATCCTTCTGCTCTGTAGAGCTGCCTGCCGATACCGCTAACAGTGTAATTTAAGCTGATGTGAACACAGATGTCCCGGAAGCCAAGCAGGTCACGTCAACGGAGGCTGCCTGGTCCGACAGGAGCAGCCCCGCTGTGCCTTCAGCAAATGGAGACCTCGTTATTCCGAAAAGTCAGAAATCTGGATTTTCATATGAAATCTCCAGAAATTATAAATGTGGGCAAAATAATTTGCATTTGAAAAAGTACTGTGCAGGCCAGAGGAAACGCTGGCTCCAACAAGCTGCCCTTTGCAAGCTCCTCTTGAGCACAGGGTGGGTGACTCTCCAGATGAGGGGCCTGTGCACCGGCCTGGGACTGAGGGGCTCAACCCTGGCAGACCCAATACCCCTCTTACTTTGTAACAAATACGTAATGAAACCGTGTTTACTAACCTGAACTAAAATTCACAGATGATATAACCTACCTCAGTACATAATTTTTAAAAATTCAATAGTATACCTTAAGTTTGATCCAAAGGGAAAATAAAATTTATAATAAAATAATGAAATAATATGGATCTTGAGATGAACAAAATTACACTGCAAGATTTCCAGAAGGCTCCTCATGGCATGGCACCAACCCTGTGTAGATTTCTTCTGCTAGAAGGAGCCAGGTCTGTTCTTGAAGGTATATACAAGAGCACCCACTTAAAAGTCACCTTCAATTTATCTCTGAACTATTTGGGGACCCTTTACTCATGGCTGAGAGATAAATGCACCACTGGGAGACAATCTCATCCCTGTGGGATCTGTTTTCCCAAACATTTCTTATTTCCTAGTCCCCGCTCTTTCCTAGGGATCAAGTCCCTTGTGAGGTACAGGTGAATGTCGGAAACAGAATCAGCACGTTTCCCTTCTCTCAGAGCCGCCAATTTGACTCAGAGGCATAAACAGAGATAAAATTCCACCAACATCGCTAATTGCATTTTAGTATTCAATTTGCTCCTGGAGGTTAAACCTACTCTCAGTATAAATTCATTCTGGGTGCCTTTCTGCTGCTTATTATGTCCTTATGGTCTTATGATTTAGTAAGTCAAAAAGGTTATTTCAGTTCCTTTTTAAATCCACAACTATTAGTTTTCTAAAGTGGAGTTTTTAATATAAATTATGGGTTTGAATAACAAAGAGTTGCTGGCAATTTTCTGTTGCCTTCAGAGTTTATAAATTATTCTCACCTTCATAAAAATCATAGGTACACATTGTATGTCCAATGAGGGTTGGGAAGTTGGAGATTTCTTTGCTACAGTTGAGTAGTTCTTCAGCCAGGTCCTTGTCAAGTTCAGTACTACGGGTGACAATGTTATCCAAGATCACCTGTTCAAACTGGGGCTTGAAGAAGGAGTCTACAGCTGTATCTGTTATTACTACAGTCCCAGGCACAATCCCTGCAATGTGGGAATAAATAAGTGATTATAGGAGAATACAATTTAGAGTTTACTTTTGACACATAGTATGCAATCTATTCTGACAACATTAATTAACACTGGCTGCTAATGATTCCCCTTATTTTCAACTTTAAAACTATTTTCTTTCCCAAATGCCATTAAATAACATTCTGAACAGGCATTTACATTTGCTGTCTTTCTAGAGTCACATTTACAATGTGATGGGGTTTAAATTTCAAGACAAACATGATTCTTTGGCATGCAAATTAGCACCAGCCTTCGGGCTCAAATTTGAATAAATTAGGTCAGGAATAAACTAAATGAGCCTGCCAGCAAGGAGCTTTCATAAAGTGACGTGACTTCTTAATATTTAATCTTCTCTGTAACTCCTTGATTACTATAATTTCTTTGCATCTCTATCCTCTTTTTCTTCTGATTCTTGTCACATTCGTTCCCTCCCCTCCCTGACTCCATGTAAATTAGGCCTCTTGGCTGACCCTCCACTGCTACAAAGTCTGGCTTCTCAAGGGACTGGGGCTGACTCAGGAAACCACTTTCTGCCTGCTGTCATCCTCTCTGCCTGGGATGCCCGCTCATCCTCCCCCACGCCTCTTCATCAGACTAACACCAACTCATTCTTCAAGTGTCAGCGTAAGTCACCTTCTGCAGAAGGTCCAAATCCACGGAGGGGAACAAACAAGTGCAAAAGTGAAAAGGCAACACAGATAGGTTACATTAAATTTCCCCAGGCCCGGCTCTGACCTAGCTTTTAACTCAGTCTGATTTCTATGTAGAGGATAAATAAGAAGATACAAGAAGATAGTGCTCTACCCTTTCTCTGTTCTAACATTTGTTGCATCTTTTATAATTACCACCTTTGTTTTTCTATTACTCTGACAGACTATAAGCACCATAAAGGCAAGAACAACCTCTGTCTGCTGCAGTCCCCTAGTCCACTGCTGTACCTGCCACATTCAGTACAGGTACTCAATAAAAATTTGGGGAATGAGTGAATGATTCTATAGAGATGCCATAGAACATAGGTCTGTAAACTATAGTCCATAAGCCAAATCCCATTTGTCTTTGTAAATAAAGTTTTATTGGAACACAGCCACTCACACATACTGTTGATAGCTGCATCCAAGCTACAGTGGCAGAGTTGAGAAGTTGCAATGGAAAACACATGCTCTGAAAAGCCTAAAATATTTCCTATCTGGCCCTTTATAGAAAAGATTTGCCAATCCCTTGTATAGAGCTAAGTTTATCCTTCTGGGTGGTAGAAATTTTGATACTGATCAGAGTAGAATTAATTACAAAACACTTTAGAAGATCCAGCTAGCAATCCAAAGTGGCTTCTGATGATAGAGCTTTGATGGGTCAAAATACTTTTTAAATAAGCCAAAT
Source organism: Otolemur garnettii (assembly GCF_000181295.1). Taxonomy (NCBI): domain Eukaryota; kingdom Metazoa; phylum Chordata; class Mammalia; order Primates; family Galagidae; genus Otolemur; species Otolemur garnettii. The sequence goes on along the minus strand of NW_003852493.1, from coordinate 5,318,601 downwards.
GAGGTATGCATCAAAAATGATGTTATTCACATACTATCCTAATATTTAGATGCATTAGAGCACTGATGTCATAGTTAAAGACTCTCAAAGACCAATAGAACTATTTATCAAGTACTTTATC
>NW_003852493.1:5316567-5317972 GCF_000181295.1 Otolemur garnettii | reverse complement strand
TGTTACCACGAAACCAAAGACCATGACCATGAGCTGATGGTCAACAGAGTGTCATGCTGAACACTTAACAATTTCAAGAGGCAACCACATCAGCCAGATGCACAATGCATGGATGTGGTCTATGGAGACAGATCCTTGTATTCCACAACCCAAGGATCATGAACAACCTTAAAAACAATGTTATCTAATTCATCCCCATATGCATTGGTCCCTGCTATTGTTTATTTGAATGTTGGATAGACTACAGTGTAGACGGATGCCTTAATTAACACTAATTGCTAATGTTTCCCTTCTCTCTCTGGATGAATGTCCTTCTTTGTCCCATGTGTGAGGACCTTCATTCTTGGACCATAACTGCAGAGAGGCTTTTTGAATGTGTCTGTTCTAGGGGAGCTGCTTGGCTCAGCCATCTGTGGCTCTGTGATACTGAACAGCCTGCTTCTTTAGTTTTTCGGTATTTCTGAGGTCCCTTCTTTCTCCAAAAATGTGTAATTCTAAGATCATTTCAAAATATCAGCCCTTTATATAATGCCCATTCAGTTCACACTGTCAACCAAATTTTCCATTTACAATGCCCAACCTGTATTTACATTTGATATAGTAAAATCATACCCTAACAAGACCTGATCCTTAAGAAAAGGCTGAAGAAGGTGGGTTTTCCTAAAAACTTCCCTTTGGCATATTCTGAAAGCAAAAACAAGGCCTCTTTACAACTGCCTGTCTAGCCAAGGAAGAAGGGAGGTGATGAGGCTCTGGGAAAATTTTAGGAAGTGTCCCTTAACCTTCCCTAAAGGTTAGGCTGGTCTCTAAATGGCTAGGCTGGTCTCTTTCTGGTGTACTAATAGGAGACAGCCAAGAAAAGGGTGTGATAACTGATGTGAGTTAAAAGCAACGTTTGTCTAAGACCTAGGCAGTCTGCTTACATTGCTGATAAAACTGGCAAATCTTTGTGATTTTTTTTTTACTTGAACACACATTTCTATCAGTAATAGAATTCCTAAGTATTAAAATGTACCCTTACCCTCAAAACATATTTCCTAGCAATTCTTCTACTTTTCATCTTATAAACACCTCAGACCATCTGGCAGTAGGCAGTGGGGTTTCTCCCTCTAGGTTTCCATGAAGAAAAAAATAAGAAAAATGTAATGTGAATAGATTTCCTCAAGACCAGCCTCTGGGTTTCTTTTTAGGCCAACTGGGTTTCTGCTGAGCTCTGAGCGTGTCGTTGTATTCAGGGAGCTACCTGAACACGAGGAAGATACCAGTCATCTTACCTATTCCCCCCGAGGTGCCGATTCTGATAATAGTGACATCACAGCATCGCGCGTGGTGGAGTAATTTGATGAGTTCGTGAAGCATAATAGAAATGGAGGGGATGCCCATGCCATGCTGTTGGGAAAGAGAG
>NW_003852493.1:5313160-5316251 GCF_000181295.1 Otolemur garnettii | reverse complement strand
GGGGCAGTGCCGTCCCTCACCTCCGTGCCAGGCTCTTTACAATGAACCTTTGAAAAAGGGGCTTTTTGCAAGACTGACTTGATTTCAGGAAATGTCATTTTGGCTGCCGTGTCACCAGTCCTTTCCCACCGTACTTAATTTCATTTGCTGATAAATTCTGTGAGCACTCAGAACGCTGCCAGGGTAGAAATGTGGGTGAAATTCCCTGACAATGAGAAGCCCATCCTGAATGGGCAGGGAAGTTTAGGTTGTTGAAGGTCATGACCTGAACCCTGACTTTCTGCAGCATTTAGAACCATACAATCAGTATCATCAGGCGAGGGGTCGACACAGGTTGGAGAGTTTAGTGACTGCTGGTGGTTATGCTGTTCTCATAATTCTCCAGAAAGGTCCTCCAGACTATAGTTTGTAGAAAATGAGACTAAATTCAAAATCAGTGGAGACTTTGTCCCTGACATAACAGCAGAAACCATCAAATGTGTCCTTCAATGTATTCTACTCTTGGACACAAAGACTCTGGAAAACCACTGGAGCTGTGACCATATTTTCACCTTCATGTGCTTCTTCTCACCAGCAATATTAATCTATGGAAACTTTGAACCTCTGGCTTCCCCATTGAATATGCCCTGGCTTCTAAGTGCTCTTTTGGGGCCAGGAATCAAACCTATGTTGATTTCTATGTTCAAGATTTACAGGTTTGGGGCTTTGAATAAACTCTCTAAGTATCATTTTCCTCAAGCACAAATTAAGAGGATGAGTTACTATTTTATCTATAAGATTCCTTATAAGTCAGATATACAATAAGTTTATGATTATCACTTCTTATAGACATGGTGATAAAATGACAAATGGACTTGTGTGTTTACCCTTTCTCTCTCTCTCTCTCACACACACACACATACACACATGCATACAGATGCACACACACGTGCACACACACACACAAATCCCTCAGCAACTACTGGAGGGGTAGAATTTTTGCAGAAAGGGTTCCAACCAGGAATCCCACACCTGCTTAGTAAGGCCCATTTCTACCTGGCTGACCTTGGCATGATACAGATTTCAGGTCTTTCCCCTGTCTCGGGCCTTTTTCACATCTTACTCTGACGTTTTACTGCTTATTTATGGTAATTTTACATTTTTCTAAACCTTATCTTTTTGTCCTTACCCATTTACTTTACAAAAAAAGGGAAAACAGCTGTAGTCTGAACGTCCAGCACATGTTAATAGGAAGGGATTTGCTGAGATTGGGAGATATTCAGCTCACTTCCAACACAGTTATTCTCTAATTACTTATTGAATAAAAACATGAATAAATGAATGCATTCTCCCATTGGAGCAGGCTTCAAGCACTGATCACCTCCCAGAGAGGAGATCAATTTAGATTTTCCCTTCTTTGCCGCAGGCTTTCAGCCATGATCGTTCACACTCCATCACCAGGTACTGTAGGGTGATAGATGGATGGTGCCTGTTCCCTGGTGTGGGAGCTACTTACAACTCTGCTCCTGGAGACTCTGTCCCCTGGCATGCCTGCCTGCACCCCTTATGAGGGCTGCAGAGCCCAGATATATAATGGACTCAGAACTAATAATGCACTAGAATACAGTCCCACGCAGAGGGATGAGCACAGGAATTTTCACTAGGTAGCCATGTGTGACATACACCTTCATAAGTGCACACCATGCTTAGCCCTGGGGAAACGCCTACACATTCCCCAAAACTGCAAATCACACCACTCTCATTTTGTCTCAGGACACTGTGTGTGTCCAGAACTGTTAACATATTTTAAATTCAGGAGAGCAATTCACAAGAGCTCCATGGAAATACATTAGCAGCTTTTCAGCAAGCTTATTATAGTGTCAAACAGCACTGCTTTAACAATCCTGAAAATTGGCCTCTGTGCACTAAAAGCTCAATGTTCCCAAAGCTGGATAAGGGATAGAAAAGAGAAAACTATGGGGCAGTTTTTAGTTTGTTAATCAATTACAAACTAAAGAGAAAGGGGTGTGCTTTGAAGATTTTCCCCCTAACTTGAATAGCTTAGTGGTAACTAATAAACCAAAGCCTGGGTGCCTGCTATGTTCTGCCCTGAGGACTTTTATCAATAATGAATGCTGCATACCTGGACACTTTGTTTGATTATGTAAGAATGCAAAGCAGGAAGGGTAAAGAACTCCTCTGTTTGGAAGTTTTAACTTTTTTCTCCTGCCTGTGACCAGCAGATGAAATGCAGCAGTGAGTACTTACACTGATGGAGAGGACGGGCCCGGTTTTGTACATACAGTATCTGTCTGTCCCAGCACAGATGTCTTTTACGTCTTCTCCACCTCCCTCCAACTCGAGCTCCTTGTGCATAAACAGCGCAAATGCTTTCATTCTGTTGGGGCTCCCACCAACGCAGACAAACTGTTGATAAAAATAAGAACCTGCCATAGTAATTAGGATAAGAATCAAGGGTCAGCTTTGAATGCTAATGTTTTCATTTTATTTTTTAGTTAATTTACTTAAGAGTGTGTGTAGATGTCATGGGTTATGTTTATGAATTAGCTAATTTGTATCACTAATCTGTAAATAAGGTAATCAGGCACAAAGTTTTATGTACTGAATTAGTAAAGCAAAGCACAAAATCAAAGTGCGTGTTGATATTGTTTGTGGAGGCATTTCCTGTTGTGTTTTTTTTTTTTAAGACAGAGTCTTGCTCTGTCACCCCAAGTAGAGTATAATGACATCATCATAGTTCACTGCAAACTGCAAACCCAAGTGACCCTCCTGTCTCAGCCTCCCAAGTAGCTGGGACTACAGGCAAACACCATGATCTCTTGCTAATTTTTCTAGTTTTAGTAGAGATGGATCTTGCTCCTCCTCAGGGGATCTCAAACTCCTGAGCTCAAGCGGTCCTCCTGCCTTGGCTCCTGGTGTATTTCGTTCATGGTGAACACCAACCAGCATCTTAAGTTGATATCGACAGCCTAGCATTGGGCATGACATGATTATGTTTAGGATGTACAAAGTTAGACAGTTAAATTTAGAAATTTGTCTTAGAAAATGTACTACATACCTAGGGTGACCAGATTTTAACATCAGTAAGGCA
>NW_003852493.1:5257408-5312136 GCF_000181295.1 Otolemur garnettii | reverse complement strand
TGTTGCAGTCATCATTGTTGTTTAGCAGGCCCAGGCTGGGTTCAAACCCACCAGCCTGGGTGTATGTGGCCGGTGCCCTATCCACTGAGCTATGAGCACTGCCTGAAGAAACCTTCTTATTTTACATTTGGAATCTCACTGCAGTATTTCATCAACTCCAGTGCTTGTGTTTTTATTTTATTCACATTTTAACATCTTTGAAATTAGGATAGGCATTGCAGTTAAAGATGTCAAATCTAATAAAAGGTGATCATAAAATTGTCTGGTGGTTGCATGTGCAACAGCTGGTTAGACTACATGAGCCACAGGGACCAGAGATGGGAGAGGTGGGGACCAGAGAGAAGAGCAGAGTGGTACTAGGGGTCAGCATGGATGGGGGGGGGGGCAACCACAGACACTCAGGCCCAGGAGAAGGCACCAAGTCCTCCAGGACTCTGAGCTGAGTGGTGGGGTGCACATGGCATGAAGAAGCCTCGAAACGGAGAGGGAGGACTGTCCCTTGAGGTTAGGGAAACCCAGCCTCATTGCCAATTCAGTAACTTGCTTATTGTCAAGGATGTAATCTATGTGCCTCAGACCATCTCCAAAATACGAAAATCACAGCACCTTTTAGAGGGTTTCATAAGGTGAAAATGGGATCACATATGGCAAAGGACACTGCACCAATTCAGGCACCTTCTCAGTGTCCTGCAAATAGTAACTATTATTTCTCATACCATGTAGCAATTTCCTGGCCCTGTTTTGGAACTTTGTTTTGGAGCTTGGTTAATTGTGTCTCTATTGGAGAACGTAGTACAAATAAAGCTGGTTCAAGTCCTCTAGTGAGGGAAGGGCAGTGGGTGGTACCTGATGTGGATCAGGATGACTGCCTCTATCCCCAGGGATAGAGAATATCTGTCTAAGGCAGTGGTTCTCACCCTTCCTAATGCCGCTATGTATTTTCACTGTTAAAAAGGGGTCGTGACCCAGAAGTTGAGAACTGCTGATAAGGAAATACTAGCTGAGGTAGTAGAGTAGGCAGTATGGTTCACAAATGATTCACTATAACTGTTGGGTGGTCGGTTACATGGTGTATTCTCTTTCCATTTAACAATAACCCCTGTATTGCACTCAATCTCAATTATGGGATGTCATTTATCCAGGCCCTCTGCTTCTCTTCAACCCTTATTATTGTCTTTTCTCTGCTTTCTTATGAGTTTTTCCAGTGGGGAACTGTAATGGAGTCACTCATAAAGGCTGGGTAGCAAAGAGGGTAAGACCATGGTTTTATTATTATTATTATTTCTGGAATTTTCTTCTCTGTTGGTATAGATAGTTAAGACTTGTCTTAAGATCTAAGTATAAGAACTTTAAAAAAAAAATACAGTGGTTTGAAAATAACTTCATTGTATGGTGCCAGCGAATGTAAATTATAACTATTCAGATTGACCATAAAATCAAAACAGATGTGAGAATAGCTTGTGGCTTGAATTCTTCTTTGAACTATAGATGTTACTGCAATCAACAGGACTTTCTGAATATTTCCGGAGACATAAAGATGATATGCATGGACAGAAGCAGCTTAGTTCTTGAAGACTTACTCCTAAATCAGGCTTACTAAACATCACTTTTCGACACAATTTTCAGTCCGGCTGCTGTAATAAGTAGTAAAGTATGGCTAAAGGCCACCAACCAACATTGACCTTAAGGGACACTGTGATTTATGTTACAAACAAAATGACCTTTTAGCAAAATGGTTTTAGCAAAGTTAGAAATCCATTGAGAAGGAGTCAGAGGCATTACAAAAACATGTCAGGGACTTTGTGTAATGACTGCCAGATCAAACACACTTCCAAATATCCCTACTCTCTTAAAAGACTTACCTTTGCCATGTTATAGTATTCTATTACTATTGCATTTTATGTATTTTCTATGTTAACAAAAAGTATAAACATCTTCAGAATGTACTATATTACACACAATCTCATAAAGTAATGATTTTTTCATGTTACTTGAAATTTCCAGAGAGAGATCCGAGGGTGCCTGTAATCCTAGCACTCTGAGAGGCTAAGGCGAGTGGATTGCTTGATCTCAGAAATTAGAGACTAACCAGAGCAGAAGTGAGACCTCTCCCTTACAGGGTATAGAAAAATTAGCCAGGTGTTGTGGTGGCATCTGTGGTCCCAGCTACTCAGAAGGCTGAGGCAAGAAGGTTGCTTGAGCCTAGGAATTTGAAGTTGCTGTGAGTTATGATGCCATGGCAACTTTATACAGGGCAACACAGTGAGACTCTGTCTAAATAAATAAATAAATAAAATCAAAATAGAAGGCATATTTGGGTGTTGGGTTTGAATAGGTAACTTGTAAAGATCCTACTCCATATTTTTAATTGTCTGATTCTGTCCAGTGAGTAGGGAAGAGATTGATTCGCCATTTATTTAAACTGTTTTCCTTTCTTTCTGGATATACAGCTAAACTTAACTTCTCAGTCTCCTTTCCAATTAGACAAGGCCATATGTCTGAGTTCCAGCTACTTAGAATGTGAGCAGAAGTGCTGAGTACCCATGGAAATCACCCATCCTATAAGAAGGATCTTTTGATAATCCTCTATATCACCTACTTTCTTCTGCTAGGTAAGTATTTGCACACAGGCAAACTTAGCAAGTCACTCCTCGAAGGTGATAGAGCAACAAAGTGGAAGGAGCCTGGGTCCTGGCATAACGAGTTGGAGGAAAGACATCCATCAACCAAGAACATCCACTTTGCACTTAATGTGAGTAAGAAGTAAACTTACATTGTGCTAAGCCACTGAGAGTTTGCAGTAGCAGCTAGGAAACTCTCCAAAAACATAGTAAGGATATTCAGGAAATAAGAATGATTGTCGGAGTCAAAGGGTTCAACTTTAGCACCCTGAGTTTTCTTTTCCTTTGAAGATAAAGCTACTGATAATGATTATCATCTGTGTGAAGCAGGACTGAGTTTTCAGGTACTGATGGATTATGCCTCTCTTCTTAGCCACAATTGCTACCCTGGGATTTAAAAGAGTCAAGAAACTGAACATAGAATATTCTCATTTAAAGATAAGAGTGTGGCTGGAGGAAGGCAAGTGTCTGAGAAAAGCATATATGAAAATAAATCAGACTTTACCTGCTGCCTCTAAAAAATTTCGTTGCAGGTTAAATGGCCAGTTCAGATCATTTAGAACTACATTGCCTGCTCCTCAACCCAACCCCACCTCCCTCACCCAACATACACATGCTTTTTCCTCCTTTCCAGTAAAATGGCTTTACCAGTAGAGTTGCTTTCTGGTGGGACAAAACAGGTTCTAAACAGGGCAGTCTTTTTATCCAAAAGAGAATCTACTGAAGTTTCCACAACCAGGTGGGTAATAAGTTTATAGGGTTGGATTGTGGTTGTGAAAGCATGTGAGAGTAAGTGCTCCAGTCAGGTGGAGAGGTGAAGGCCTGGGACTCTAAAAGAGATGAGATGTGCATGTATGAGTGTGTGTGTATGAGAGAGAGAGAGAGAGAGAAGGAGAGGGAGAGATGAGTGAGTCCTTTTATTTTCATCTCCAAAACGAAGCTGTCCATCCTAAAGATTTCCCAGAAACTAACACTTGGAGTATCAAAATGTGGTGGTTTTCTGAACAGAGGAAGAGCCATTACTTTTTTCATCAGACAAACCTAAACTACTCAGCTACTACTTACCAGCTCTGCTGTGCCTGTTACAGACAAACACAGATATATTTTATTGTATATTTGAGCCTCATTCCCTCAATTATAAAATGGAGATAATAACTAACTCCCTTAGTTGCTGTGGGGACTGAGTGTGAATACCTCTGCACATGCCGTGCAGTCTGGTATACAGTAAGCACTCCATAAATGGTAGAGGAGAGACCAGATAACAGACCACTTTCTGATTTAAATACATATGCTAAGTCTGTCTAACTTACTAGCTATTTGTGTGCCTGAGTTTATTAATTGTGATGAGTCTTTTAATTAATGAGAGACATCCCCAGATAAGGGTCCTGGGCAAGTCACTGGGAGATGTGAACGTCCAGTCTCACAGTTGGATTCAGCCCAGATCTGGTTAATGAATACTAAGGAAGGCCTTGATCTGTGACACTTGGAACATGAACACCCAAAACAGCAGTCAGAAGACAGGTCACGCAAGTAAGTTGTTGTACCTGGCTTTTAAGGAAATAGTTTCAGATAAACTTCATCAATGTTGAAAATACCAATTAAAAATATTCTGATTTTAAAAGAAAAAAAGAAGATAAAGCAAAAGTTTGGGAGAAGGCCATACAAAGGCACGGAGCAGCAGCTGGGAGGGAGTGAGGAAAGGGTGGGTCCTCCCACTGCCAAAAAATCCCCCACAGGCTCATGCCTGACTCCCCAGGAGGAAGGGAGGCAGAGGCGCTGGCTTAGCACCTCCTGACAATGAACGTCATGGATTTATTCCCGCTCATTTTCCCTTCCTCCCTTTCCTCCTTCTCTCCTTCTTTCCCTTCTCCCATCCTTTTCCTCCCTCTTCCTCCCCTATCCTTCCTCCTCTCTGTTGTTCTCCCTCTTTTTAACCTCCTCCTCCTCTCTCCTCCCCCTCCTCTTCACCCACTGGCAAGTGAAAGAGCTGGGATCAAATGATGGTGGACTATTCTGAGTTACTGTGAGTGACTCAGAAGGTCCCGCTAGTGCAGTGGGCAAGAACCCTGGAAACTGGACTTGGAAGAACTTGTACCAAGTCTCAGTTTTACCACTTTAGGGTGTAATTTTAACCTTTTTGGATCTCTCTGAAGGCCATTTCTATATTTTGCACAGGAAGTTAACATCTCCTAAATCCTCCCAAAAGAGCTAATGTGAAGGTTTAGCAAGATAGCAAATCTTTTCATTCTTATAATTATGAGAGAAATGGAAGAAGTCCCATGGAAACTGCATAGTTCCCACTGGTATAACTGTAAACAGCTATAGGCCTTTTAGAAAACAAACATTCTTAAAAATTGACTTAAATGCAAAAAAATCTTTAGGTACCAAAATATTTCTTCAAGTCTTGTTTATAATGGAAACTCACTTAAAAGTAAAGAACCGTCTATGTAATGTGTGGCACAGCCACTTGATATCCATAAATTATAGGTTTCAAAGAGACTGTGAATGACATAAAGATAAGTGAAAAAATGAATGAATTACAACTATTTCTAAATCTATCATTAAAAACACTGGAAGAAAAAAATCGGTTGATGGTGTCTATTTAGGAGATAAGACTACCGGGTATTTTTTTTAAAATTGTGTTTTTTAAAATATTTTCCCAATTTTAAATAATGAACACAAACTGTTTTTATAATGAACATAAGATTAAATAAATGACACAGATGTACAATTTTCCTGGCAGTATTCCATAAATTTTCTCATGAACTATTTCTTCGAGCAATGAAAATCTTAATGATATGAAATATCAGCTAATAGTTATTTTCAAGAAATGAAAGAATATTGTATTGTTAATTTTGTTGAATTGTTTTATGATTTAATAAAATGAGAATTACTCAACTCAGCTATAGTAGTTAAGTGGACTAAACCTGTTATAATGAATTCTGAATACCCAGCAGTATTGTTAATAAAATTATATTTATCCCCCAGGACCAGAATAGCTAAATCATTATGTTTGCATTAGATTTAGTTCAGGAACCTTTATGTCTTTTTGAGGTAGCGATGATTGTTTATGAGGTGAGCATTCAGAGAATGAGTGTGGCTTCAGTCCCTGCTGAGACCTCTAACATTTTTGTAGTCCAGTGGTTCTCAACCTTCCTAATGCTGTGATGTATTTTCATTGTTACAAAGGGATCATGACCCACAAACCACTGCTCTAGTCAAACTTTGTAACGTTTATTTTGAGACATTAAGAAAAAAATTAGTAGAGAAAACTCAATCATTTTTCCTAAAATTAGAAATATTTTTACCTTTACATCTCCAAACATTGCTGGTAGGTCGTGTGTTTTTGTTCCTAAATCCAGGTGATAAAGAATGTCTTCTTCCATAGAATCCAGGTGAGGATTTTTGACATGAACAAAACCTTTTCTGGAAAAACAAACAAACAAACAAAAAACTCCTTAAGAGGATATAAAGCAATTTTGGGGAAAAACCCACAAAAGAGAAAGGGTATCCGTTAACACCTATAAATATTGCTGGCTCAAATACTGGACACAAACCTTCCTTCAAGGTTAAATGATCTGTTGAGAAGCCGTGAGGTCTGGTAATGACAATAACAATTGCTAACATTTGCTGTATGCTTCCTACATGCCACATATAGCACTAAGCATGAAAACTGCATAATGGGTCAGGCAGGGTAGCTCGGTCCTGCAATCTTGGCACTCTGGGAGGCTGAGAAAGGAGAATCACTTGAGCTCAGGAGTTCAAGACTAGCCTGAGTAAGAGTGAGACCCCCATCTGTATTAAAAGTAGAAGAATTAACCTTGTGTTGTGGTGGGGGCATGTAGTCCAAGCTACTTGGGAGGCTGAGGCAGGAGGATTGCTTGAGCCCAGCCAGGAGTTTGGTGTTGCAGTGAGCTATTATGACAAGGCCACTGTGCTCTAGCCGGGATGACAGAGTGAAAAATGAAAACAAAAGAAAAATGAAAACTGAAGAGTGGCATGAAAATGGCATGTAATAAATACACTAACTCAATCCCGTAAACAGTCTTGTTAGCTAGTACTCTTAACAATTTGACGTGCACGTGAAGAAGCCGAGGCTTACGGGAGTTGATAGACTGGTGTGAGATTTTACAACCTGTCATTTCAGATTACAGAACAGTCTGACCCTGACGGACGTCTGCTTTCTCTGTTTTATGTGAGTAGATGCAGCAGGATGATGGGTGGAAGCAGAGAGATGAACAGGGACCGAGAGAGACGGAATGTGGACACAATAGGGGCGAAAAAAGAATGACCAGCCCATAGTTCTGGAGAAACCGGATTTAGTGTGGGTGGAGAGATGGATGCTCTAGGAAAAGCTCGAAGAAGTGAGGCAAAGGAACGCCAAGGAAGGGAGAGATGAAGCAAGAGGCCTAATGTTAGTAAACACGTGAAACCACAGAATGCAAAGTTACTGGATGAAAGTGGATAGGACTTCAACACAGAAGCTTAGACACTTCGCAGTAGGAGCTCCCCTTGTCCGGCGACATTCTCCCACCTGACGCATGGAGAGAGCGTAGGAGAGTACTGAGGAGCCGAGGGAAAGACAAGCCTGCCACAAAGAAAGGACCCTGCAGAAGGCCTCAGAACCTTCCCTGGTGTCAGCCCATCTCCTCATGCCCAATGGGGTTCACTAGCTGCCCGTTCACTCCCACTCCCCCTGGGGGTGACATCCCAGTCGCAGCCTGGCCCATACCGTCCCATCAAGCCACGTCTCCACTGCCAGTCTGCCTCCCCGCCCTCTCCTGCAGGAGCACTGCCTCCAGTGCGGGCAGGCAGCCTGGGCTCCCAAGGCCATCCCGTGTGCCCCGCCAAGGGGACAGTTCTCACGGCTATCACTATGCTCTCTGCTCACTTCTTTGCTTCCTTTCCCACTTTCCTTGGGGATTTGTGTACGTCTGTGTTGAATGCATGTATGTAATCTGGGTCTGGTCATCTCGTTCAGCCCCTGAGACCAATGCTTCTCAAAGTTAGCATGTGTAAGAATCCCCTGGTCGCTTCAAGGACTCCTTTTTCAGAAATTCTGACACAGCAGGTAGGGCGTGTATGTCAGAATTGGCACTTCTAACAAGTTCTTTGTTGGTGCTGAGGTTGCTGGCATGCGGACCTCACCTTGAGGGGTACTGCCACCAAGCGTTCACTAGCCATCCTGAGTACGCTGCCCTGGCCCAGGCCCCATCAAAGCAGTGCTAGCTAGACCCCATGCCTTCCTCTCTCTCCCTAAAACCACTAAATGCAAGACAGTGAGTCCCTGCTGCTGTAGGAATGATCTTAATTCATATTTATGAAGCACATCATGCACAGCAGTTGGTTAGTGTGGTAATAATCACATACCACTTTAATTACAGTGATAACACATTATCTACCTCACACCACAGTGCGTTAAGACATATTTGCCAGGAGCTATCCAGGACTTGGCCCTTTGTTCCTTCCATTTTCCTCCGTATACATTTCTGTCCACAAGCCCCAAAACATCTTCACAAGCCTGGAGTCTTTCTTTCTCCATGGACTCACAACCTGCTTGTTCATGGAAAGCACCAGAGAACTTTGTTTAAACACACCTGTGAGCAGGTGCCCACCAATTTAGGGTCTTTGAAAGTATTTTTTAACTCTTCCAGATGATCGAGGATGGGCTAAATTTGAGAACCCCTCCTGCTTCAGGCCTTTGCTGTGGGCCTTTCTGTTTCACTCTGTTTTACACCTGGTTTCAAAATAAACTATTCCTTTATTTCCTTTCCCTTCCATTTCTCACCTATCAAAATCCTCCTCATTCTTCAGAGTGTATTTCGAACGTCACCTCCCCCATAGAGACTTTTCCAAGCATTTTCTCTCCTTGGTCAGTATTAACATCTGTCCTCACTGCACTCTTAAAGCATTTATTTCATGCTGACAGATAGCATTTTACATTGTAATATAATTAATTTTCCTCTTCCCGAGACAGATTCTGAATTCCCTGATGCAAGCTACCTTACACATCCTTTTTTTAATTCCTAAGTCTTAACAATCGAAGTAAATTTAACTGCTCATACAGTGGAACAGTTTAATTTCCTCTTCAAAACTATTTACAGTGACAGATTCTTAATTAGTTAATAGTTTACACCCAGTTTCAAAAATAAAGTATTCCATGGTGTTAGCACGCTTTACCAGTTCAGAACAAGCCTCCAAATCTCTAAGCAATAAGACACCTCCTTTCTTCTCCTGTGAGAGGCAAGAGGACACTTATCCATGGTCGCTTGTTAGACACCAAGTGTGGGCAACACTGGCGAACTTATTAGAAATGCAAAATCTCAGGTTCCACTCTAATCCTACCGAATCAAAGTCTGCATTTTAACTGTGAGATTCACATGCACATTAAAGTTTGAGGAACACGGCCATCCACTCCCCCCACCCATTCTATTGCCCTTTCTGTTTCACTCTGCCAAGACTACTATTCATGATCTCTGATTTTTCTTTAGCTTCCCAACTCAATCTATGAATCATGACTCCATGAAAGAGTCTCATTCATCTACCCCAGAGATTCTAAACTCTCACGACATGTCAGAATCACCAGAGGACCTTAACAAGTACTGTTACATGGACCCTATCCCTAGAAATTCTCATTGAGTTTGTCAGGGAGGCCTGGGCCTTGGTGTTTTTAAAATCACGGATCTATTCCAACTTTCCCATCTTTAAGAAGAAATTCTCAAACTAGCATAACCATTAATTATATACTCTTGTCTTAGTTATAGTACTCCTATTAATTTATTAGGAGATACTCTTTCATTTTCCTTGATGGTCTGTTCCCACGTCTAATGATTTCTTAGAAAATTGATGAGAATGTCTAAAGATTTTTGTCCCATTAAGCTCAAGAAGCACTTCTAAAGTGATCGTTCTGCCAGTGACCAAAGAGTAAGCTTGTTACCAACTTCAACCCAGTATGAATATGGCTATTATAATACAGGGGAACCCCCACAGTTGACCACCTCCCTACCTTGATCACCTCCTTAAGTTAGCCTAATTTTCATAGACTGGATATGCACCACATATACCTATCAGTACAGCAGGCCTAGTTCCACCTCCCTATGTGGACCAGCTTGTTACAGTCCTTTGGGTGGTCAACTTACAGAGGTTCTACGGTACTTTGATCTTTCCAAAATATACAGTTTTTACTAAACAGACTTGCATGTACTGTTTTCTCCTCAAAGTTTTTTGTTTTTGCATTTCTTTTCCTTTTCCTAACACATGGAATAAAGTCAAGTCTTTTAGCAAATCATGACCAATTATCTAGCATGGCCAATATTAAATATTGATAACCAAAGAAAAATGCTGGCTGAGAAGTCTTTCCATTTACCATTATCTTCATATAAGTTTTTTCTTTTCTCTGTCCCCTTGGTTTCCCTGGAGAAGTGAACATGCCAGGAGGCTTCCTCTGTCTGAGAGGGGTCAGTGGAATGCTTCTGAAATGCTGATATGATGGAGACTCAAAGAAAGACATGAAACACAGCTCTCCACAAATCAGAGGGAACTCACAAAAATTCCTTATGCCTCATGAAGATTAATGCTCTGTTGTGTACTGTTAACCTGGGGCAGAAATTGGAGCTAGATTTGCAGGTAGCTTTGGCAGATTAATGTTGACCTCTGAGATGAATAACATCCTGGTATTTTAGAAGTAAATTCTATATAAAGTCCATCACAAAGTGCATGAAATCACTCCATAATATGCTGCAACACAGTTAAATTTCCCTCAGGCACTGAGAAGCCTCTGTAATTATTTCTCTGATAGAGCCCATGATTCTGGAATTAAAGATTGAACAGCATAGTGACTCCTAGGCTGAACTTTGAGTTTGTTTACTCCTGAAACAAATTTGTAACTCCTGCTAATTTTTATGTATCTTTTGTGACTTCTTTTGCCATACTTTGTTGGATGAGTCAACTCCCTGTGCTCCCAAACCAAGGAATAAAAATATCCTTAGGAAGAAAATTTGCATTGTTCTTATATTGTTTTGTATTATGAGCTATATTCCAACTAGATAATACCTACGTTAAAGAAGTTTGCATAACTGTAGAGGCCCATCATCTGATTATTTAATATAAAATCCAAAGAACATCTGTCTGATCAAAACAATAAAGTCAGAATTACTCACCCAACGTATGCCTTCCTGTCAGCTCTCATGCAGCTATTGGAAGCAGGTAGGACGGAGGCCATACTTTGCACTATGTGGACAGTCGCTTGTATGCTTATGTCAGGGAATAGAAATATTGTGATTTGCTATTAAATTATGGATATTATCATAATAGCTTAGCTCTAAGTTAGAATGAAAACCTCCCTTAAAATTTATGTCTTCTTCCTAAATTGCTAATGGAACTTCTCCTTCGGATTTTGAACTCCTATCAACTTGAAATTCCCCTCCCTGACACAGCCTTTTATACTACAGCCCAACTCTCAGAGCAGCCCTTCCCTAAGAAGATAGGCTCCTGTAGAAGGAGTGGCATCCTCTCTCTTTAACCAGGTTGGTTAGCTTGTTAACTGTTGACCAGAGCACCTTCCCTTACACCTGACCTTAATCCCAACTCAGATCTGATGTTGCAAACAGACTTATTTGCTTTGATACAACTGCATATGGATGCAGGTCCTCTTTTGGTTTCCAGAACACCACCACCAGGTCCAGCGCACAGGAGAACTTTCAGTTCTCAAACATTTCATTTTCCCATCCCCATCCCGCCCCTCACCAACTTGTTTTCATTCTTTGAGATCACAAGTTAGGAAAACACCCAAAGTCAGGACCTCAGAATGCCCCTTCAGCTGAACTTTGCCCATCAAATTCACACGAAAGGACTGAAAATTAAACAAAATTTGTCTACCGGGGCCTATTCCTTTACTAAAACCCTCAGCTGCCTGTAAAATCCATTGGACGAGGTGTCAATCCACGTAGAATAATGAAATATAGTCTGATATTTTCAGAAAAAAGTCTCTGCTGAGAAATCCATGGATTTACTACTTCTGCTAATGCTTCTCACTTTTCACTTTTGGGAGGGACGTTTTTTGGAGACAAGGTTATCATAGCTCACTGCAGCCCATAACTCCTGGGCTCAAGGGATCCTCCTGCCTCAGCCTCCCAAGTAGCTTGGTCCGTGCCACTATGCCAGGCCTGAGCCACTGTGCCAGACTGAGAGGAAAAATCTAGAAGGCTTTTAGAGGAACTTCACCCTGCTTTTTTTTCCTTCCGCTCCCATGGCAACCAGATGAAGTTCTATGCTGGTGAAAGCTTCGAGAACATTAGTCTCCTGGCTTTTAAACAAATTAGAACAAAAAATATTTATAAATGCCAAACTGTAGTAGATACAAGGCATTTCACAATGTACTTGGATTTCTCTTTAAAAATGTACATAGTGGCTGAGAATCAAATACTCATACCTTAAATGGGGTCTACAAGTTAGAAGATGCTCCTTTTCCTGGTGATAGTCACTCTAGGCAAACGCTTTGGGTTTTGTGCTGGCCTCCCATGGTCCACCTTGGCCAGCCAGCAAAGTTTACAGAATGGGAAGGAAAAGGAATAGGGATAGGGAACTGTGTGTTGAGAAGTCAGGGGAGCCTACATCTTGCTGTTGCCACCACAAACGATGCATTTATAACTTTGCCTAAGATAGCCCCAAATCCCTGAGGACACTTATCTCGGAAAAGCTAATGACAACTCCAAGGCAAAATAATCCCGAATATACGTGTTGCCCTTGTACACTGGGGCTGTTGTTCCCGTTGTTGGTTTATAACAACACAGGTGTCTCTTCTATCATGATTTGTCTCAGGCTGGTCTACCTGCTGCTCTTTCCCAGCGACCATGGGCAATTTTGAGACTGGATATGCCCACGTACTACCGCAGGGACCTGCATCCTTTATTTGGTATTCCAATCCATATCTCTCAATTTATTTTTAGGGTAAAATGGAGAAGACCACCAAATTTCAATCTGGCATTTACCTCTACCTGTGACAGGTGAAAGTGTTGGCTAATTAGATAAATGTTAGGTAATTAATTTCACCAGTGAATTAATTGATCTAGTTAACATGTCTGTTCCCAGTGCAGGTCTCATCAGCCAATGATCTCAATCCCTCACAGTGCCAGCTAACGCCAGCTGAGATTTATGGACTCTGCATAGAACTCCTCCAGACGTTAAGGCCAGTGATGGTCGTTTGGGTGAAGTTCAGAATGCTATTGCAGAATCTACGGAAGTAGACTACTAATTAATGTCTTCCGGGCAGTCGCAAATTATTCTCCTCACTTCTCACTTTTCACAAGACTCAGTCTTGTTCTTATGGTACATTGTTTCTCAGCACTTTTTTTTTTTTTTTACTGGATTGCGAAAGGGCTGGTCACCTGAATGGGAATGGGGAAAAAGTTTAGTTTTCAAAAAGCATGCATGCGCTTAGTTTTGTTTTTAAAAGGCATGCATGCAGAAGTGCACGGGGAAACTCAGACACAGCCACCGGGTGTTATGAAAACAAAGGCTGAGTCTGGCAGGGCCGGGTGACCAGCACAGCCTCGTGATCCAGAGGGCCAGCATCAGACCCGGCAAATCCATGCTCCACGGGCAGCCTGAGACAAAGCACTTCTCACCGTCTCTTTCCACAGTGCAAGCATTTCCATGTTCTCACTCCCATGATAATCTTCTACCTGGCTTTATTTTGTCCCTGAACCTCTAACACAGGAGGAAGAAATCAGAGTCCTGACGTGCAAATGAACAGTATTAACATCTCTCTCTCGTGGGTGCGCTGTCTGCTGAGTGAGACTTGGACGCATGGACTTAGAACGGAACCCACCCTGTGAAACAGGGCTCCTGTCACTCTGAGGAGAGGCACAGCTAGGAAACTGGCGTTTCCAGAACCTTGCTGTAAGGGCCAGGACGTCTCCACCCACCAGGCCTTATGATAAACCCTGGGAATGCACAGAGGGCAAGATGGATGGCGCTGGCTCTCAAGGAATTTACACTAGAGTGGGGAGATAGATGAGGGCAAAGAATCTGACAGGCACGGTCACAGTTTTTCTGTGTTCCTGAGACAGTCTCACCCTGTTCCCTAAGCTAGGGTGTGGTGGTGGCGTTATAGCTCACAGCGACCTCAAACTTCTGGGCTTAAGCCATCCTCTTGCCTCTGCCTCCAGAGGAGCTGGGACTACAGGCACCCGCCACAATGCAAGGCTAATTTTTTGTACCTTTTTTTATTAGAGACAGGGTCACTCTTACTTAGGTTGGTCTCAACCTCCTGAGCTCAAGCAATCTACCTGCCTCAGCCTCCCAGAATTCTAGGGTTACAGGCATGAGCGACTGCGTCCGGACACGACAGACTCTATGAAAACCCAGAGGATAGCCACCAAATGAGACAGAGGGACACAAGAAGCTTCCTGGGAGGATGTGATGCCTGGGTGGGGTCTGGAGGAAAGAGTTAGCCCTGAAAAATATTGCTGAGCATGGGGATGGGGTGAATGTGAGAGGGGACAGGGTACAAAACGCAGAGAGATGACAGAACTACCAGCAGCACTACGTGGGTTTATGCCCAAGGACTGGCATCAGAACATCTCAGATGGGGCCTTGCTGGCTTTCAGGTTTTTGAGATTTCTGGTATTTTAAAAAAGAAAAACTAAAATAAGAGTACACTAATTATAATATACTTTAAATGTAAGGGGGACGGTGGGAAAAAATAAATGTTTACATTTAAAGAATTGGCATCTTAACCCTTTTTGTAATGCAATTTAATTGTGCTAGTCACAAGATATTGCTGGATTTATTTTAAAAATCCTTAATTCATCATATACTGTAAGTTTAATGGGACCACAAGTTTAAAAGGGCTTTAATGTTCTTTTTACTCAATCAGTGGTGTTATGCATCTATGTATATAAAGTTTAATCTTAGGCCAAATGGACCCCTGGGTCCACCAAGAAAAGCTTTCTTCCCTCAGGCCTGGCCTAGCTAATATTTTTCTCCCTCACAGACCAGCCCTGGGACTATAGCCTGGACCAGGAGTCCTCAAACTATGGCCCATGTGCCACATGTGGCCCACCTAGGACATTTATCCGGCTCGCCAGGTGTCTTTGCCACTGATGCCTGTCCTACTTAGCAGCTGACTCGTCCCGGGGCCCACAGTCCGGCCCTCCAATGGTCTGAGGGACAATGAACTGGCCCCCTGTTTAAAAAGTTTGAGGACCCCTGGCCTGGACTCTTAGGACCCCTCACCTCTATTAGTGCACAGCAAAGGTTATATCAATCACCTGAGAGTTAGCAATGAAAATAATTTTATGGTTGGGGGGTCACCACGACATGAGGAACTGTATTAAAGGGTTGCGGCATAAGGAAGGTTGAGAACCACGGACATAGATGCAAAGGAAATGTAGTTTACTGTGTACCAGCCAGCCAGTCTGTGTCCCTCTGCCCGCCATCCTGGGGCAGAGTACAGTGAACTGCAACTTGCCGATTAACAGGATGTCTGTGTCTTGGTTTCACTGGTCCATGTAGATGACTCATTCTCTTTCAGGTATAGGGTCAGTCTGTCTAACCTGCTCCCTGCGTCCGCTGCTGTCATCTGAGATGACACACACAAAACGTGGTGGCTAGAGAAGGGCAGTCTGGAGGAAGAGGGGGGCTCCCAGACCCGCGCGTTCAGTTCCTTGTACCACTCTTTGGCTCTACTGTCCCTGAACCTCTAACACGGGAGGAAGAAGTCAGAGTCCTGTGAGGTGGCAGGGCAGGTTTTATTCACTGTTTTTGTGAGGCATTGGTGGCTACTTGGGTGTAGTCTATGGGTCTCCAAAGGGGCCCAAAGGGCAACAGCCAGTTGAGCCCCAAGGAAACATTATGCTGACCCTCCCTGACATGAGCTGGCTGTGGCCTGAGCTGAGCATGGAGCTTCCCTGGACACTTGAACCACTCATGCAGGCCTCTGGCTCCCGGGTCCCCTGGCTGACCTCTGGCAGCCTTTCCTTTGAATTTCACCCCCAAGGGTAGGGGTAGTAACCATGGACCGTGGCCTGCTGCGTGCCCCACTTCTCCCTCCCTCTCACTCTCCTAACTGGAAGGTAATATCCTCCTGGTGCTTTTTCTCCCTGCCTTACATGAACTTCCCTTAGGTCCCAGTCTGAATTCTCTCTGGTTTCTAACAATCTCCACGTTCAAGTTCACCAGACCTAGGTTTACTGTGTTACCAGGAGCATAAGCATATAAATCCTGGTTTGTTCCTCATGTTGCCTCACTAGAGACTCAAAATTACTATTCAAAAATTCTTTATTGTCTACTCCAACACCTATCCCCCAGCAGGTAGATGAGAATGTGGATTTTGAAAAAGGCTATGTCCACAGAAAGATAAAAGAGATTAGTGATATGTTTCCATGACACTATATCCATTATAATCATAAAGAATTTCATCCCTCGGACACTCCAGCCCTATGGTATTCTGTGTAATCATTGGCCCTCCACCATTCTGTCAGATTGCAGGACTCCCGTGGGCCGGGCCACGCATGGGGCAGCAGGTAAACCTTTGCCAGAGACAAATTCCCTTGAGGGTTAAGCTAGTGGCAGCTGACCCATGCTGAGATCCTGGGGACCATGACGGTGTCCCCCAATCCTGGCAGAGGCTTGCAGCCTCCAGTTTTCAGTGCCAGGGGATGCCAGAGTCACTGTGGTTATGTTGTAAAAGTTTTAGTAATTGTGTATGAGATTTAGAAATACAAAACAATGACATCTCCCCATGGGGTACTGACATCTGGAATCTTGATACATTAAAATTTGCTTTAGAAAATCAGTTCTTCTTGATTTACAAAATTACATTTATTTTTCTCAGGAATTATGCTGCATCATATTTAAAGTATATATAACCAGAAATTTTTCTTTGGATAATAATTTAAAATAATAAATACAAGAACACGTTTCAAGGTGTGTGAACATTTATTTATAAGGCTTTTGGGAAAGGGCGGAGGAGGGAGCGCTTGACTATTGTGAATCGTTGTCACACTTACCCCTCAGTGAGTAGTAAGCACCTACTGTGTGCTTAAATTTGTTAATGCTTGAAGTTGAGTAATGACATAAAAGAATGCTCTTTGTCCTCAGGCTCATCCTTCTGGCAACATCCAAATGGAAGGAACTTAACTTACCACTGCCCTGGCTTTTCTGGGGGCCTTTCCTACTAGCAGTTCACCTCCCACGATGTGACCACAGTTTCTATTTACGACTCCCTAACAGCCGACCGTAACACCTACACCAGTGCCTCAAAGAGTCAACAGACAACCCTCGGAAGCCTGCATAGGTCATCAGTGGCTTGGTGGCTTGGGTAACAGAGGAGCTTAAGACTGAAAATGCTTGACTCCTGAATGCACCTGACTTCAACGTTTGGCATTATTTTGTTCTTAAGCTGTTTGAAAAAAGGAAATGTAAGGCACAGGGCACAGTTACTCAAGGAAAGCTATTTTATTGTAAATAAAGCAAAACATTTCAAATCAACACCAGTAGGGGAAAAATTAAAGTTTTTCTCTAAGTTCAAAATAATCACATTCAACTTGGAACAGAGATATGAAGGACAAAATAATAATAATAATAATAATAGGAAGGATAACAAGAAGAATGCCAGTAACAACACTGATGAATTCAGGATTACTCCAGGCCAAGCTTCAGACAGAGCAGAGCCCACGATGCCCAAGAAAATCTCATTTAATCCCCACAGCATCTCTGTGAGCTGGGTATTTTTACCTCCCTGATTTTCAGATGAGGAAACTGAAGTCCCGAGAGGTTAAATGAAGTGCCTGAGATTCTACAGCGAGTAAACTGAGATTGGAGTTAAGGTCCAGGGCTGCCCAGTGCAAAGCCACACACTCTGTACTTCCCCACTGCTGGTAAATGTTGGAGTCTGTTGAAGAAGAGGAGAGTCCAGGGAGAAGGGTCCCAACCAGAGGGGGAATGTGATCTGCGTCTGGAAGCTGGAGTGGGACTGGGACACGAGGAGCATCTCTCTGTAACGTTTTACCCTGTGAGTCATGAGAGTTGGTGATTTAACTCATTGAAAGCAAAGGGGGGCTTAGATACGCTGTGTGTTCTGGAAATACTGTTGAACAAAATGGCTATGGTAAAACAATGGTCCAGTCCTGAAGCAGATTTTAAAATCATCTCTTTGCTGGATTTTAAACAGACCTTTAAAATGTGCCTCAAATACACTTCACTTTGCATCTGACTCAGCTCAGGCTCACCACCTTCCTATGATTTTACCAGAACACTGGGCCCCGTTCAATACCCTGCCTGCAGCAGGTTCTGTCTGCGCCTGAGCAGTCCGGGCCTGGGAGCTAAAAGGCACAGGGCTCAGAGGCACAGGTCTGTTGGCCTCCTTGGCCAGTTCCTAGGTGACTTCAGGCCTTGGAGATAAAGCCTGTGTTTGTTTTTCAGCACGAGCTGGATGTGCCTGGCCAGAACGTGAACTACACGGGGAAATCAGCCTCCACAGCGCAAGAATCCTGGTGAGGTTTACAAACCCCACACTGAAAGGAGAGGGGGAGGTTTTCCTGGGAGCTCAGGGAGGGTTGGGCCCTAACCTCTAAGAAACACCCCTGGTTATTACTGGCGCTGCCCAAGGGGGCTCAGATGGGAAAATAATGCTAATACATTGCAGAGGGGAGAATTCCAGGCCCTGAAAGTCATGAACTTTCCAAGCTGCCTGACTCTAATTTGGGCTTAGCTGCATGGACGGGTACAGAGTGTTTCACTGTACTCCACACTCCCAAGTGCATCACATTGAGTTAAACATTAATTTTTTTCTAAAGAAATAGAAAACCTTGGGTATATAATCCTGGTCACGTTTACACTTCTATTAATGCTTCACCTTAGCAATGTCATGACTCTTCAAAATTGTTACTCTTTCGACACTTTACCTTGACTTTCTATTTTACTGGCTGTTTTTGTGGTGATTGTTGGCATCTATGTCTCTGAGTACATTGCATTAGTTACATCATGTTAAACTCTTAATTATAAAACATTTCAAACATTAAAGAAATGTACCGGTATAATAGTTGTCTGTGTAACTTTTGTTAACATTTTGCCATATTTGACAATTTTTTTTAAAAGAAATGTTTCATTAAAGTCTGCCCACCTTCCTTGCAGATTACCTTTACTTTCTGCCTGAAGGTGAGCACTGTCCTGAAGTTGGGAAGTCGGAAGGTTTTCCAGTGTATCCTTCATGGGTACATTTAAAGCTTTTACTTATAAGCATGTACTTAAAACTATATGAGCAGATATAGCTACATATAACTTCTTGTCATATAAGATATATTACATAATATAGTCTTTTACAACTGGCTTTTTTAATGTCACTTTCAGTCTTTCCCTATAAACACTCTGATATCCTTATCTATGCACATGAGAGTTGCTCTAATATGTGGTAATATGTTTGTATGTATTCAGTTTTACTAGATATTATTATACTGTCCCACAAAATGTTTTGCCAAGTTACTCTTGTGCCAATAGTGTATTTTATATTCCGTTCTCCCATATCTTTACCAACAAACCTGGTGTTATCAGCCATATGTCCTTTCCGCCAAGGTGATGACTGTAAAATGATACCTCTTTGCTTTGTTTTGTGGTTCCCTGATTACTAGGGCAGTTGTATACGTCTGGTGGCCATTCTGGTTTCTTCTTCTGTGAATTGCCTGCTTATATTCTGTGCCCATTTTTCTTTTGAGATTTTCATTTTTATCTTACTGATTTGAAAGAATTTTTATAAATGATAGATAATCCTCTGTTGGTTATGCGTGTATATACTCCTTTACTTCCAAACTTTCCATATCGTTATGTTTTGGGACTTTATTAGGTAGACAACACATAAGTGGATGGTCAAGAATCTGTCTTTTATCTGTGTTTAATACATTTATAAATATTATAATTACTTATATATCTTTATTCACTTCTTTCTTACTTTGGTTATAATTTCTTTTCTTTACATATACATGCATTTATTTGGTTTCCACTTTTTGCCTTCACAAAATTAAGAAGGCTTAAAATTTAATAACAGTAACAATGTTTAACATAAGGACTAGAAACAAAAATCGCATAAAGAACAAATGAAGTGAAATACATTCAGAAAAGAAATCAGACAATTGCTGCATCGAAATATTAAGCAACAATAATAATAATAATAATGCCAAGAAAGTAACATTCACATTGTCAAGTAAGAGTATGCCTATTAGAGAATGCTTTGACTCTGAGGTTCAGTATGGAGTCATCAATTAACTTCTCTTTGGTTATAATTTTTATAAACACACACTTCTTTTCACTTCTTTCCTACCTGCTGTAGACTGGTCAGGGTCTCTATAGATACCATTTCCTCCTGTGGCATTGGAAGTCATATTCTATTTCTATTCTTTTAATAGTTACCCTTGCATTTTAATAAGCATATTCAACTTAATGGAATTTAAGTTTAATTAATACCTATATTCTTCTTCTGTATAACACAAGGAACTCTGAACACTTTAACTCTGTTGCTTCACACTTTTCATGTGAAGTGACTCAATCTACCTTTTGTTCATGCTGCCCCATTCGCCATTATGCTTATTGTTTTCGGTTTGCTGGTAATAAATCCATGTCTGCAGATTTTCTTTCTTTCTTCTTTTTGTTTTGTTTTGTTTTGTTTTTTTGGAGTCAGAGTCTCATTTTGTCACCCTCAGTAGAGTTCCTTGGCATCATAGATCACAGGAACCTCAGACTCTTAGGCTCAAGTGATTCTCTTGCCTCAGCCTCTCAAGTAGCTGGAACTACAGGTGCCCGCCACAACACCCAGCTACTTTTTGGTTGTAGTTGGCATTGTTGTTTGGTGGGTCCAGGCTGGATTTGAACCTGCCAGCTCAGGTGCATGTGCCTAGCGCCTTAGCTGCTTGAGCCACAGGTACCCAGCCACAAGAATGTCTTATCCTGAGGATGTCGGCACCATGTAAGTGGCACAAACAGTCATTCTATGAGCACTATGGCAGTTTACTTCAGTTTCTCGCCAGAGACTGTTTTTCTACCCACTTTTGCTAACACAAACTTTTTTTACATTTCAAGACTGTTCATTGGGATGTTAATGCTTTTTCACTGAAGGCACAGAATTTCCAAAGTCCTAGGGGCTTCAGGATCAATTGTCATCTCCTGCAGACACAGCCCCCAGCACCTTGTCATGAGAGCCTTTTCTCACTTTGATCCTCTCTGGCCACAATGGCATCAGCTCGTGAGCTTACATTCTTCCTTTCTGACACTCGAGGTTACGCCTTTCATTCCTTACCGCGCACTCCTGCTCGCCTCTACACAATACTCCTATTGTGTCTGTTCGGAAAGTTGTCCGTGGCACTCAGTGGGCCAGGTTGCTGGCATGTGCTTTGTTCAATAAGCAAAAAGAATACTGAAAAAAAAATTAGAACGAGGAAATTTCAACTGACCTGGTCCTCAGGCGAAAGAATAACATGGTTTAGTACAAAGAATATGGTCCAGGGCTCAACCTTTTCTTTAAAATAGCCATGATTTTTGCTAAGCATTAAAAATATCTTCTTTGTTAAGCAATAAATAAGCTATCTTTGGACCTATGATCCTGTTTTTCCAAAGTCAGCAATTCATACAATTCTGCTACATTCTGTAATCCCATTTATGGCAATGTATCCATTCCTTCACTTTTCCGGCAACACTGATTCTTATGTCTGTAACTCATTTGAGGTGTAAGAACACTGCAAATCAACATTTAGAATAGTACACAGGCATGACATAGTACTTTTTTTTAGCATTAAATTTTATTTTCAAATAAATGCCCTTAAATGAATAGCTTTAAAATACTACAACATGTGGCTTTCTAACGGATAATCTGGGCTTCTGAATACCTTTCCTCTCCTCTCTCCAGAGCCTGTTGGGGTGAGAGAAAGGTCAGGAGAAGAGGGAGCAGAAATGTTCCACACTAATTCTAATCCTCTCCTGCTCTGCCTTAATCCCCTCTTCATTCCCACACTAATGAAGGCACAGCCCCATGGACAAATTACAGAGGCTGGCTTTTTGGCCAAAGTCTTAATTCTGTTCCAAGATAGAAAAAAAATATTTCCAAAGTTTGGCCAGTTCTGATTTGAGCTGAACTAGCTAGGAAAGATAACGATGGCTTTAATAAGCTTAAAGGGAGTAGAGCATCAAGATTTATAAAAATAGGCCAACAATACAGCAAATGATGCATTGTTCTCTAGTGTAATCAACATGTGGATAAATGGAAAGTAATTGTATTCAGAGAAAAGCCATTCTCCTGGCTCTGGAAGCAATAGGAAACAGTAAGCACAATTCTGTCACAGAATATAGATGCTGTTTTGTTTCAAAATGGTAGACTAACAAATTGCACCTAAAGCACCAATGCGGTGTGCTGAAAAGATAATCCTCTTAAAACCAAAAGGACTCATGTATCATTGGGCAAGCCAGCTCACAATCTTTCTAAACTTTAGTTTGTTTTGTTTTTTTCCTTGTAAAGTGGGAAGAATAGGAATTACTTGCTACCCAGGAGTGTTGGGGAGATAAAGTGAGAAAATATTAAATACCTGGTTTATAAAAAATGGCGATGTTCTCTCAATACCAGGTATTATCTTTCTTACTCTTTTTTTCTTTAAATTGTGGAACATGCAAATAAAGAAGCATGAAACGATCTGTGGCGCATGGAAGCTAGATCTCTTAATCAAATAAGAGCACACTGAAAAGGGGATTCCAGGAGCACCCCAGGGCTAAGGCTGGACTTGAGCAAGGCTCTGCCCCAGACAGTTAGACTTCAAACACAGACGGTGATTACACTGAATGGCGGGCCTGGCTCGGTGCAAACAGCGTCTGCCAGACAGCAAAGCACTTCTCTGAATGCAGTTACCCCCCTATTTCTTCACACTGATTAGGTGGAGAGCAACACAGGCAGTGTGGGGCTTTCCTCTCTCTCCACTCTGACTCACTCTGACTCATTCAGCACTACTCTGCCAGAAATGTACTCGTTGTTGGAAAGCAGAAACAGTGGCAGGTCAGGGAGAAAGTACCAGAAAAGGCTTTAAAAATTTTTTTTCTTAAAATGTATGTAGGAAAAATATGTGAGCAGGGAAAATAATTGAGTGAAAGGTAATAGGTTCGGCATGATTTAGGCACCATGTTATTTGTCTGGTTCCCCTGAAGTCATCTAGTGGTAATAGGAGCTTTGTGATCTTGTTTCCAACCCTATCAGGTAGATATTTCCATTTTGTGACAATCTCAGTCCATTTGTCCCAGATTTCCCAGGAGGTAAATAGTCCGTCCATATCTCTCTGATCCTGAATTCCACACTCCTACCTTAATGCCTGCTCTTCCTGAGAAGCATAAATAAGTTCAAATTTTTTATAATTTGAGTATCTTATGGGACCATATGCAAATAGTTGCTTAATTAGCGTTTTTGGTAAATAATGCCAATCGGGTAGAGAGGAAAGAACATCAGATTGGGGGTCAGGATGCTAGCGTTATGTTCCCAGCCTGCGATTAATGGGCTGTGAGAGCAGAAGGAAACCATTTAACTTTTCCTATTCTCAGTTACCTTTTAAATGAGGTTGGATAATTAACACTTTGCTCAAATCAAGTGGCTTGAACATATATAGTAAGGTGTGTCCAATTTCAGGGAGGGACATACAAACATGGCTTGTCTGGGATGGGTAGAGAGGTCCTACCTGAATGACCCAGTGTGTCTCCTGAGAGGTCCAGGGTAGTTCAGTTAGAGTCCATTCATGAGACAGAATCCACACAATAATTCAAACAAGGTAAAGTTTAATATAAAGAGTTGCTAATGATGAGAAAAGATTAGAGCAACAAGAGATTGGCTAGTAAGAAGTAAAAGAAATACCAAATCCTATAGAAATCAGATTCAAGGGTCAGCCACTACCCCGAGAGCTGAGACAGACCATTCATGGAAAAAGCTGCCTGCACTCAAAGTTGAGATCCAGACCTTGTTTCATGGGACGTGTGGGAAGTGATTAAATCATGAGGGTGATGCCCTCATTATTTGGATTAATGCCTTTATAACAGGGACCCCAGAGAGTTCTCCACTCAAAGGTACAATGAGAAGTCAGCAGTGTGCAACCCGACCAAGTGGGCACCCTGATCTCAGGCGTCCAGTCTCTAGGACTCTGAGAAATAAACTTCTGCCTTTTGTAAGCACCCAGTCTATGGCACTTTGTTACAGTAGCCCAAACAGATTAAGCCATCATTGATAGGCCTGGTTGTGGCACATGCAATGGCAGAGAAGTCACTGTGGTGTCATGCTGATGGAACCTGCTGAAGAGACTCCCTCTAGTGGAGAATGTCAGGGGGAGCTGTTTATATCCTGCTGCAGCGCAGGGAAAGCTACTGGCCACAGTGCACGGTAGGGAGCCAGGCACTGGGGAAGCCGTATGTGCTACAGGAGCTGGACGCTGAAGAAGTCACCCAGGCTGTGTGCTGGTGCTGAAGAAGATTCGAACTCTACAATAGCAGGACACTAGGGAAACTGTGTGCCCTACGGGAGCAAAATGCTTGAGGTGACACCGGAGAAGCTGCTCCGATGCAGGAGCCTGCCTAGAGAACTCACCAGAATCGGGAAGCAAACGCCTTTCTCTTGCAATTTCTCTCCAGCGCCTCCTACTGGCATAGTTTAGCCTTGTATCCACTGGCAAAAGAAAATAAAGGGCCTTGCTCCATTTTCACAGAGCAAGCAAATAAGAATAATTTTGGTATTAATACTGAGAAGTATTAATAACTTGCTGGGATGGACATCAGAAGCAGTTTCCCAACTAACCTGGGGAACATAGTGAGACTCTTTGTCTTAAAAACATTCAAATAGGGCCACACCTGTGGCTCAGTGGGTAGGGTGCTGGCCCCGTTACACCAAGAGTGGTGGGTTCAAACCTGGCCCTGGCCAAACTGCAACAAAAAAAAATAGTGGAGCATTGTGGTGCTCCACAATGGAGTGGTGGGCTCCTGTAGTCCCAGCTACTTGGGAGGCTGAGGCAAGGGAATTGGCTACGCCCAGGAGTTGGAGGTTGCTGTGAGCTATGTGATGCCATGGCACTCCACCAAGGGTGATAAAGTGAGACTCTGTCTCTACAAAAGAAAAAAAAAATCAGACATTAGCTGGGCATTGTGGTGCATACCTGTAGTCCCAGCTATTAGGGAGGCTGAGGTTGGAAGAGTACTTTAGCCCAGGAGTTGGAGTGAGCTATGATCATGCCACTGCGCTCCAGCCTGAATGACAGAGTAAGACCTGTATCTAAAAAAAAAAAAAAAAAGGCAGTTTCTCAAAAGAAAAGATATGAGTTCATAGACTGTGTCTGATTGTACCTTAGCCATCATTCATTCCAGAGGCAGCCTGCCCAGGGCCTGCTGACTAAACCCAGGCCCTGTGGGCAGCAAAGAGTTTTAAAATTTTGAATATGCTTGATTTAAGGAAGGCCACCATGTTCTAGTTCGCCAGCCCTGAATAAATCCTGGTTGACTTACCCCCAGCAGACAAGCTTCACACAAATACATGCCAGGCCCCTCCAAGCTCTGAGTTGTGACCCTTGACCCTATCCATTTCATTCCTTTTCAGGATCTGTCCATTTCAGGATAGGGCCATGGAATCCGGGATCTCAAATCTTTGTTGGGGTTGAGAATCACTGGTTTAAAGAATCCTGAAGAAGCTGAGGAAACACCTTGACTTTGGAGACAGAAAGTCTTGTTTCTTGTTCATTTTCTCCTGTGTGAGAACAACTGGCTACTTCTGACCCTATTCCCATTTCTCTCATAGTCAAATAAAGCATGGAATGTTGGGGAAGGAATAAATTAACCTACCTTCACCGCCGATTTCTCTCAAACACTTGCTTTGAATCTGGGCTGTTTGTACTGGATAGACTTTGCTCATTCACATAAAATCAGGAGATCGTGGGAAGAAATGTGTTCAGGTAATCCTCTGAGGCAGGACAGTGACCAGGAGCTTATCAGGGCTCTTTTTTCCGTGGGTTAACTACTCTGATATTAAGTATGCCTTATTGCAAAATCCCATTTAAAACCCCTTAAAATAAAACCAGCACTTCACAACCTGTAATTACTACTACAAAAACAATTTAATTGATTCCTCTATTCTCCCCTCTCTGGCATTTTCAAAGCCGTTACTTTCTATCTGATGAGGTTGTAGAGATTTCTGTCACTTTATTAGAATGGAAAATCTATGCTGTTTTCTTTCTTTCTTTTTTTCTTTTTTTGAGACAGAGCCTCAAGCTATCACTCTGGGTAGAGCTCACAGCAACCTCCAACTCCTGGCCTCAAGCGATTCTCCTGCCTCCGCCTCCCAAGTAGCTGGGACTATAGGCACCCACCACAATGCCTGGCTATTTTTTGGTTGCAGCCATCATTGTTGTTTGGTGGGTCCGGGCTGGATTTGAACCTGCCAGTTCAGGTGTATGTGGCTGGCACCTTAGCCACTTGAGTCACAGGCGCTGAGCCTCTATGCTGTTTTCACTAAGTAACTAAACATTAGGCCATCTCCAATTTTCAAGTAATTTCACATCTTGGCAAA
Source organism: Otolemur garnettii (assembly GCF_000181295.1). Taxonomy (NCBI): domain Eukaryota; kingdom Metazoa; phylum Chordata; class Mammalia; order Primates; family Galagidae; genus Otolemur; species Otolemur garnettii. Next base: position 5,285,955 of record NW_003852493.1, on the reverse strand, counting down.
GTGAGAGAGAAAACTTTATTTCACAGTTTTTGCAGGATTGCTTATTATGATGATAATAGCAATGCCTTACTAAGCATAATAATTTATGGTTAATGATATGCTTTTATACATATTGTTTCATTTGAAGTAAGCCTTCAGAAATTTTATTTGCTAGCCCTCTTTTATTTTCTAAGAAGTCTAATTTAAGGTACACTGCAAGTTAAGGATGCAAAAGTGAAAAATAATTTGAAAGTATTCCAGTTCCTCCCCAAAGGAAACTTAAGCCTAATTATTTTATTTAAAAATCAAAGAAACCTCCAAAAGCTAGTAACGACTGAAATTTTAGGTAAATAAATGGATTTTGGAAAATATTCTGGGTCACAATATTTGTAATCAAGCAAAAAATGAGTATTGCCAAAACTTGGAAACTGAGAATCAAGGCATGTGGGTTTATATACGCCTCTGCCAGCAACAGGTGTTCAGTTTCTCAAAGTCTGGGTTTTTCGATTCATGATGTGGGTGGGATCTCATGTTTCTTTACAACTTATGCCTCTCCCCATCCCCACAACAGCAGTAAAGAGGATTCTCTCCTTCCTTCCTTCCTCACGTTTGTCCTTCTCTATGTTCATGAGAAAGTTTCGTCTGCCTTTAAACATGGATGTTACCCTGTGACATATTGTCCTGATTCTTCTAGTCGTTCAAAAGCAGCTGAGTACTGACCTTCTGTCACTGCTCTGTGTAGTAAGAATGCAGGCAGTCCCTGGGTTACAAACAAGATGGGTTCTGTAGGTTTGTTCTTGAGTTGAATTTGTATGTAAGTTGGAACAGGTACATTTACCTATATCTGAAACGGCCTCCATTCATAAATGTGAGTTGTACATCAGTCAGATGTTTGTAACTTGGGGACTTACCCTAATGGCCTCCCCTTCATAAGTGCGAGTTGTCCATAAGTTGGGTGTTTGTAACTCAGGGACTGCCTGTACTGCAATGAAGCAAAGGATTCCTGCTGTCATGGGGCCCATATTCTAAAGGGGGAGACGGGAAGTTATTTCAGCAGGTAATCATAGAACTTGTAGGGTGGTGAGTGCTCTGGGGAAAATGAGGCAGGGAAAGGGGATGGGGAAGGGATGTGAGTCTGCATGAGGAAATCAGGAATGTCTCTCCAGAAATAGCTCTTCAGAAAAATATGTAAGTTATTCAAGAAAAGGCTATGCTTATATTGCAAGTATTCTCCCTACAACTGCTCAAATCAGACCCAAAGGGATGATTGTGAAAGTGTATTTGTCAGCTTGGGGAATGGGTAGAAGAATGGAAATGGGGAGGAGCAGACCGGGACCTTCCTAGCAATGGACTGAGTGCTGGAACAGGTGCTCAACAATTGTGTGTAAATCCGATCACAGTCAGGCTTTCAACCTCACGTAAATCGAGTTCACGGAGGAAACCTATCAAGAAGCGTAATTTGGAATGCCTGTGTGATAGATCTCCCCTTCTCTGTGCCCCATCCATCAGATAGTCCTCTGAAGGGAAAAGAAGAACTGATGTTATCTCCAAGGAAAAGAATAGGGCACTTTATAAGAGCAATCCCAACCACATGCAAAGGGAGGGGACATCCGCCCTCCCGCCGTGGGAGAAGAATGTTGTGGTGTTTCCTCCTGGCATGCTGTTCTAAGGTCAAATCTTGGAGCAAGGTGCACTGTGCTGGTAGGTATGGAAGAATCTCGAGCACGAGACTAATAGCAAGTTTCCCCTACTCTGCCTGAGGAAAGCTACATATTCCTGGTTTAAAACCTTGCACGTACAGACACATCCCAGAGCGATAATGCAGAAGTTGAGGAAAGTGGCCAGAATGAAGAGCCCAAGGTAGAATTCTAGGCTTCCCAAGGCCTGTTTAGGGCACCTAGAATTGACTGTCCAATGTGGTATTCACTAGAGACACAGGATACTTAAAATTCAAAGTAATCAAAAGCAAATAAAATTTGAAATTTGATTCCTTAGTTGTCTAGCCACATTTCAAGTGCTCAGTAACTGTGTGCGTGTGTAGCTGATGGCTACTGTATTAGACAGCACAGATACAGAGTTTCCATCACCACAGAACATTCTATTGGGCAGCAGTGGTCAGCAAACTTTTCTGTAAAGGGCTTGATAGTAAATATTTTTGGCTTTATAGACAAAAATGCTCTATCATAATTTTTCAGTGCTATCATTATAGCATGAAAGCAGCCCTAGTCTATACATAAGTGAACAGGCATGGCCACGTTCCAATAAAGCTTTATTTATAGACGTGAGCTTTGGCCCAAGAGCTGTAGTGTGTTCATCCTTGGGAAAGCAGATCCAAGAGGTCCCCCATGCCTCAGTGAAGGGGCAGGAGCCACTGGAGGAAAGGGTGGGCTAGTGGAGGCCTAGGCTAAGGCCAGATTACTCATTTGGGCACTCAAAAGGGATACAGGACCAGGTGTTACTCAGCACACACAGGGTGAGGGCCGGCCTTGGCGCCCTGGGACAGCACTCAAACTCACACACACAGACTCCAGGCCATCCTGAGAAGCAGCAAAATGACCAAGCCCAAATGAGCCAAATGATCTAAAAGAGAGACCGTTTCAATAGAAGAGACAGTGATGCTGTCTGCTGGCAAAGGTAGGTACCCACTACCCCACAGCCGCCACTCTCAACCCCTGAGGGTGGGAGAGCTGCAGAGGCAGTTTAGATCCATTAGAATTTCTTTGCATCTGTGAGTTAACAATGCAAAAAGAAAGTCAATGGTGGGAGGCAATGTTTTCTCCCTTGCACATAAAGACAGTTTAGAAAGGAAACTTTTGCATTCTTTCCAGGAGCTCTGACTTGAGGCATTTCATCTCTGATAGGCTCTGTGGCACCGTGTGATGAGAACATTGGCCTCAAAGGAGAAGACCCAGGCTCCCGCCATGTGTGGCGTACGCTAAACCTCTGAACCACGCTGGGCCGCCGTGATTTCGTCTGCCACATAGGAAGGTGGAGCAAATGACTCCTAACTTCTTATCTAGAGTATTGCCTCTCCAGTGCAGAGATAATACTTTAAGATTCATCTAAAAGACGTCATGCTGGAGTTGAAGCATTTGACTCTAATTATCATAGTGAACCCAATCACATGTCAATAAATTAGTTCTTAGTTTTACTGGTAATTTTCTACTGGTTCACTGAAAAGTCTTGACATTTGATACTTACAGATTGGGGTGCCAACATGGCCAGTTTCTGCTGAGGGTGCTCTTTCTGGCTTGTAGACAACCACCTTCTCACTGCGTTCTCACATGGCAGGGAGAGACAGAGAGAGGGAGCTCTCAGCTATTTCTTCATATGAATGAACAGGCATGACCACCTTCCAATAAAGCTTTATTTACAGAAGTGAGCTTTGGCCCGAGTGGAGCCATAGTAAGCTAATCCTATGATGAGGCCCTACCATCATGACCTCCCAAAGGCCTTATCACCAAACACTATCACTTTGGAAGCCAAGGCTCCAACATAAAAATTACAAGGGAACACAATTCAGTTCAGACCACACACCTTCAAATTACTTTATGCTAAAGTTCTTGAAAATTTCCACTCTGCTCATGGTCAAAACAAAAGGAGATATACTTCTCATCAGTAGGAAAAGTTGAGAAAGACTACCAAGTTGTGTCCCACTTTTTTTTATAAATATATTCGAAGCAGAGGTGGGATGGGAGGCTGACTGTCTCGATTTTCCACTCTCATGATAGCTAACTTTTACTGGGCAGCTCACTGGGTGCCAGGCACTCTTCAAAGTAATTTACACATATCATCTTATTTCACCCTACCACAACCTAAAGTGGTAGCCATTATTATTAAACCTATTGTAAAGATAAAGACACTAATGCTTGGAATGCCTGAGTAACTTGCATAAGGTTGCACAAATAATACGAGACTGAGTCCAGATATGAAACCCAGCAGACTAACTCCAGAGCCTGCCCTTCTAATTACTATGATCTAAAGCCTCTTAGTTTGGACACAAGTTGTGGGGAGAGTCCCTGCACACACACACACACACACACACACACACACACATTACAGATGTGCTTGGACAAAGCAATACATGTTTAATGCATTAATAATATGTGTTAATAAGTATATTAATGCCTATAAGTTATTCACACATTGTGGTGGATTGCTTTAACCAACTAAGTGAAATGTATTATCCTAACATCTTGATTAGATTAAAGTGTCAGGAAATGATGATTGGTGAGGACTAAGAAGATATTTTGAAATGGGGGCCCTTGATGAAGTGGAATTTCAGATAGAAGGCTGAATTAGGAGGATAAATAAGTAGGGATGAGACGAAGGCTTTACTGCCTAATGAAAGGAAGAAGTAGCAAGAAAGTGGAGGCCAGTTTGGAGCAAGAACTGAGGAAAGTGAAGTGTGCCTGCTCCAGGACCCTGTGTGCCTGACACTGTACTAAGGACATTCCAAATGTACTACCTAACCCTCTCCCCAGTAATCTGTACTCTGTATGCAGCCTCCTTGAGACAAAATTGCTTTATCCTTTTGCCCAAGATGGCCAAATTCAGTCACTAAAACCTATCTTGGTGCCAGCCAGGAGCTTCAGATTGGTCATTCTTGGCTATGAAGATGTGTATATGACCTATGTTAAAATGTAACTGCACATGGAACAATACTCAGAGGAAGCTAAAAGTTCTATGGTCCAGTTCAGTGACAGAATGGATGGACAGCCAGTCATCCTAACCATCAAATCAAAGGGCTACATTACTGACGTGCTAATAGGCATTAGTGTTCAACGTGAAGGCAGCTAAGACATCAGATTGGTTACCAGATTAGTCAAGTTTACTAGATGGCTAGAGCCAGGCCTCTAATTCTGTAAGTGCGGAAATCCCTTACCATATGCTTTCCCATCATGCTTGGACTTACTGAAGACATCTATAATCTCACAGACTCTGGAGTCACAAGCAAGTAGGCAGTTATTCTTTGAGAGTGGACAGGGAATGGAACGTGGACGTCTTTCATCAATTATTGAAGAGCTCCTCAAGGACTGATAATCAGTAGCTTAGCTAATAATTGGACCCTTTGCTTTGATACCTGCCTGCTGAGTTTGGGACCCTCTGTGTCTGTCCTCTATATATCCTTGTACCATCTCTCTTCCCTTTAATCACTCTAATCTCCAACCAAGAAATCTTTGCTTGGCCTGGGCAATTTCCTCCCTTATTTTTTTATGTTTTGTGTCTACAGCTTTCTTCTCCCTCTAGGGTTCTTAAGCCATTCACTTCCCTTTCTTTCGCTTTTCATTGCCCAGATCTTGGCTTCTAAAGTCATTCTCCAGTAAAAAGAACCAGGCTCCAGGGAAAAATGACTGATTCTAAGACTGGGTTGTGAAATATACAAGATGAGCCTGGAGCATCTTTATAGTACCACAAAGTAAGGAAGTGCTCAAAAAAGAAATTGATGAATGTCTCAGTCTTCTAATGTGGCCACAACAAAATACCACACACTAGCTGGCTTAAACAACAGAAATTTATTTATTTACATGTTTACTTATTTAGTGAAGTATTTTTAAGAGAGGTAAGGCTTTATTTCCTTGTTTTGCAACTAAATCTGGCTGCGTTTGTTATTTTTGGTGATTAGTCAAAGAGACCAAATCCTATATCCTCATCCAACTCCTCTGGCTCTTCCTTGGCTCAACCTTGGTTGGGGCTGTGGGGCAGCAGGGGCAGCAGTGATGGTGGTGGCCACAGGAGCAGCAGCCACAAAGGCAGATGGGTCAGTTAAGAAGGCCTTGAGCTTTTCAGCAAGTGAGAGGGTGTAATCAGTCTCCACAGACAAAGCCAGGATTCATTTGCACCCACTGATGATAGAATGGGGTTCTGATGCAACAAGTGGCTCACCAGTCTGCAGACAAACATTGGCAACATTGTGGATGCCCTCCAGGGAGGGAGAATGCAGTTTCCTCTGTCACATCCAGCACTTCAGGGTTGTAGATGCTGCCATGGTTGAGCACCTGCTGGCTGGCCAGCCCAAAGGAGCAGGGGGAGATGTTCAGCAGTGTGGCTTTGCTGGCTCCCACTTTGTCTCCAGTTGTAATCAGCTGTACATCACTCAGCATTTCAATGGTGTCCATGGGGATTTTCGTGCCTGTAAGAAGGAGGTCTTCTCTAGCCCCAGATCAGTGTTCTGGGGTGGCACAGTGACTTCCCGGGGGGGAAACAGCATGGTCAGTAGCACATCTCTCATCTCAGTGAGGTCATCCTTGGTGAATCCTAAAGCCGCATTCCCCCAGAGATGAGGCCGTTTCTCCAGAGCTGGGTTGTTTTCCAGATGCCCTCCATGGCCTTGCCCATTGTGGTGCTCTTGCCCACCAACACCACAGCCTGAAAGGGACATGTGGATCTGCTGCATCTGCTCAGGGCCCATGTTGTCTACTCCCACAATAAAGCGTTTTGGATAATCATCCAGAAATTGGATGATCTTAAGGACATAGTTGGACTCCCAGGTTGCCCTGTCTTCCCTGGGCATCATGGCAGTTCATTGGGGATTGCCACACAGGATTTAAAGACCAGGTCACTCATATGAGGACACCTGGCAAGAAAAACAATAACTGAAACGAATTTTCTTACAGTTCAGGAGCCTAGAAGTACAAGATCAAAGTAATGTCAGAGTGGATTTCTGAAGAGTCTCTTCTTCCTAGCTTGAAGAAGGCCACCTTCTTCCTGGGTCCTCCTACGGCCTTTCCTTTGTGCATGTGCAGAAGGAGACAGAGCATGCATGCACTTCCTTTGTGCCTTCTTCTCTTTTTATAAAGACACTAGTTCTACTAGATTATAGCCCCACCCTTATGGCCTCACTTAACCTTTATTACCTACTTTATAGCCCTATCTCCAAATACATAGTAGGATTTAGAGCTTCAACATAAGAATTTCAGGAGGACACTATTCAGTCCATAACATGGGGCAATTTGAAAGGGACAGAGGTATAAACTGAAGGAGCTTTCAGTGGCAAAGCTGGAATAAATTCAGCAACAAAATAAATAGAGTAGTAATAGATTATAACTCAAAGTGTAAAATAAACATCCATGAATTCATTCTGATAGAAATAAATGATTGAATAAATTAGTAAGTGGGGAAAAAGACAAATCTTTCATGCAGATGAATTCCAAATGATTTATGCATATATTCCACCCTCAAGGAGCAGGCGTATGACTCCCCACTCCTTAGATGTGGGCTGTGCATAGCAACTTCCTTCCAAAATGTACAACGTGCATAGGGAGGAAAAAAGAGCAACTTTCCAGTGGAGAAACTAACAAACACCACCTCGGCCAGGGGATCAAGGTCAACTTCAATGGTGATATATCTTGTTGACAGTGTGTACCCTTAATAAGATGTGATAAAAATATCACTTTACCTCTGTGGTCTCCCTCACAACACATAACCCTTGTCTTATCATGCGAAAAGCATCAGACAAGTTCCAATAGTGTGGCATCCTACAAAATATCTAACCAGTATTCCTCAAAACTGTCAAGTCATCAAAAAAACAAGGAAAATCTGAAAAACTGCCACAGCCAAGAGGAACCTAAGGAAACTTGACAGCTAGACATAATCTCTTGGATAAGATTGTAATGGATTGAATTGTGTCTCCTTTCAAAAGAAAGGGATGAAATCCTAACCCCAGGAATTTGAGAATATGACCTTATTTGGAAATAAGATATAACTTGCAGTATAATTAGTTAAGGTAAGATGAGGCCAAACTGGAGTAGGGTGGGGCCCTAATCCAGTGTGACTGCTGCCCTATGAGAAGATGGTCAAGTTCAGATACATGAGAATGCCATTTGACAATGAAGGCCAGGCTCAGAGTTTGCAGCTGCAAGCTGATGAGCACCAAGTTTGCCAGCAAACCACCAGATGCTAGGAAGGGGAGAAGAGGGAGTCCCCTGAATGTTTCTGAGGGGGCATGGGCTTACTGACACCTTGATTTCAGGCTTTTGGCCTATGTAAAGGTAAGACAATAGATTCCTGTTGTTTTTAAGCCACCCAGTTTGATGAATTTTTTTAATTGTAGCCATATGAAACTAATACAAGATCCTGGAACAGAAAAAACGGCCTAGGTAAAAAATTGAAAAATCTGAATGAACTGTGAAATATAGTAAATAATAAAGCACCTGTATTAGTTCATTAATTATAACAAATGTACCATAAGGTAATGTAACATGTCAGTAGTAGAAAAACTTGGTATGGGATATCTAGAAACTCTGTACTATCCTCTCAATCTTTTAACAACTGTTTTGGAGCAGGCTTGGTGCCTATAGCTCAGTGAGTAGGGTGCCAGCCACATACATGAAGCTGGCAGGTTCAAGCCTGGCCCAGGACTGCTAAACAACAATGACAATTGCAACCAAAAAAAATCCAGGTGTTATGGCGGGTGCCTTTAGTCCCAGTTACTTGGGGGGCTGAAGCAAGAGAATTGCTTAAGCCCAAGAGTTTGAGGTTGCTGTGAGCTGTGATACTGTGGCACTCCACTGAGTGCAACATAGTGAGACTCTGTCAAGAAAAGAAAAAAAGAACTGTTTTGGAGCAAAGTAAAACTGCTTTAAGAATTGGCCAGATGCAGTGGCTCACATTTTGGGAGGCCAAGGTAAGAGGATTGCTTGAGCCCAGAAATTTAAGGTTAGCCTGGGCAATAGCTCCGTGAGGCCACACTTCTACAAAAAAGTGGAAAACTAAAATTAGCGAGGCAGGGTGGTGGGTGTCTGTAGTCCCAGCTACTCAGGAGGCTGAGACAAGAAGAATGCTTGAGCCAGGAGTTGGAAGTTACAGTGAGCTATGATCACGTCACCATACTCTAGCCTGAGCAACAGAGTGAGACCCTGTCTCTAAAAATAAATAAAGAAGAAGAATTTTTTTTCTTGATAATCTGCCTTTTTATTTAATGGGTCATGGGAATTTTCTTTTTTATTTTATTGTTGGGGATTCATTGAGGGTACAAGAAACCAGGTTACACTGATTACATTTGTTAGGTAAAGTCCCTCTTACAATCATGCCTTGCCCCTAAAAGGTGTGGCACACACCAAGACCCCACCCTCCTCCCTCCCTCTCTCTGCTTTTCCTTTCCCCCACCCCTTCCTCCTTTCTCTCTCTACTCTCCCCTTCCCCCACCCCCATTGTGTCATTAATTGTCCTCATATTAAAATTGAGTACACAGGATTCATAATTCTCCATTCTTGTGATGCTTTACTAAGAATAATATATTCCATTTCCATACAGGTTAATACAAAGGCTGTAAAGTCTCCATTTTTAAAATGGCTGAATAGTATTCCATGGTGTTCATATACCACAGCTTGTTAATCCATTCCTGGGTTGGTGGGCATTTAGGCTATTTCCACATTTTGGTGATTGTAAATTGAGCTGCAGTAAACAGTCTAGTGCAAATGTCCTTATGATAAAAGGATTTTTTTCCTTCTGGGTAGATGCGCAGCAATGGGATTGCAGGATCAAATGGGAGGTCTAGCTTGAGTTCTTTGAGGTTTCTCCATACTTCCTTCAAAAAGGTTGTATTTTTTTCTGGTTCCATACAAAATGCAGAATCATTTTTTCCAAGTCTTGAAAATAGGATATTAGTATTTTAACAGGGATGGCATTGAATTGGTAGATTGCTTTGGGAAGTATAGACATTTTAACAATGTTGATTCTTCCCAGCCATGAGCATGGTTTGTTCTTCCATTTGTTAATATCCTCTGCTATTTCCTTTCTTAGGGTTTCATGATTTTCTTTGTAGAGTTCCTTCACCTCTATTGTTAGGTATATTCCTAGGTATTTCATTTTCTGAAGCTATGGTGAAGGAATTTGGGTCCTTAATGAGGCTCTCATCTTGACTATTATTGGTGTATATAAAGGCTACTGACTTGTGGACATTACTGTATTTTTTGATGACTTCCAAGAGTCTTGTGGTTGAGTCTTTGGAGTTCTCTAAGTATCAGATCATATCTTCAGCAAAGAGGGAGAGTTTTACCTCCTCTGCTCCCATTTGGATGCCCTTTATTTCCTTGTGTTGCCTAATTGTATGGGCTAGAACTTCCACCACTATGTTGAATAGTAATGGTGACAGAGGACAACCTTGTCTGGTTCCAGTTCTAAGAGGAAAAGCTTTCAGTTTTACTCCATTCAGTAAAATATTTGCTGTGGGTTTGTCATAGATGGCTTCAATCAGTTTCAGAAATATGCCACCTATGCCTATACTCTTCAGTGATTGAATTAGAAAAGGATGCTGGGATTTATTGAATGCTTTTTCTGCATCTATTGAGAGGATCATATGGTCTTTGTTTTTGCTTCTGTTTATACGGTGGATAATGTTTATGGACTTGCATATGTTAAACCAGCCTTGCATCCCTGGGATGAAACTTACTTGATAACGATGTCTGACTTTTTTGATGATAAGCTGTAATCTATTGGCTAGGATTTTGTTGAGAATTTTTGCATCTATATTCATTAGTGAAATTGGTCTGAAATTCTCCTTTCTAGTTGGGTCTTTTCCTGTCAGGGTGATGTTTACTTCATAGAACATGTTGGGGAAGATTCCTTCCTCCTCAGTTTTTTGGAATAATTTAGGCAGTACAGGAATAAGCTCTTCCTTGAAGGTTTGATAGAATTTCAGTGTGAGGACATCCAGACCAGGACATTTTTTTGTTGGAAGATGTTTTATTGTTTCTTTAATCTCAGTGCTTGAAATTGGCCTGTTCAGGAGCTCTATTTCTTCCTGGCTAAGTCTAGGGAGAGGGTGTGATTCCAAATATTTATCCATTTCCTTCACATTGCCAAATTTCTGAACATGGAGTTTCTGGTAGTATTCAGAGGTGATCTCTTGTATCTCTGTGGCATCCGTTGTTATTTCCCCTTTATCATTTCTTGTTGAGGTTACTAGAGATTTTACTTTTCTAGTTCTAGTTAGTCTGGCCAATGGATTGTCTATTTTATTTATTTTTTCAAAAAACTAACTCTTTGTTTCATTAATTTTCTGAATGATTCTTTTGTTTTCAATTTCATTGATCTCCAATTTAATTTTGGGTATTTCTTTTCTTCTGCTGGGTTTAGGCTTAGATTGTTCTTCTTTTTCCAATTCCATAAGATGGCTTACGAGTTTGTTGATGCGCTCTCTTTCTGTTTTTCGAATGTAGAGATCTAAAGTGATAAATTTTCCTCTCAGAACTACTTTTGCAGTATCCCACAGGTTTTGGTAGCTTGTGTCTTCATTGTTGTTGTGCTCAAGGAAGTTAATGATTTCCACTTTTATTTCTTCCTGCACCCAACTGTCATTCAACAGAAGGTTGTTTAATTTCCATAACTTTGTGTGGGGCTGAACGTTTTTGTTGGAGTTAAGTTCCACCTTTAGTGCCTTGTGGTCTAAGAAGATACAAGGTAAAATTTCAGTTCTTTTGAGGGTTTTTGTGTGTGTGTGTCCTAGGATATGATCACTTTTGGAGAATGTTCCATGGGGTGATGAGAAGAATGTATATTCTCAATCTTTGGGACAGAGTGTTCTATATGTTTATCAAGCACAATTGTTGTAGGAGCTCATTTAAGTCTCTTATATCTTTTTTTAGTTTCTGTTTAGAGGATCTGTCCAGCTGTGTAAGAGGAGTGTTAAAGTCCCCTGTTATTATGGTGTTATAGGTTATCATATTGCTTAGACTGCGTATAAGGTCTGTTTCAAGAATCTGGGAGCATTTAAGTTGGGTGCATAAATATTTAGAATTAAAACCTCTTCTTGTTATATTTTTCACATAACCAATATAAAGTGACCATCTTTGTCTTTTTTGACTTTAGTTGCTTTTAATCCACATGTATCTGAAAATAAGATTGCAAATCCTCTTTTCTTTTGAATTCTGTTTGGCTGAAAAATTGTCTTCCAACCCTTAACTTGGAGTTTTAATTTGTCTTTTGAAGCTAGGTGTGTTTCCTGCAGACAGCAAATGGATGGCTTGTGTTTTTTAATGCAGTCTGCCCATCTATGCCTCTTTAGTGGGGAATTCAAACCATTAACATTTATTGAGATAAGTGTGGTAGTGTTCTAGTCATCTTATTTTGTGAGAGTCCATTGCTTAGTTTTATCTTTTCCATCATTGTGGAAATTAGGTTCTGTCCTTTAATTTCTGCATTCTTACTTTGCTGTTGATCCATTGTGATGGTCAGTGTGTAGAACAGGTTGAAGTATTTCCTGTAGAGCTGGTCTTGTTGTGGTGAATTTCCTCAATGTTTGTATATCAGGGTATGATTTGATTTCTCCATCAATTTTAAAGCTTAGCTTAGCAGGATATAGAATTCTGGTATGGAAACTGTTCTGTTTAAGTAGATTAAAGGCAGATGACCTTTTGTCTTCTTGCTTTAAAAGTTTCATTAGAGAAGTCTACAGTCACCCTGATGGATTTGCCCCTGTAGGTCAACTGGCGCTTACTCCTGGAAGTTTGCAGAATCTCTTCTTTTGTCTCAACTTTGGACTGGTTCACCACAATGTGTCTTGGAGAAGCTCTGTTAGAGTTGAGGCAACCTGGGGTCTGAAATCTCTCTGAAAGGAGTGTGTCAGAATCTTTGGTGATATCTGGGAAATTTTTCATTATAGTCTCTAGTATGGCTTCCATTCCCATGGGGCATTCTTCTTCCCCTTCTGGGATACCTATAACTCATATGTTTGAATACTACACAAAATCCCATAATTCTTTCAGTGCCCCTTCTGCTTTCTCTCTTTTTTTTCCTGCCTCTTTAACTATCTGAATTATCTCAAGAATTTTGTCCTCTACCTTTGAGATTCTTTCTTCTGCCTGGTCTAATCTGTTGTTGATACTTTCTATTGCATCTTTGAGTTCCCTAATTGATTGCTTTAGTTCCTTCAGCTCTGCTATATCCTTTCTATATTTTTCATATTGTTCATCTTTTATTTGATTTTGTTGTTGGATTTCTTTTGGGTTATTTTCCACTTTATCAGCAGTTTCCTTCATTGTTTCCATCATTTACTTCATTATTTTCATCATCTGTATTCTAAATTCCCTTTCTGTCACTTCTAACATTTCTTTATTGGTGGAATCCTTTGCAGTAGCTTCCTCATGGTCCCTTGAGGGTGTTGCTCTGGACTGGTTTTTCATGTTGCCAGGATTTTTCTGCTGATTCTGCCTCATGAACATTTTCTTTTATATGTTTCCTTGCCCTAATTTTCCTTTCACTTCCTCTTGTTCCTTAAGTTACTGTGCTTCTGGACTAGGGTTTCAATGAGTTCTTTTGGTACAGGACCAGAAGGATAAGAAGATTGAAGAGCAAGAAGGGAAAAAAGAAAAAATAGAGAAGAAAAAAGAGAAAGGAGAGGGGGTGCATAAAAGGGAATATTGACAAAAAGAAGAGAGGCACAGAAATAGGGAGATAGGAGCAATATAGGTGTACAGTAGGGTGCTTAGACCCAACCTTAAAAACCCCCAACCTCTGGGAGTGCCAGGTTGGGTGGTTCCCTTGAGGTCAGCAGTTCTTTGCCAGCCTGTTCAGATGCAGTACCCCACCTCCACCAAGTAGAGAGGAAAGATAAAAATGCTATAAATCAAACCAAAAGAAGCAAACAGAAAACTTTATGGGATAAAACTGGGGGGGAAACCAAATAATACAGGTAGAAACACTAGCAAAAATGAAGTTCTAATTGTTAAAGAAGGCAACAATTATATTTAAAATAGAAAAATGAAGAAAGAAAAGAAAGAAAAAAGAAAAATCTAGAGGGAAAATTTCAAAATAAAAAAAAAATCCAGGATATATATCTTGCTGAATATTGTCTGGACAATAGGTGATTTCTGGGGTATGAGATCACAATGCTGATATGGCTATACGAGATGGAGACTGGAGGCCTCTGCTGATTTCTCAAACCCCAGAGGTTGGAGAGCCTAAATCTCTCCTTAGCCCGCTTAAAAGGCACTTTAAACTGCTAACCTTGGCAAAACAGAAACTTTCCCAGGAAAGCACATGTCTCTGGGATCACTCCTGAAGTGGCTGTCCACTTACCCAATGTGTCAAAACGGGTCTCACTCTATGCCCCTGAGGGCCAAGGCTGTAAGGCATCTCAGTCCCTGCCTTTAGGCTGCTCAGTCACTAGATTACTTGCCCAAGGCCTCCCACCAGAACCTTGCTCTGCAACCCTGAGGGCAGAGCTTGCTGGGGCAGTTCTCCCACAGTGGCTCCACATGGCCCACAACTGAACACTATTAGCTCCGTCTGGCTCAGTGGCTCAGTCTGGGGCCCTAGACAATGCTTAAAGTCCTCTGTACTTTTGCCCAAGTTCTCCCAAGGTGGTTCAACTGAGTGCCAAGTCCAAAAAACAAAAACAAAAAACAAAACAGCTCACAGGTAAGGCCTTTCCAGTTTGCAATCTCACTGCTGCTGTACTTATAGCTGCCAGCAGGATTAGACCAAACAGACACTCACAACCACTTGCCAGTTCTCCACTGCTTTTGTCCTCCAGAATCCCCTCGCTGACTCTCTGTGTCCCAAAAGGGTTGTTTCTGGGCAGATCCCACCAGCCAGAGATGTCTGGAGTCTTCTCTCCCCAGTCTCACCGTGCCCAGTTGCAAGAAAGCTGTTACTCAGCAGCCATCTTGCTCCTCCTCTAAAGAAGAAGAGTTTTTAAAAAGCAACTTTTAATGTTTTATCTGTTGTTGAAATGGGGTCTCTTAATTTCTCCAAGCTTTGATTTTGAGACCATCTGTCTTTATGCAATATATATCAAATGTCTTTAATTTTAAAAGATTGGGAATCTCTCCACCAAAAGCCATCAAAGGCATCATCCCTCTCCATTTAATCTTGCCTCCTTCCTCTTTTCTCCTCATACATGTATCTTTTAGATCTAGTCATCCATTCTTCACTAATTCTGTGTCAGGAAATGTGTCAGCTACATAGGGTACAGAGTGATCTTGCCATCCAGGGAAGGAGGCAGTCATTAGAAACATCACACAAATAAACATCCAATCACTCTGTGAGCTGTTAGGCTGGGATTGCTGGCTGTGAGGACAATGTAATCTTGTCACCAGCAGAGAGCTTAGCTGAGAAAGAAGTCAGTGTAGGAGACAGCAGAGAAAGGGGCCTTGGGACATTGTTGGAGCCCCTGAGTAGGTTATGCCTGAAATTGCTGCTCTTCTTTGAAATAATAGTTATATGATCTATTAGATACCCATTTCTAATATAAAATCTCAATTTTCATAAATTCTATAAAATAGTTCACAGTGCTATGGGAATACTTTTAGATGGCTATCACTTAGTTACAGGAGTCAAGTAAGACAGCTCTAAGAGCATATCCTTGAGTGCATTGTGCTAGATGAACAAGCCAGTCATAAAAGGACAAATACCATGGGAGTTCACTTAGAGCAGGCGTCCTCAATCTATGGCCTGTAGGTCACATGCAGCCCACCTAGGACATTTATCCCTCCTGCCGTGTGTTTTTGCCGCCACTGCCTGTCCTGCTTAGCAGCCAACTTGTCCCGGGGCCCACAGTCCAGCCCTCCAATGGTCTGAGAGACAATGAAGTTGCCCCCTGTACAAAAATATTGAGGACCCCTGACTTAGAGGATGCACCTGCTATGGTTGGAATGTCCACTGCAAAATTCAGAGGATAAGTTATGTTGAAACTTAATCCCCAATATAACAGTATTGAGATGTGGGGCCTTCACAAGGTAACTAGTTCATGAAAACTCTGTCCTCATGAATAGGTTAATCCATTCATGGATTAATGGATTATGATGGGATGGAAACTGGTAGTTTTATAAGGAGAGGAGGAGAGACCTGAGCTAGCATGTTAGCATTCTCAGTCCCTCACTATATGATGCCCTGAGCTACCTTGGGACTCTGCAGAGTCCCCACCAGCAAAGAGGCTCTCACCAGATGTGCCTTCCCTTGGCCTTGGACTTCCCAGCCTCCAGAATTGTAAAAAATAAATTCTTCCTATTTATAAATTGCCTGGTTTCTGTTCTGTTATAAGCGATAGAAAATGGAGTAAGACAGTACAGAAAGTAACACAGTGGTTGACTGGGGTTAGAGAGAGGAAGGAATGGGAAGTTTTTTTTAATAGGTACAGAGTTTTGGTTTTACAAGGTAAGAAAAGTTCTGAGGATGGATGGTGGTGACAGTGCACAACAATAGGTATGTGCTTAACACCACTGAATTGTATGTATGCTTAAAAATGGTTAAGATGGTGACTCTTATGTTTTGTGTATTTTATCATGAAACATTTTATGTATATTTACCACAAAATGTTTTTACTGGAAAAAATTTAATTATACCAACCTAACATAAAAGTCATTCATTGACTACATACAGGGTTGAAAGGAATCGATTAAATTACTAGTGGATGTTCCTGGAGAAGGCACTGAAAAAGCTGCAACGCCCATCACCCAGAGAGTCCCTAACACAACCAGACTCTCAGATGGGTTCAGATGGTTTTCATGCTTTTTAACAGTCTCATCTTCCCCATGTTCCCTACAGCAAATTCAACACAATCTCATGTCATCAGAGGAAAATGACTTCCAATATGCTAAGCCCATGATTGCCCAAAAGAACACAGAGGAATGCATTATTCAGTTTTCCTCATATGCTTCTTCCCCAAACATTGTTAAGGGGTTTCTTCTTTAAAGAAAAAATAAATAGCCAGAAAATCACCTAAGCCCAAGAGCTAGAGATTGCTGTGAGCTATGACCGAGGGCAACAAAATGAGACTCTGTCTCTAAAAAGAAAGAAAAGAAAAAAGAAAACACAACAAAAACATGAACAAGGAAGTTAGGTTCTTATTAATTATTTATAAACCTGTATATTTCCTTTTTGTACTTTTCCAAAATACATATCTTTACACAGGTACTGATAACACAGGTACTGATACTTTACACAGGTACTGATGACACAGGTACTGATAACACAGGTACTGATACTTTACACAGGTACTGATGACACAGGTACTGATAACACAGGTACTGATACTTTGCCATAAATTATAGTGAAACTGTGAAAATGCTTATGACAGATAGTTACATTGTCCCATCAAACCTGATAAAAAAAACTCCTTTTTTAGAATAACAGTGCATTATTTTTTCACTATCTAATTCCACCTCTGATTAAGGAAGTCTGTAATCTTTCTACACTGGAAGTGTAGAAGATAAATCTCTCACACTTCAACTAAGTAGTGGCAATGAGTGGGAAAATCTGTAGATAAAAATACTTCAAATTCCCTGGAAAAACAGATCTGTAGCTTTATAAGATCACTCATGAGCATGCTAACAATTGTATCAAAAGTCAAATATATACTGTATGAATAAGGATTTACTCATTCATTCATTCATTTGCTTATTCTACAAGGAGTTATAGAATGGTCCTGATCAGGCTGTGCACATGCACTGAATCACACCTATCTGAGATCTGGCGGTATGGTATAGGAGTTAAGCCTCCAATATTGGAGTCACACAGTTTGAAAGTGAACTCTGGATAACTGCGAATATGTGTGCCTTTCCAAATCTCAGTTTCCCCTTCTATAAATAGAAGAGAGTAATAGCACCTCTTCTTTGAGAATTTTCAGTGTACTAAATGAGATAATGCATTTAAAGTGCTTAGCACACAAAAGCGCACCTAATATGTGGTGAATATTATTATAGCAGTACATAAAACCCAATATCGCCCTTAGGGTTTTGCTAGGGAGACTGCATATTTCCTATTCAGGGCTTCTCAAAGACAGTTGTCATTCACCCTACCACCTTCTCCTCTCCACCCTCACTGTAAGTGGCTCCTGCCCATATCCTGCTAGAAATACATCCTGCTCAGCCACCAGCTCCAGTGGTACCTGCTTCCCTATTTCCCCGTCCTTTCCCCAGGACAGTGAGATTTGGGAAGTGACTGAAAAGCCCTACTTTAAATCAGGGATTGGCATACTACAGCCATCAAGCCAGAGCTGACCCAATGATTGTTTTTATAAAGAAAACTTTATAGGAACACAGCCACACCCACATCCGCATGCATTATGTCTGTTCTTGCATTACAGTGGCACAGACATAGACATTATGGTCCACCAAACCTAAAATATTTACTCTCTGGTACTTACAGAAAGTGCTCACCAGTTCCTACTATAAATAATAATGAAGATAAACTACTTCTGACATTTACTGAACAGAACACAGTCATGTCAACTCTATCATACAAATAAAGGCAATGAAGCCCAAAGATGTTAAGTAATCTTATCAAAGTGACAGAGCTTAAAAATGGC
Organism: Otolemur garnettii; assembly: GCF_000181295.1. Taxonomy (NCBI): domain Eukaryota; kingdom Metazoa; phylum Chordata; class Mammalia; order Primates; family Galagidae; genus Otolemur; species Otolemur garnettii. The sequence continues at coordinate 5,267,726 of NW_003852493.1, read as the reverse complement.
AACTAAGATAACTCCAAAGTTTGTTCTCTTAATTTAGTCCTTTGACCCATATGTAACAAGTGACTACTCCTGGTGTCTAAGGCAATAGCCATTAGGAATATAATGGTAGGGGCATCCCTTCAGCTTATAAGAACTGAGTCCATTCCAGATAAGAAAAACTCAATACTGTTCCTGTTTACTAACAAGTGAGCTTCTTCCCCCTTTACCTACATCTCGGTATCTCCACCATCACACCTTCCCCTACAGCTTCACATGACAATAGGGGAAGGGACATCTTTTTGTCCTACAGGAAGACTACTCACTGTTCATTGGAACTTAGACTCATTGTTGGGTTCCGATTTCTTACCTACTTTTTCCTTCACGTTCCTCCATTTCCATGCATGCCCATTATCCCCCACAGGGGGGTGTTGGATAAAATACAGGAGACCAGTTAAATTTGAATGTCGGGTAAACAACAACTTTTTTTTAAATATAAAGCTGTCCCATACAACATTTGAGGCATACATAGGGTGCCCCGAATTTTTATTTGCTGATTCTGGCAACATAACCCCTACTCTGATATTTTTGTAGCTAGAAGAATCATCCACTGTGGAGCAGCGGGGCATTTACTTGGCCTCTTGGGTTAAGAAAAAGAGCAAAGGATTAGTCTGCAGAGGATATGAGTGCCGGGCAGCCGGGCAGCTGGGCCGCAGGCCTCCAACTTTTGCCCCCATGAAATGGGACCGAGAATATTCTACTTTCAGGCCTCTGTGAAGACTCAATGAAGCGTCGTGTATGAATAGCAGTGTGTTTGGTGAAGAGAAACAGTCATTTATCTCCTCTCCAAGTAAAATTTGTTCATTCTTCGAGTTCTTCCCTCTGATGGTTCAGATGCTAAAAGCCAGCTACTTCCCCACACACCCTCCGCCCAGTGCTGTCAGCTTTTGTCCCTCCAGCCTCTTCCTTCCGCAAGATCTGCCTGAGGAATTTAAACGATCATTAAAGTTAATTTAAACTTGAAGTATACAAAATCCTTCCTCGATTTATAAATTCCATAAGGAAAAAAAAAATCAAAATTCGACAGATTGGGTTGTTATGAAATAAAAGAAATTTTACATATGTACATATATATTCTAGAGTACCCCTTGATGAATTTTAATACTTCACAATCAGTTATATTATCTGCTTCCAAGTTCCACCCTGTTCCAAATTCCATACTCACATTTGACAGCAGCAAATGAAAATTCATTTTTTAAAATTCCTTGAATAATAGAATTTTTGTTCCTCTTTGTCCACTTGGGAAATGCAGATCCTTCTGAGTCTAAGGACTCTTTTATAGACTGAAAATGCTTGGACTTAATGCAGTTTTTCATCTCCTGCATTATTAGAGCACAAGGACAAGGCAGACTAGTGCATTTTCATAAAGGAACTAAATCAAATAATCCATGTAAACAAATTGGAGCCAAGCTGTTTACTTCTCAGTCCTCACTTAGTCTTTGCTTCTGCGCTTTTAGCAAATAGTCGCTAACGCCTCTCACAGTTTCTTAAAAATGCAGAAAGAAGAGAATAATATGTTACCTGTCTCAGGAGATGCTTCTGTGGGCATGTGTTCATGGAAAATCTCAGTCCATAAAGATGTTTAGTGTTTTCTTGTAAAACTCTTCAGCCAAATAATCTCTGCTAAATTTGCGTGTCGAGAACTAAGCACAACCCCCCAGCTCTCTGTTATTGCCCATTATTCTTAGTATTTCAAGAAAAAAACAAAAGTAAAATCAAATCGGAGGAATCAAAGAGATTAACAATTAGAAATAAAAAAATGAATCACTGCAGTGAAGAAAAGAGCTCTGAACCAAGGGGATTTTTATTTCAAATTGCAAGGGGGCCTGTTGGTTCGAGTCAAATCACACAAGAGTCATTCTGCTCAAGTTTTTTCCCAGTGAAAACTGTCAACAGGATTAAAGAAATGTGTTTGAATTCTAATGTATGATCATAAGAAAACATTTACAAAATTCTTCTCCCCAGGTAAGTGTTTCCCAGTCCATCTTAGAATCCCAAATGAAAGCTGGCTGACTGTTCTACTACAGACTAAGATCTTTAAAGTGGTCCCACAGCCCAAATGCCTGAGTCAATTAAAGTGCTTGGCATTCTTACTTCCCACAGAGTATATTAGTCTGATTGCTACAGCCTGTTCTCCCCGACTATGCACCTGTTGTTCAAAGCAGAGAAAAAGACTCACTAATGTATCGCCCCGTAAAATGAAAAGATGCTGAAAAACCATTCTCTGCTGCTAGCAAATGCTGGGCCAGAAGCAGACGAGGAAGTTTAAAAAGGAAAATGGAGAAAGAACACGTAACAAATCCTGATATCCTCTGGTTCACACTGCACCCGAAAACAACTTGGAATTTAACTGATGAGGTTAAAGGAAGAGAGGCTGGTGGCAGGAATGGGGGAGCTTTCCCCCCAGGTGCTGTGGTTTTGAGAGTGCCACGGACAGATCTCTCTCCATCTGTCTCAGAGCCCACCATGGCAGATGCACGCCTTTGAAATGACTACCCATCTCCCAGGCTTTGCTTTTAAACTCTGAGTCTCTCCGAGAAAGTAGATGTGGATCCATACTCAACTATTATTTTAGAACACAGTAAGAATCACCTAGTGAGCCACTAGGGGTATCAAACAGGTGACAATGAACTGTGGAGTGTGTGCAAGCAGACTGTCTGGAGCCACCCTGAGGAGGCCTGCACTGTCAGGGCTCACCCCAATAGCACTGGTGCCTGGAAAGAGGGAGATGCTGGTGGACAGAGGAGAGATGGTCAAGGGTACACCAGCTGTGCCACATCTCTCTCATATGTGCTGAGCTGGGGGAGGTGAGGAGGAGACTGGGTGAGAGCCAAATGTCTGACTTTCTCCTTTTTAAGCCACACACATGGGAATTCCCAGAGAGACAAGAAAATGGCTAACCATGAAATAGCCACTTTGGATGGCTAACAACGGGCAACTCTTTAAACCGCTATTCTTTAAACCAGTGGTTCTCAACCTTCCTAATGCCATGGCCCTTTAATACAGTTCCTGTGGGTCGAGACCTACAGGTTGAGAAGTGCTCCAGTTTAAACACTGACTTGTTTAACCTAGAAGAGAGAGTGGGAACTACACAGGGAATGAGCTGGGGCGGAAGATGAGTGTGGGACCTTCTGTTTCTTGTCACTTTCCTGAGCAACTCAGTTCTTGCCACAACCATGTGGCCCCACTGGGCAGATCAAAAACACCTTTACCATTCACCATTGCCAAAGTCTGCCCAATGAGAAGCCTGCAGCTTTCCCCACCCCAGTCCCCCTGTCTTGTCCAAGTGCTCCTTCCACCCACACAGAACACAATCCGTGAGAAGTGTGCTTGCAAAAACCCATGTTCTTACCTATTCTGTGCTCAGTTGTGTTTAGTGCCCCTTATAGATCAGGCAATTGGGGAGGTGCTCAGAAACTTCCCTGCTAAATCCTACTCTGGTTGGACATTGGTCAAGGCCAACTCAGAGGCCCCCAGCCTTTCAGCTACCTTTGATAGAATTCTCTGCTCAAGACTGGTCACTCTATATCTCTCTTTTCTCCTTAGATTTCAAGCTGTTCTGGGAGCAAGAATCCCACAGACAAGTAAATACCCTCATAAGTCAGGGTTGGGGCGGGAGAGGCTTCTGCTAGAATTCAGGAAAGCCAGTTAGGAAGATTTGTGTCTCAGTAAGCTACAGGGAGCCTGGCATACAGTATATGTTCACTAAATACTTGCTGGAAAAAGATTAATTAATAGAAGAACCCTGTTAATAGGGATAAAGGACAATAATCTGTCTTCTATCTGCAAGTATAATTGAAGCCACATTCTTTTATCATTTGGCTTTATCGTGATCCATTTTTCAACAATTACAGTTGACATTGAAGTGAGAATTTTTTTCACCTATGACACTAAGGAGTGGCATTGAATGAGAAAAACAAGACTTTGGTGCCTTCCCATTTGCACTGGTCTCTTGTTTTGGCTGTGGATAAACCCCCGTGATGCCTGTGAGTAGAGCACAATGCCCAGATTTAAAACAGAGCCAGCTGCAAAATCCTCCTATCCTCCTGCCACTGCCGCTAGTGCCATGCAGACTTGGGAAAGGGCAGATGAACCGCACGCTGGTTTGGACACACGAGTGAGCCAGCCGCCACCTCTGCTTCCCAGCACCCCTCGGGACATCATTTGGCTCTGCCGTGTGCTCCCAGCCTGTGCTGGCGCTAGTATGTAGATCACCTGAAATGGGCTTTACAATCCATTCCCCTTAAATGAACCTTAACATCCCTGCTGTGTGAACATGTGGAGTCCTGACAAAGATGTTTATGAGATCGGAAATAAACTGCAGGACACCCCAACCTTGCTTTTGCATGGAATGAGACTTGGAATAGATGCAACCTAAGAGACACATTATAAGCTGACGTAGACTATTAACCAAAACTCTGTTGGAAGCACATATAAAGAGAAATGATGGTGATTTTCATAATTATAGCCCAGAGCGACTGCAAAATTCTGAGCTATCTTCTCAGTCTTCAAATAAGAATCCTACATGGTGTGGTTTTAGTTGTTCTGTTTTAATATATTTGAATTAAAAAAAATATATTCCATAGATACACTTTATTAACTATAATATCTGGGTATTTATAATACATAAATAAAAGTCTGCATAAGAAGAATTAATTGATTCCTGATTCCCCATATGGGAAAAGGAGCTGAAACTTAACAAACGCCTGAAGCTTATTTCTAGTAGTAGAAAAACCCAATTGCTCCGACATAAGTCTATTGGAGAGGCGTCGAGGGAAGGAAAGTGTTATCAGGATAGAACGGTTTTATATTTCTACAAGGCTCTTTTCCTGGTTCTTCTTTCATCATGACTTTAAGCATCGGTGACCTAATGAAGAAGTGATTATTCTATTAATTTATCTACCTCACAAGCTTTCTTGGAAATTCCCCTGCGCATAGCTCTGTTTTCCTGTTTACTAACCCAAAAGTCAGATCTCAGTCCATACAACCAGGCTCAAAACAAAAACTAAAACTAAAACCAAAACAATTTGGAGTAAGCAGATTCTCTGACTGGGGAGCCCTTAAACTGACAAATAGGGAGCAAGTCAGACACTTAACAGTGAAACATGAAATTGTAGGTAATGATTTAGAGAGCAATTGGGAAGTTTGCTGGGCAGCCATGATGGGCCAGACACAGGTGAGATTACGAGCGAGTGGAAACCAGGAGCAAACAGACACTCTGGTGGTGGGGTTAGAAATTTATTTAAATTACAATTCCACTGTGCAGAGAAAATACAGCTTCTCTATTTCTCTATTGTAACTGTTTTAATCTTGCATAAACAGGCTGAGATTGGTAGCTCACACCTGTAATCCTAGCAATATGGGGATGGGGGGGAGGAAGGATCCCTTGAGCTGTGGAGTTTGAGACCAGCCTGAGCAAGGGGTAAACCCTACTTCTAAAAAGGGAAAAACTAGCCAGGCAGCTATAGTCCCAGCTGCTTGGGAAGCTGAGGCAGGAGGATCACTTGAGCCCAGCAGGTTGAAGTTGCTGTGAGCTAGGCTGAGGCCACGACACTCTAGCCTGGTTAACGGAATGAGACTCTGTCTCCAGAAAAAAAATCTTTGGCACAAGCCCACGCTCATTGGGTAACAAAAGATAAAAAACAAAACAAAATACCCTAGTCAAATTCTTAATTTGACATAATAATTTTGACATTCTTTTAGGTATTACTGAGTTTTTCCAAATCTTATTCCTTTCCCTTCTCTATTTTAATAGGGCGTCTGTGGCTATGGGGCAGGTGGAACTTAGGTGACCTGTGGTTTTGAGGCTGAAAAGCAATATCCTTTGTCTCTTCATCTCCACTGCCATGGCCAGGAACACCAGCACAGCTGGCCCCACTGGCACTTGTGGCTGCATTGCACTGCTGGTGTCACTTGTGATGTGGCCTCTTGTGGCTTGGACATTGGCTGAGGGTCCTCCCTGGTTCACGTGGTCTCACTACATTCTACCAACACTAACCACCCTTCCTAGAGGGCTGTGTCTCCCGTTCATCCACCCCAGCATCAAAACACCCTTGCTAAGAAACAGAGCTCCCCAAACTCTGTTTCCCCCACAGTGAATCCACACTACTAGAACACCAAAAGCAGAGCCCCCAAACCTGAAACATCAGGAAGTTTATCCCCTCCACCACATGGCACCTCCAAGTTTGCTTTGATGAACTTGTCCCAGGGAGCAGCAGAGGGGAGCATGGGAAATGACTGCCTTCTAGAGCCCCAGGCATGGAGTTGAGAAAGATCCTCGTGCTACTCAAGCACTCCCAATCTCCTGGACACCTCTAAAACTGCCCACTACAATTGAAGCTTGGCCCTGAGGTGGTGGTGGGAGATGAAAGAAGACAAAACGTCTCCTTCCATCTCCGTCTCTCTCCTGCACACAGTTCTTCCAGCTAGTAAGGGTGGGGACTTCACCAGCCCCTTATCACCATGCACCACCGCGAGTTAACCCTTGTGACTTAGCCATGTCCGACAGAAAGAGTATCCTTTCTGCACCCAGGAGGGATCCTGTGCCCTGATTCCTCCAAGTTGCTTCTTGAAATAAATTGATTTAGAAATTCCCTCTCTCATCTGAGCCTGGTTTTTCAAACCCATTACTTTCTCACAGGACAAGGGATTTCATGGCTTAGCCTCCGAGGTGGAAAGCTACAAAGAATATAATTTATGGAGGAAAAGAAAATATGGTACTTGAATATGTACAAAATATTCTCCCAAGTACACTAAAGAGAGCAGGAAATATATTTGTGAAGAGGGAGGGAATTTGACAGAAGTGAAAAAATGGTGACGCAGACACATGACGTTAGTTAAGGCTGTGACTGGGGAGTGTCAAAATAAAACAGCAAACATCTTCCAGTCTCCCTGAAGCCGCCTTTGTTATTTAGTTGGTGTAGCTTTTCCTGAGTTCTGATGCTTAAATAAAAGTCTTTCATTACTTGACTTGAGTGCATGTCTATTCCTTAAAGCCAGAATACCCAAATGAACACAGGCAAGACTTCATGAAGATGGGCAGCACCTGTGGCTCAAAGGAGTAGGGCACTGGCACCGTATGCCAGAGGAGGTGGGTTCAAACCCAGCCTCCAGCCAAATACTGCAAAAAAAAAAAAGACTTCATTGAAGATCTTCAAGTTCCACGATGCCTGTGTTATGCATATGGACATCACTAAGTGCTATTTCCTTTCTCTAAACCTCTTTCTAGCCATCCCTTCCCCCACCAAGATCCCAGATGCTACACCCCTAGGTCCCCACCATGGCCCCCAGATGTCTGGCCTGAGCGTTGGCCCTTTCATCTCCCTGAAACTCGACCTTCTTGGCACCCACTCCTGCCTGGAGCCTTGCTCATTGCTTTTCTCCCTCCCACCCGTCCTATTCAGTGGGGCAGACTCCAGGGCAGTTTTCAGACTCTGCCCATTTAGACAATTCCGCCCACGTAAATGAATCCAATTTCCCGGCACACTGGCCAGGCCTCTACTCTAGGCAGGCTGACACACAGACTGGCCTGGGGATGGGGACGCAGGGCTCTGGGCCTGCTCTCTCATTATCTGTATGGTCTAAGTACTTGGGCCCCTCTCCATTGCTAATCTAAATCCAACCTACTTTTCCCGGCCATCTGCAATCCAACTTACTTTCTGTTTTTCTGAAGTCTTAGAAACTTTGTGCTATGTTAGAGCTTAACTATATTCCACCTCTGAAATAGTGGTGTCTGCTGCTAATATGAGCACTTTTTATGGGCTGAATCTTCACCAGGGTAGCCCATTTGATCCTCACTCCAGGCCTTCAGTGTAGGCACGGCACTGTCTATGCCCATTGGAGATGAGGAAACTGAGCTCTCAACTTCCCTTAGGTTACAGCTGGGAAGAGGGTGGAGCCAGAATCCACAGCAAGAAATTTAGTTCCAGGGGCTCAACTTGAAGTTAATACAGGATATTTCCCCCAGGAAATTGCTCCTTCTAACTTAGCTGTCTTTGTCTTATTTCCCCAACTAGAAGGTCAGCTCCCATACGGGCAGGATCACCACTTCTGTGCTGTCTGTGTCCTCCTAAGAAAGCACATGATAGACCCCTGAATGACACTTACTGGCCTTTCCCCGGAACCACATTTTCAGATAGAGCAACAAGGCCTTTGCCTCGGAGCTTCACTCAGACACCTTGGAGTTTCTGTTCTGCATTTCTCCCCCCTCCTCCCATGAACTCCCTGTGAGCTCTTGGTGGCCAAGTGCTGACCACCAGGGGTAGGAGGCCCTTGGTGCCTTTGCCGAGGCTCTTCTCTCTCTCTGCCCACCTGCCAGCCCTGATGACTGATACGGAGGGGCTCTGTCCAGCCCTGATGCCCTTTTCCAATGCCAGGGTTTATAACATTCTAAAATCCACTTTGCAGACACAGCAGTCTGAAAGGAGTTTACAGAGAGAATTGTAACCTGCAGGAGATCTTCCCAGGCCATTTCCTCTGGGGCTGGGCTTTTAGTACCGTATTGAAAGGAGACCTCTAAGATCTATCCCTGCAATGCTCCCAAGCCCTGCCCCAGAGAGCACGGAGAAATGTATAGTTTGTGAAGAGATTTTGAACATTAGAGCTTATGCCTTCCAAGGGTATCTTCCCAAGAGGATTTTTCTTCCCACTTCTGAATAAGAAGCTGTGGGCATTAGGACTGCCTTAAGATGTGGTGAAAGGAGGCCGTGAGACTGTCAGCATCTGGCTCTGCTCTTTGTGGAGGGTGCGTGGAGCCTTGCAGTTGCAGGCCCAGCAGGACCAGGTCTGGCAGGGGCTGCTTTGTTGCAGAGAACTTCCGGTGGAAGTCACTCCTCTCCTCCAAGGACCTCCTGGCCACAAACAGTATGGCACCTCCCTTTTCTCTCCAGCCAGTATGATGGTCTCCCCAGTCTCTCTCTCTTCTGGCTTTCCCCTCTCACCCACTGTCCTCCTTGGGAAGGAAAAGAGAATAAAGTACCAAAAGGTCTCCCCAAGACCTCAGAGGACAAGCTTCTCGCCATGCCAAGGTGAGGCTGCAGAGACTGGAAACAACTCTGTCGGTGATGACACGACAGGATCCCCTTAAAAGCCCCGTTGTTTGTCTTAATTTCTGCCCCCAGCTGCCCGTTTAGGAAACCTAACAGGAACACCATGAACCTCTGTTTGTTCTTAGCCCTGTTCACTGCTAATCCCACAGGAAGGGAAAGTGGAATTTGTTTCAAGATGGGGGAAGGGCTGTGTTGTGATCAGGACAAACATCAGACGCTTCCCCTTCCAGACCTGTCAGAGAATGTTAGGGGTTATGGGAAGTGCCCAGGAGAAAAGGGATTGTTCTTTCTTGGCCTGCTTTTGTCTTTGATCCTCAACACTTCTTGCCTTCAGAAAAGATTGGGAAGAAAGAATCACATAGGCCTCAATCAGTCAGAGCAGCAGGAAGGAGAGGGGTGCTCCATACGCAGGAGTTAAGTCTTTTCCTGTAGGTAGAGAACTTATTTCTCTGCCTGGCTCACCTCTGCCTACTTCAAAATGGTTACGGACCTGGCCCCTTGTGTGCAAAGAGGGAGGAAAGGCAACATCACGTGACACCTAGCTCACTGCTGTAAGGAAATGTGGTTCCTGGAAATCTAGATTTATAAAAGTAAGATTAAGTCAGGGATTAGGTTGGTTTTGCATTTTCCTTGAGAAACATCAAAGGATGCCTTAAAATAGCATCTCCTATCCAAGGGCGTTTGAAATATGATCTGATTTTGAAGAATTTGGTCCCCAATCAAATTCTGGGGAATTGAACTGTATACAGTTTTAATAGGGGAGGGAGGAAAACTTATTAACTACATTTACGCAGTTCCAAGACCAAGTGGGGAAGGAAAAATTCTCAGGACAGAAAAAGATTCACTAATTAATTGACCACTTACATAATTAGTTTCCATGTAATCATAACTTCCCACTTATGCTGGTGTCTGCCCTCACATATGGCATCAAGATCTTTGTTGGACACTCCCATGAGGTCAATAATACAATGCAAATCAAATGTAAATTGGCTGCAGCACAGTGAAACTGCACACCCTACAAAAGATGCAGGCTTTCATCTGATTTGAAGGAAGAAGACATAATTTGAGCTTCAAACGAGAGTGATTTGAATATCAGAGAATTAAAAGAGGCTCTTGGGAAAATGAATGAAGTCCATTAGTATTTTGCAAAAATGACCCTCTCAATAACCATAGCAAAAGGCAAAGTAAAGTGAAGGAGGTCTTAAAAAAATCAACACTGGATTCATTTTCTAATC
>NW_003852493.1:5255933-5256830 GCF_000181295.1 Otolemur garnettii | reverse complement strand
TGAGGCCCTCGGAGGTGATTTGAACAGCACTATAAAATCAGTAAATATTAACTTCAATTACATAGACAATGAAAAATATTCTTACTTTTTAAGTGAGAAAATTATGTCTCTAGGAAGTTTAATGATTAACCTTTAGCCACATGGCTGGTCATATTAGTCATACTCTAACCCAGACCTTCTGTTCCCAAATCAAGGCTTATCCTACTGTACCCACCAGATTTCTTTCTGGACAAAAATAGCAAAACATGAAGTAACCAATGTTTTCAGCACTAAAAACGTCAAAGGAACCTCTAGTGGATTCAGGAAGCAGGGTTCTCTTGCAACCTCTATTGGGAGAAAAGGAGGCATAATCACTATTAAAGTGTTGTGCATTTGTTTAATTCATTTGCAACTGAGTTAAATCGGCACTTCAGTCATGAGTAAAGCAGGCTATATTCTTCCTCAGTAACCCATTTGCCAAAAGTATCACAGTGATTAAACACTAAGCAAATACATACATAGGTAAGATAAAAATAGCACTCAGATGGTGAGAACCTAAATTTATCCAGCACATTTAAGCCTCGTGCAGCAATACATATGTGGTATCTGTTTTTATTAATGGATTTTTATCTCTGGCTTTTTTTTTTTCCCCTTCTTGCTTTGGTAATGCTAGATGTATGTACAAAAATTTAGATATTTATCCCCAAATTGGTACTTTACTACTCCTGAGTTGATACAAACAATATAACTGGGGCCGTTATAATGTTAAGTGAGTTTTCAACAAATAGAGTTAGAAATCCAATTATCTTTCCATAGAAAGCTTTTGTGTAGGGTCATTGTTAAATAAAGGAGGGAAGCCAGTGAGAGAGTTGGAACAGCAATTTCTCCAGCCTGCTAGAGGACACTGGAGAATTTCAT
>NW_003852493.1:5245705-5251024 GCF_000181295.1 Otolemur garnettii | reverse complement strand
CTGCTTTCAGAATTTTCTCTTTCATATTAACATTAGTGAAGTTAATTATTATGTGCCTGGTGGATGTCTTGTTTGGGTTGTGTCATGCTGGGGTTCTGATACTGTCTGCTATCTGAATTGCAGACTCTTTTGGCATGTCTGGATAGTTCTGTTTCATAATTTCATGAAGTAGAGCCTCTGTGCTTTGTGAAGTCACTTTGTCACCTTCAGGGATTCCTATAAGACAAATATTACTTTTCTTTGAATTATCCCAGAGCTCTCTGAGAGAGTGATCCATTTTTGCTCTCCATTTTTCTTCATCTTTGTGTGCTTGGCCACATTCAGAAGCTCTGTCTTCAATGTCAGAGATCCTTTCTTCTGCCTTCTCCATTCTGTTACTGAGGGATTCTACCATATTTTTCAGATCTTTGAGGGCTACAACCTCTTGCCTCAGTGTTTCAAAATCTTTGTTCTTTTATCTTTGAAATAGTCAAATTCTTGAGACATCTTTTGAATAATTTCTTGAGATGTCTTTTGAATGTCTTGAAATTCTAATTCCCTCCTTTCTCCCATTCTGTTAATCTTATTTGCTATCCAAATTATGAACTCAATTTCTGACATCTCAGCCATCTGTTTTTGGATGGGATTTTCAATTGCATCTGCCCCATCCTTCTTTGGGGTGTTGATCTACTCTGGTTATTTGAATTACCAGAGTTTTCCCACTGATTGTGCCCCATGCTGAAGTTACACCATGTGGAGACTGTACCAGAATCGTTCAGTCTCCACCAGAGATGATGCTGGCCTCCGCCGGAGATGGCCTCCACCAGAGATAATGCTGGCTTCCTCTGGTTGCCCTGTGATGCAGAGTGTGTCCATCCATAAGAACCTCAGGGGTGTGGGCCTTGTTGTTCCCACTTCTGTGGCTGCTGCTCTTCGCTTTGGGGTACTGCCATTCTAGTATGGTTCCCTCTTAGCTGACCATTCTCTCATAGTTCTCGTGTGGCTGGCTGGGGATGCCAGGAGCTTATAGGTCTGGAAGTTCTGGGCCCTCCTGGCATGGGTGCCTGGAGCAGGGAACTCCTCTGCCGCTGCCCGCGGGACACACGTGGCTCTAGCAAGCAGTTCTGGGCCCACCCAGAGTGGGAGACTCCTCTGCCGGCCCCTGTGGGGCATGTGTGGCTCTAGCAAGCTGTTCTGGGCCCTCCTGGTGTGGGAGGCTGGAGCGGGGAACTCCTTGGCCGCCCATGGGATGCACATGGCTCTAGCAAACAGTTCTGGGCCTGCCTAGAGTGGGGGAACTCCTCCGCTGCCCACGAGTTGTGTGCAGCTCTAGCAAGCAATTCTGGGCCTGCTCAGAGTGGGGACTTCTCCGCCGCTGCCCACAGGGTGTGCTTGGCTCTATCAAGCAGTTCTGAGCCTGCCTGGAGCAGGGGATTCCTTCACCAGCCCCCGCAGGGTGTGTATGACTCTAGCAAGCAGTTCTGGGCCTGCTTGGTTTGGGAGACTCTTCAGCCTCCCCACTGTGGGGTGTGTGTGTCTCTAGCAAGCAGTTATGGGCCCGCTGAGGAACAGTGGACTCCTCCGCTGCTGCTCACAGGGCACACGTGGCTCTAACAAGCAGTTATGGGGCCTCCTGCGTGGGTGCCTGGAATGGGGGACTCCTCCACTGCTGCCTGCAGAATGCCCATGGGTCTACGATGTCTCCGGCTGCCATACTGGGCACTGGGACTGGGCGCTTGATCTCACAGGGGTGGAGGACGCTGCTCTTATTCTCCCCCTCACTGTCTCTATAGGCAAGGGGGGAAGGGTGGACTGGAAATTTAAAATGGCAGTGAGAATGTTTGTTCAGTTTTTCTGCCAGGCGACAGAGTGTTTGGAATCTCAGTCGGGTCCCTCTAGGGGAGTAGATCCCCCCTTCCTGTGGTTCTCACACGTGGGGTGAGATAATAGGTCCTCAGTTCATCACTCACCTGTAGAAAACTTACAGGAGCAGACGAAGAGTAAACAAAGAGAAAACCACAACTTTCTTGGAGGAGGGGATGGACACTTTTCCTTTGGAATGTATTATGTACCTGTAAATTGCTTTCTTGGAGTCTCACCTTGCCTCTGCAGAGGTGTCATGCAGATATCACTCTTCTGTCTTGGCTGGGCTCCCAATCTTCAACTTTATTGGGTATTTTCTGGACATTATCCTTCCCTCTGGATGGGAGCTTCCGTTGGAGGCTGGCGCCTGTCAGCCATCTTGCCCGTCCTCCCCATCATCTTTAACTCCCACTCTACTTCTGGTTACTGGAGGCTTTCTTTTGGAGGCAGAGCAGAGAACCAGGCACATATCACTTGGGTAGGAAATGAAAAGATGAAATGCAGAGGTTTCTCCCAGTCAAAAGGCATAAAACTGAGTTCCAGAAGGAAAGCATGGCACCCTTCCTCTGGCACCTCAGTTTAGGTCCCTCACAGCTTACCAGAAATGGGAAGAAACAATTTTTTTGTAGTGGATCCAATTCTGATGGCCTTTGGTTGGCCTTAGATCAATGTCTTTCAAACTGTTACGGGTGCATGAATCATGTTGGTATCTGGCTAAAAATGCAGATTCTGATTAACAGATTCAGAGTGAGATCTGAGATTTAGCCATTCCACAAAGATAGCAGGTGATTCCCCCACTGTTAATCCATACACCTGGAGTATCAAGAATTTAAAGTAACCTAAACTTTAGTTGGGAGTCTTCCACTTGATTCTCAGCAGTAGCCATTAAAATTATTGTCAGGATGGAGCTTAGATGCCCTCTCATCTTCAAAAATTACTAGCTGTGTGACCTTGGGCAAGTTACTTAACCTCTCTGTACCTTTACTTTTACAAGAGATTGGTTATGGGGATTAAATGAATTGCACTTACTACAGTGCCTGGTACTCAGCATTCAGTGCATAAATAGTAACTAAAACCATCTGGTTTTACTGCCTTATTTTACAGATGAACAGATAAGTCATTCTGAGGCAAAGAATCTCCCTCAGTGTGACACAGCTTACCAGTGCCAGAGCCTGGGCAGAAACACAATCTCCTGACTTCTACATGAAAGCCCTTTCTAGACCCCATGTGTCTGCTGCTTAGCTGGAGCCCATCACTAATTGAGAAAGCCGACCCCAATGGATACCTAATCCCCCTTACCTGCCCCAGCACTGGAAATCCACAGAGCAACTGTGGCTTAAAGCACACACCCAAGCATTTTTGCTCCAGCCAGTCCTGACAGCTCAAGCCTTCTGCCGTTAATTATGAAGATTACTCAGATAATTGATTTAATTGGGAACAGAGAGAATTTCAGTGCAACCAGCCAAAATGGATTAGATCGCCTCACTGCAGGGTGCAGATCTCTGTAACTCTTAGGGGGAAAGCCTTTCCTCCCTGGGGAAAATTATGGATGCCCAGTGGAAGCTATGGGAGGGTCTATACATAACACTGGTCTTGAGGACTTGGTCCCCAGAGATAAAATTAAATCTAGTCCAACTGTTAGGCGCATACAGCCTTCCCTTCTTCCTTGCCAGCTTTATAGAAACCCTCGATAAAGTTTTTAATGTCCACATTCGCCAGTGATGTTTTTTGGGGTGTCAGAAAGCAGAAAGAGTAAAAAATTATCTCTCAATGTGGTTTTGCAAATGGGCATTAGCCACAGGCTGTTCCAGCTCAAGGATGAAGAGCAACACAAACTCTTTCCTCTCTCTGCAGTAAAAAGAATGCAATGACTTCTTTCTATGGCAGTGCTGACATATGACTAACCGAACTAGAAAAAAATATTAGCTGTCTCTCTACTGTTGGTGCATAATAAAAAAATATATATCATCTGCCCAGCATCTGCCCAGTGAGAAATTACAAAAACACTAGCAAATAAATGCACGCTACAAAGTATCTTCACTCAGTCCTCCCTCCTGGTGCAGTCCAAGTGGGGTTATCAATCTGGGTCTTAGAAACCAACTATTTTTGTATCCACTTATTCTAAAGACAGAACCCTTTTAACAAATCCACCTCGCATCACTTTTACCTCTGTGGAATATTTTTTCTGTTTCTGCATGTATTGAAGCCATTTTGAAAATCAGGTAGATAGAAAGACGAGAAGAGAGAAACCACCTGAATAAAATACAGAAAGCTGGTGTTATTGAGACAAAGCTAAATTATGTGTTCCTCATATCTTCAAACTTGGGGAACTCAAAACAAGATGACTCTGGAGATTGACGATGGGATATAGAGCCTTTGTCTTTTAGGTGACTGCTGACATTCTAATCAGTGCTGAGATGGAAATAACAAAGCAGATACACTTCTATTCATTGTGGATACATTTATTGAAGCCTTGATTTTGTTTTGTTTGTATTGTGTTTTTGGAGACAGGGTCCTGCTCTGTAACCTGACTCTAGAGGGCAGTAGCATCATCATAGCTCACAGCAACCTCAAACTTTTAGGCTCAAGGGAGCCTCCTGGCTCAGTCTCCCAAGTAGCTGGGACTGCCCACCCAGATAATTTTTCTATTTTTTGTAGAGATAGGGGGGGGGGGGTCTCACTCTTATTCAGTCTGGTCTTGAACTCCTGGCCTCAGTTGATCCTCATGGCTTGGCCTCCCAGAGTGCTAGGATTACAAGCATGAGCCACTGCTTCCAGCCTCCCCTAATATCTCTCAGAGGCCCCATGAACCTGCCACCATAAATCTAAACTATATAAAAAGTTGCTTTATATGCTTTGGCGACATTCATTATTTGATGAGATATTTTCTCATCCCCTATTACAGATTGAATCATATCCCTTGTCTATCTCCCTCCTACAAAAAAATCAAGTTTTAACCCTCAGTACCTCAGAATGTAAACTTGTTTGGAAATAGAGTTGTTATAGATGTGATCAGTTAAATAAAGATGAAGTCATACACGGAGTAGAATTGGTCCTTAATCCAATATGACTGGTGTCCTTCTAAAAAAAGATGGTCACATACAGACAGACATCAGAGAGCACCTGTGTGAGGATGGAGGCAGAGGGTGAAGTGAGGCACTACCAGCCAAGTTAAGGACTGCCGGCAGCCGCCAGCATCCAAAGGGAGGCGTGGAAAAGATTTTTCCTTAGAGCCCTCAGAAGGAATCAACCCTGCTGAAACCTTGATTTTGGACTTCCAGCCTTCAGAATAATGAAAGAATACATTTCTAATTGTTTTGAGCTTCTCAGTTGTGCTACTTTATTACAATTTCCCTAGGATAGAATATTTCCCCTTGGAAGGGTTGTTCCATACCTAACCTTTATGTCGAGTTAGAAACTGGTTGGCCCTCTGAGGTGAGAATGAATCTGAGATTCCAGGAAATAAATTAACCTGAA
>NW_003852493.1:5241578-5245633 GCF_000181295.1 Otolemur garnettii | reverse complement strand
TTAAAGAACATTCAGAAGACCTTGGGATCTCCTTGACCGTCTGTCTGGTACCTGTCAGGGTGAAGCAAAACACATTTGAAAATGTGAAATTTTGACTGCACCCCCTTTCAACCATTCACTGTTCTTTGATTTATTCAATGAATATTTATCTTCTCCCCACAGGGACAGGAAACTGACATGTTGAGAACTTAAAGTAACTGGTCTTATCTTCATCTGCCTTTCCATAAACATTTACATTCATAGCATCAGTGTCACAATCTATAGTTGATTGATTTTTGAGTTGTGTGTTTTCCTGGGCCTGATGCACATCAGTTTATGAACAGATAAGAGCTAGCAAAATTTCTACTCAGAGCCTATACATAAAATGGCATGACTAGCTATGGTTTATGCCAAAAATAGCTTTCATCCTTCGTGGCACACAATAGGTCAACACTAATGGATGGGTGATGGACACCGCTGTTGACAGCTTTGTATTGAGGTCAATTACAAGACCATCCCTGGACCCAGCAGGCACCTGTGCTGGGATCCATTAATGATATCTCTGCCATGCACAGGGGGAAGTAAGAGGGAATGAACTGGGTCTTTGCCAACCCAGCTCTTCAGGCTCAAATGGAAAGGGTTTAAAGTTATACTTTAAAAAGAAAACTGCAAAACATAAAAAAAAAAAATCACTTTAATAACAGAATGTGTTACACGAAGAATCTTGGAGACTGGCTTAGAAACTCAGCACACACTTTTTCTAGCTCTTTTAGAATGATAACGTACCTGATTTTATAGACAAAAATAGTAAAGCTGGTATTTTGCTTTTCTAGATGATCACTTCTACTTCCGAAGCTTGGGAGTCTCATTTCTTTTAGGGCCTAGATTCAAAGCCCCTCTACCACCCAAGAAACTCACAAATCAGAGCAGCCACAGTGTCTCTAAGTGTGTGGTAACTTTTGGCCAACTATTTGACACAATCCTTGCTTCTTAGAACTGATTAATGTAGGTTTAAGGTGACTCCCTAGACATCCCTGTTGAAGTAGCTGGTAAAGACAATAGTTGTTTAACAAGAAAACTGGTTTCAACACCTGTGTATTTGAACAACTGGATCCAATGTAAAATAAGAACATCTTTGAACCAGTCAATCCCTTCCTGAAAAAAACCAAAATTACATTCTGGTTTTTATACACTGTCAAATAGTTTGGTAGATGAAGTATCACCAATCTATGAACCAGGCTCACTCCTTCGGCTGTAAAGAACTGATAACGCCCATATAGCAATGCAAGGGTAGTCTCTGGCCAGCCCGGGTCGTAAGCCCATGCCTATGGTAGCAAGGTGGGGCCAAGTGGTAAGTCAGCAAGGGCTGTTAAATGGGGGCAGAATTCTGACTGGACCCAACACGATAGGGTTGGGATGGTCTGCTAATCAGTGACTAAATATTGGAGCCCATTTCCAGATTCTGATCTCCTTAAACTCAGGCACTGCCTCTTTTTTTCTCTATGTATCCTCTGTAGTTTTAAGTACTGCACCTGAAAATAGCAGTCTTTTAATAAATTCTGATCAAGCAAAGAGGAGGCACCAAGGTAGTGAGCACTTCTCCCTCGGCTGCCTCACATCTTCCAGAGAACCCTACCTGATGCCAGGAATGGGTTCCCAGTCCCAGGTTGAGTGGCTCTGGACTTTTCCACCGTTACCCTAGTGTGAGGGCTCAGTGTGCAAGAGAATCCTAAAGCTGGTCTGTCAAGCTGCCCTGAAGACGAGGGAAGGACTGGATCATACCCTGCAGCAGGAGAATAAACAATGAATGGCTGTCTGGAGCCTCACCATCTTTTCTTGTCAATCACCATACATTTTTTTTTTTTTTTTGCATTGTAATGAGAGCATGCTGTATTGATCTCACGTGAAGTGTTACTTTTCATCTCAACATCTTTTTTGTTTTTTCCAGATTACACTGATTGCATCTGTTAGGTAAAGTCCCTCTAATCACCATACATTTTAAGGTGGGGTGTATGGGACAAACTTCCTAGAATCTTCAGGTTCGTGACAAATCTCAATCCTTCTCTAGAAGGAAATGGGCTTCAATTTCCCCTTCCTGGCTCTCCTCTTGGAGGCTCTACCACTCAGAACTTTCCTGTTAGTCACATCCCCTCCGAGGCCCTTGAATACTAAACTGGACTGGGAAAGAGCACACTGGATGATCAGGCTAGGCTCCCCACACGTCTTAGAACCTACTGACACCTGCTGATGGCTTCCTCCTCTCTGGAAAGTATCAGAGCAGAAGCCTTTGCTCTACCCTTGAGGTGGGAGCCAGGACATTGGCTTCTGCACTGGGATAGAAATAGAGACGTTTCCCTGCTCTGCTGGTGCTGTCTGCTCAGTGAAAATGGGAGAACCACCAGCCAACTTCAAAGACAGAGGCCAGGAAAAATGAATGTAGGATGCCAGGCAGAGCAGTTCAAGGTTGGAAGGCTGACATTGATGATTATGGTCAAACTCCTAGAGTCCTGTATTCTGCCTCCTAGAGGGACTGAACATACAGCTGGCTTGAAAAATAGCCACTTCAGAGTGTGGAACCCTGTCCTGGGCTCTGGCTCCCCAGAGCCAGGAGATGATGCTTGGCTGAGTCTGTGTTGGTCCAGGGAAAATCCTAAAAGAAGTAAAATTGGCTCCTGATACTCTTTGCTCTCTCAGTTCAAAACATTTTATTATTGTTGGCTGCCTTCTCCAATTTCTAATGCTTTCAAGGTAGTGCGCTCCCCTTAACTGGTTAGAATGAGGTGGTAAACTAATCCATTGCATCCCAGGGAAGTTACATTTAAAAGAGAACCCCGAGTGAGATTTATGCTAAAATCCTGTGAATCTGTTCTAATGCTAACATTTTAAACCTGAGAATAGGCTGATATGGAAGCTACATGGAACAAGGAGCTTTGGGGGCCCCTAACATGATGGGGCAGCTGTCTGTAGGCAGCTCTTGTGTAGAGCAAGTTGGTTAGTGCTGCCATCTCGCCCAAGAAATGGCCCTGCCTACTGGGGACCAAGTGCCGGCCTGCTTGCGCACTTGCCAGCCCCCTCTCCTTTCCCCCAGGAATGTGCTGGCTGGCTGCTCTCAGGCTCTCGGGAAGGTCTCTTCTGGAGAAGTTGATCTTCAGCACTCCCTGTCTGAACCATCCACCCATATCTGAGGTCATCTCACGTTCCTTCCCAGGGAACCCAGCTAAATGCAGAACGAGGCAGAGCCAGGGAGTACGTGTCTGTAAGCACTCGCAGGAGGTGGAAGCAGAGAGGTCAGAGTGGCCCGTGGCCAGCGACACGGTGCCGAGAGAAAGCCTCCCTGTGAGCCACACCCCTCCCTGCAGGAACACAGCCTGCCCAGGCCACCCTCAGAAACCAAACACCTTCATTTCAGGCAAGAAATACAGACCTCAAAGGCCCCCCACTTTGGGGGCCCTCTCATCTCCAAAATGCTTCAGGCCAGAATTTAGGGAGAACTCCGAATTTTGAGTTTTAATAGCTGGGTGTTGCCTACACGTGCTATTGCAAATGACCTCTGGCCTCCTAGGGGAAATTATACAGCAGCCTTTGAGGGTTTCAGGATGGGTAGGCTGATACTGGCAAACCAAAAAGAATGTACTGTGTCCCTTAAAAGCCTGTGAGGCCCAGAGCCCGCAGTGATGGAGAGGTCGGGAGGGTGCCGTGACTCTGCTTGTTTTCTACCCTAGCATTTGGCCTCACCAAGGGCCTGCACAAAGAAGCCGGTGCTGCCTGTTAGATATGAAAAGCAGTACTATTTAGCAGCTCAAAACCAGGAGAGGATTTACCACAGTAACCTAGAATCCAAGGATTTCCAGAATCTGGCCTTTATAGTAACCTGTAATCTTCCCTCTGAGCCCTCCCCTCACACGCCCTTCTCTCTGTGCTAGGCATACTCAGTGTTCTAGCACAATCCTTTGTTCACAGTAGCCCTGACTGCACCCCTTGCATCTCCCCCTCCACCATCCTCAGTCCCTGCCATGATTCAGCACCTCCCCCGCAACCCCACCTGCAGCTCTCAGCACCCCCATTCTAGGTTGCTG
>NW_003852493.1:5235047-5240560 GCF_000181295.1 Otolemur garnettii | reverse complement strand
AGTTCCTGACCAGAAAGATTAGTCCAGCAAGTTAGAGAATGAAGGGTGTTGAAGCTGTGAGCCTCCAAGTCTGACACTGTCCCCCTCTACAGATCTATGTAGAAAGAACTGGCCCATCAAGTAGCCTCAGTGGTCCTGGAGATGGACTAACACCTCAAGTTGCCCCATCTCTGTACTCCTGTCTCATCCTTAAGCCTCAAAATCTCTGTAGTGCCTTGAAAGGGTCTAATTAAGAGGATGAAGTCACCAAGTTTAAGATGAAGACCTCTCAACGTGCCAAATAACATCTGACATGGGCTTAGGGTTCAGGAAGGGAGATTATTCTTTGGTTCTGGGAGTCATTTTATGTAGCCATTTAACCGTAGGTGAATGAATTTCCCCCCCAGCCAGAGGTTTGCTTTCTACCCTAAAATCTTTGAAACTCAAGTCCACAATTAACGGAGGCCAGACGCCTGCTTTCCTTTTGTCATGAAAGTGAAAGAAATAGAGAATTTCCCTAATCGCTCCAGGCCACACTGATCTTCTATTTCCTTTTTGTTCTGACGTATTTATTCTCTGTAATGTTTATGTTCACCTTTTGCTCTCCTTTTATTTTTATTTTTGGAGATAAAAAGGATAGTCAGCTCTAGAAGGAAATTCATCCAACTCCCTTGAAAGTGGAAGGGATTTGTGTCAAGTTGCTGAGCTGGTTAGCACAGGAGTGTAGTTAACTACCCCGGTTAGATGCTGAGCGTCTGAGAGGTGCAAGGAGACCAGGCTGACAGTCTTCTTTCCAGGTCCACCAGCGGCTTGCTTTTAATAAATATACCTTGGTCCATGGAATATCAAATGAGGTGAGGTCTGGGGTCTAGGGCTGAAGGCTGCTTAGCCAAGGGGGATGGAAGGAGCTGTCCCTTTGCCATTCAATGAGCCTGGCTGTCACCTCCTAAGCTTTAGGATCTGCTCATGCTCATAGTCCCCGAGGGGTGATATTTTGAGAGACAGCAACTGTGCTCTGGTTAATGAAGACTCACTGCTCTGCCCGGCTCTGTTACCTGGAGTCCTGATTAATTTTCTGACCATCTAGGAAGTTAAGAGGACCCCTTATTCTCCTAGCCTTAAAACAGGAACTCTGCTGCTACAAACCCACACAGAACAGAAATCCGTATGATGATTACGACACATACCCGGATAGCAGATGATTCCACCTATGAAGTGATTCCCTGCGAGAACATCCAAAGGAAAAAGTTCGAGGCACATTTTGAATATATAAACTGTTACAGATATGAATAAAGTATTTATTCCAGTGTCTACTCGTAATATTTGTCAATTAAATTATGTTGCTATTAAAAATCATATTACATAAAATAATACTTAATTTAGACACGTTCTTCCATTCTCATATTTCAGAATTATTCTGTTTATTCTCCAAACATATCCCCCCCGCCCCCGTACTGTCTCCTTCCCCCACCATGGCCAGTTTGTGATCTTCTATCAAGTTGTCTGGAGCATCTTCACTCTTCAGTTGGTTGACACACAGCACTTTTGGAAATCATGAACTTTCACGGTGGTACAGTTCCATTCCTCCTACAAGATGCAACACAACCACTTTCCTAAAGTTTGAGGGGCTTCCCTGAGGAATAATGGCTAAATCTGTGGCAAATTTCTTTTTTCTCCAATGTATTTCAGATTAATATAAGGGTGCGTACAATTGAGTTACGTTGTCCACATTTGTTAGGCAGCATTGAGTTGTAGTTGAGTCCTTCAGCCAGGAGGTGTCCCACACACCCCTATATTGTACCCTTTAGGTGGAAACTTACCAATCCCTCTACCTTTCCCTCCTCCGTCCTACCTGAATTTAATCGTGTTTTTCTCTCATGTGGGCCTGTGGTTGTTCATCTCCTAGTTTCAAATTAGTATTCAGTACATCTTGTCAAATTTCTATGTTTCCTTTTTAAAACTCATTCTCATTGGTTCCTCTCTATAATGTAAAACTGACAGTGATTGAATCATTTCAGGGAATGTATCTTTTTTGAAGAGTATTTTATTGCTGTTTTTTAATAAAAGGAACTTGGAATGGCCTAGAATATGAGAAACTTCATGAAGACTAGAATAATATGGCTATTTATATCTGTATCTATTTTTATGTCGATGTCTCCCTCCTTTTTGTGAAACAACTTTGAAGGAAAAAATCTTGCCCCGGTTTACATGTTTCCTGTATTGATTATTAATAGGGGCTCTCTTGAGTCACAAAGCATGCTCATTTAGGTAATAAAGTAGGTGGTCACTCTACCTCCATCACAGAGTGTGCTGCGCACTGTAGCTCTGTGGTCTTGCCTAGGCATCCGACACATGGGCTGTTCAGCAAGTTTCCTGTGAAGCCAATATTTCCACGGCAGCTGGATGAACTCAAAGCCACAGTAGCTGGAAATTACAGCAATGCAGCTAATTACCTACAGTGATACTAAAATGCCTAAGATTCTGGAAATGTGACCACCAATCAACACAACATCTGTTTCAAAGGAAGCATTATTCTCTTAAGAGATCATTATTTAAAAAAAAAATCTAATGACAAGTAACTCAGGTAAGAAGTGCTGCTTTGATCTGAGAATGGTATGTTTAGTTTATTATTCATTGAAACTAAATATTTAATTTAATGTCCCTAAATATTTACAGAGAAATTTTCTTTATTACTTACTTTACAGGTGAGCCATTTAGACTTACAATGATGTCTCGCTTAAGGCAAAACTTTTCCTATTGACACTCAGGCATGTGATTGGGCTGGGTAGGAGGAGGTGGTAAGTGGGTGTGGGGCAGCTGAGAGTTATGTTGTCCACATTTGTTAGGCCGCATTGGCCTGGGCGAGCCCACTGCCTTCCTCCCACTCTGCCCACTCTGCCCACTCTGCCCACTGGCCTGACTGCCTGCCCTATGCTGTCCATGACACAGGGACCCAACCAGAGAGAGGACACACCCACACACCTCCACTGCACTCTCCCCACCAACCTTCCTCCTCTGGATCAGAAACTTCATCTTCAAACATGAAATCTACCATGCAAGGTAAAAATAAACAAGAACATCAAAATTGTTTCTTAAAACTAACCCCCTCTACATTCGCCCAGTCTTGGCCCTAACAGTTGACTGTGTGACCGTGAATCAATCAGCCCACGTCAGTGACTCACGTACCCTAAAGATAAGGTACTTATCACACCTGCTGTGGAATTTTTTTTTACCTTCATTTCATTAAGTAGGCTGCTTGCCTGCGTATGTTCTGCTATATTTTACGTTGAACACAATCTAGCAATCACGCGGCAGTCTGCAAGCGTGAGCTCTCTCTGTGTTCAGCTTCGGGCAGCCCCACAGGTAATGCAATGGAAAAAGGATCTTGCCAACAGGAAGATCTGTGAAGTCTCCCTTCTCCTCCGTCATGCAAGTGTCTCCTCCACCCAGCACCACAGAGAAGGTCCCCATGGAATATGGTTCTAGAGGGACACTTTTTGCCTGGGGAACATCAGTCCTGCTTTCTGCCCCCACTCTTGTCTGATTTTCCCTGCAGTGAGCTGGCCTGATCAGAGAACAACCAAGGGACAGCTGTCCCTTAAAACAACCAGGACCTTGAGGCCTTTGCCAAAGCCCCACTCTGTCTTACTTTCTCCTGGAGAGGGGAAGGCATATTCTGGAAAGAAGGGCGATGCCCAGGAATCTACAATCCCAGATGCTGCTCTGGGAATCTAAGAGAAGAAAGAAGAGAACTGTCTCAGGCATCTCCCCCACATTCCCCACATCACTAAGAAACCAGGCCCCCTCAGATCTCTCGTCACTCTTCTTGACAAGAGCCTGCCCCCTCCTACCACTCCCCATCCTGACAAAGAGCACATGGGCTGATGGGGGGGTGGGGGAGGCAGAGGGGCGGATCTCCACGCCGCCGCTGCCGTCCACCCTCCCACCTTTCCTGTCCTGGCAGGCCCCTGCCTCTTTTAATGGTGTCCACATGCCTTCCAGGGTTTCCCCTCCCAGATAAAGCTGAAACAAGAGGGTAGGATGTGAGGCCAAGTTCTTGAGGTGCCCTTGGAAACTGAGGATGTGATTTTTACCCCTGTACATGCCCTTCCTGCTAACCCTCTAGACACACTGTTCCTGCATTCAGATGAATTGGGGGCACCCACAGTGCCGGGGCTCTGGCAGGACGTGCTGTCTGCATTAAGTGTGCACAGACATGTACAGGGCCCGCTGAGTGACCAGCAGTCCTGCCCCCAGCCCTTTGCTATATTCTGCAGACTATCCCTATGGAAAGGTGCCCTCAGCCTCAGTGTAAACCCCAACCACTGGCTGCTCTGTCCTTGAGGTCATAGGCTTGCAGTGACCTTGCCGATGGCTTGGCTTGCCAGAATTCCAAGGCTGTACTGCTGGCTTGAAACTGTGTTGTGGTGAGTCCTCAAGGCCTCCCACACCCTGCTCCAGCCGGCCTGGCCTCCCTCACCTCCCTGCAGGCCTGCTGGCCTCCACTGTCCAGGGCAATTAGGGTTGTGTCTGCAAAGCACAGAGACTTGCTGGGAGTAGGGGCTCAGGTGTGCACCTGCCACGCCACAGCTCTGTAATTATTTTTGGTCCACACTGCCCTGGTCATTACGTTTATCCAGAGCTTTTGTTTTCCGTCTGTTTCTTTTTCGTTTTCTGATCCTGGTACACAACAATAAAAAGGAAATTTCACCAGATGTTGCCTTTTCTATTTTTTAATGACCAAATGATACCTGCATTCTCCAAAAAGTCAACCTTTCAGAGCACCTTTAAAACCCTTTCTTTGAGTGACATTTTTCATTTTGCAAAAACTGTGTATAGCCTTTTCTCAGATTTTTATCTTTTTTCAGCAGTCTGATGTGGAAATCTCCCTCAATTCCTCCGTCTAGAGCATGTCAATATTTTATTGAACTATGAATTTGAAGGCTCTCCTGTGAAAACGACTTCTCGCATCCTTTTAAAATTAATGCTCACTTTAAAAACTAATGACGTAGTTAATATTGAAAATAAGCTAAACCTGATGTGAAGGCTCTGCGTTCTTCAAATTGTGCCGAAGGTCGCCACCTTGTGGCCATTATGGAAACTGCCACGTGGACCTGGTTTTTCCCAGGGATTGGGGCCCCACTGCTAATTAAATTAACTTCTATATTGTCTTTTTTCTAGCAGCTCACATCCCAGTTTTCTTCTTCCAAAGGACAATTTGTGGTGAGTCCTGAAATCCTGGAGAAAAGGAAGGCATTTTAAGTGGCCTCAATAGGTTAGTTGACAGAAGACTGTCCCTAGTTAAGCAAAGTTTCAGTTAGTAAAAGAAACAACCTGTCAAAAAGCCCAGGTCTTGGTCTTATTCAGACCCCATGTGTTCTGATTCCTATACTCTAAAAACGTAGAGCCACTGCAGAGGCTCACACCTGTAATCCCAGCTTCTCAGGAAGATGAGGTGGGAGGATCACTTGAGCTCATGAGTTTGTGAAAGCCTGGGCAACACAGCGAGACCCCTGTCTCTTTAAAAAAAAAAA
>NW_003852493.1:5227767-5234823 GCF_000181295.1 Otolemur garnettii | reverse complement strand
AAGAGAATGGCTTGAGCCCAAGAGTTAGAGGTTGCTGTGAGCTATGACACCAGAGCACTCTACCAAAGGTGACAAAGTGAGACTCTATCTAAAAAAAAAAAAAAAAAAAAAAAAAATTCCTGAAGAAGATATTTAAAATGCAAATTTCTGGGGTTTTGTTCACCAAGACCTAAGAATTGCAATGGGCCAGCATAAGTCCTCTGAGTTACACTTTTAACATGTTCCCTAGGGTGAATGCAGGTGTGAGCCACCATGCCCAGTGTCTCAGG
The DNA here is from genome assembly GCF_000181295.1 of Otolemur garnettii. Taxonomy (NCBI): domain Eukaryota; kingdom Metazoa; phylum Chordata; class Mammalia; order Primates; family Galagidae; genus Otolemur; species Otolemur garnettii. The sequence goes on along the minus strand of NW_003852493.1, from coordinate 5,234,554 downwards.
TGATTTTTTAATGTATATTAAAGTTCTAACAATGCTGCATTTTGGGCTGGGCATGGTGGCTCATGCCTGTAATCCTGGAACTCTGAGAGGCTGAGGTTGGAGGATTAAACTCAAGAGTTCAAGAGCAACCTGAGGAAGAATTAAACCCCATCTCTATTAAAAATAGAAACAGTTAACTGGGTGTGGTTGTGCACACCTGTAGTGCCAGCTACTTGGGAGGCTGAGGCAGGAGGCTCCCTTGAGCCCAGGAGTTTATGGTTGCTGTGAGCTGTGATAACACCACTGCACTCTAGCCTGCGCAAGAGAGAGAAATTCGGTCTCAAACAAAGAAACAAACAAACAAAGAGATCCTGCATTTTAGTCTACGAAGCGATGAATAACTAAACCGAGGCTTGGGCAGGTCATTGGCTCCAGATGATTTTGCTGTCAAGGGCAGCAGCCTGTGATCTCATTTTGAGCTTTCAGAGGAAGAAGTGATCCTTTGGAGTCCTGTGTGCCAAGCTTACTCCTTTGCTATTTGCAGTGAGTAATTCTTAGGAAGTGCCACAATGAGAGATGAGATCTTCTGTCAGCAGGAAAACGACAAATCTGGAAATGTCATCAGCTCTCTGTGTTGGGGGTGAAAAGCACTGGGCTGAGAGCCCTCCAGCAACTCTAGGTCCTCATCACACCCTTCCCACCCTGGCCCCGCTGCCCTCTGAAGTTTTCTGCACACAAACCTCTCCCCACCACCAGGCCTCTTGCCTCAGGACAAACTTCCTGCTGGAGCACTCATTTGGAGAGGGTGCTGAGATGTCTGCAAGAGATTGTCTAGATGGAGAAATCACCAAGATCATCCTTGGAATCCATTCAAAGTCACCATCAGCTACCACACGGTGCCACTCCTCTTAACTTCAACATTCCCTGTGCACACCCCACTCAGTTCTCAAGTGTAATGATCTGTTTTTATGCCTGTAGCCCTAGATATAATACCTGTGGCTGCCACCTATTGAATATTCAGTAAATGTTTCTTTGAATGAATGACTCTAGGAATGAAAAAAAAGTGAGGAAATGAATAAATCAAGGAATTAAAGGCATGTAGGCTGGCTGTTGTAGGGAACATCTGCAAGCCTGGATGAGGAAGGAGGACCTGGCCAGACTCTGAACTCTGGGGCATTTGGAGAAGGATCTGGAAAAGGAAGCCTGTGCTCAGGGTAGAGGAAGCTTGGTGGCTGCTCATAAAATTGTGGATCAAAGTGCAGTTTAGTGAAATCAGTTATTGGGTTGTGAATCAATTTAGTGGTTTCAGACTAACATTTTTAAACTTGCTCTTAGGAAGAGCAGGTATAGTTCATGGAACTTTTGTGCAAAAATATGCTTCTTTACTATACAGTGGTCAAAAAATTTAGAAGATACTCGTCCTGGAAAAGTCATCCCTAAAGTCTTCATCACACAAGTCACAATAGTGAAGATACGGAAACGAGTGCCCATTAATGCATGCGTGGATCAGTGAAATGGGGTGTAGGTATACCACGGATACTACTCAGCCACAAAAGACATAGTGATCTAGTATCTTTTCTAGGAACTGGATAGAACTAGAGACCAGTCTTCTAAGTGAAGTGCCATAATGATGGAAAAACGAACACCACAAGTACTCAATATTTAATTGGAACTAGTCAGTCAACACTCATGCTCCCATAGGGACGCAAAAGTCAACAGAACTCAAGTAGGTGGGAAGGGGAGGATGTGATGGGTTGATTCATATCTAATGCTCACGTTCTGGGTGAAGGGCATACTTAGAATTTTGACCTGAAATGTACAAAAGTAAATTATGTTACCAAAACTTGTGTACCCCTATAATGTTCTGAAATTTTAAAAGAACCAAAAAATATTTTTAAAGAAACCTTACTGATCTCATGGCACATATTCCACTTACTGGAATGTGGAGACCCATACACGTATGTGGATTCTATGGCAACTTTGAGATCAAGATATTTTCTAATTACTTTAAATGATAATTATCTGATTTTACCTAATGCCAATTATGTTTAGAACCAGTCAAAACTCCTTCATAGAGATTAAGAATTTCACCAAAATGGGGACCCGGTCTCTGCTTTTTTCTTTGCTGTCTTCCCATGTATTAGCTGTCTAGGTTGATAGCATAACACCAGCTCTCTCCTCTTTCCTGCAAGGGGAAAAGGCCATTTTCTAAGAAGTCGTGACAGCAAATTAAAAATCTTAAATTTCAAAGCCAAAACTTTAATAATTTTCTCTAAGTATCTTTGTAAGAAATCATAGCAGAAGGTGGGATATTAAAATTAAAATCCTAAGGGAAAGAAAAAAATAAAAAACAGTTTTAAAAAATCCTAAAGGAAAGAAAATAATAAGCAGCCTTGTGATGAACTCAAGTTCAAGCACATGAGATACTTGTTTCTTCTCTGCATGTTTTTGTCCCCTTGCATTGCGTAGATAGCCATGACAACTATATGTTCGGCTTTCTCTGATTGGGGCATGACACTGTCCCTAGTCTTATGTGTTGACACTGTATGGTATTGTCATACTTTCTAGTTTACTAAGAGTTCCCTGGGCTTTAATATGGAGTTTCAACAACAGATCAGCAGCCAGCACCAACCCAGGTATGTGCTTAGTAAAAACACTTATGTTAACACCTAAAAATTAAGCCAGGTGCACGACTATAATCCTAGCACTGTGGAAGGCCAAGGTGGAAGAATCACTTGAGCTCAGGATCCCTTGAGACCAGCCTGACAAGAGTGAGAACCCATCTCTACAAAAAGATAAAAGAATTAAGTGTGGTGGTGGGTGCCTGTAGTCCCAGCTATTTGAGCCCAGGAATTTGAAGTTGCACTGAGGTAATGATGATACCACTGCGCTCTAGCCAGGGTGACAAAGTAAGAGTCCTGTCTCAAAAATAATAAATGAATAAATAAATAAAATAGCTTTCTTTTAAAATTAGGATTTTTGGCTTTTCTTGGGAAATCAAAACATTTAGCGGTGCAAGACCCATTGTACTGCACAGAGACAAAAGCTCTTAAGCCCTGTATTTTGATAACAATAGTTTCCTTTGTTGCATAGTTTCATATGCATTTTATTGTATTTATTTGAAAGCACTACCTCCAGAAAGGATCCATGGGAGTCCTATGCGGCTGCGCAGAGGTGAAGAACCCCGCTGCAGCCCGCTCGCGGCTGCCTCTGACTCTGAGGCCCTGCATTTGCTTCCATTTCCCGTTGTCCTCAGGCTTTTCCTAGAGTCAAGAAACATTTTCCTATAATTGTGTCTCTATCAAAATTCGGAAAAAGAAAAATGGACCAATAGGGCCTTGGAATTCCTACAGTGGGCTGTCCCGGCATTTCTGCTCTCTCACTGGTCTCTGGCCCACAGGGGTTGTGTTCAACACCCTTGACCAGCAGTGAAGCACCATGACCACCCATCGGAATAGGCCAGATGGGAAAGAGCAAGCCCGGCCCGCACGAGCCCTTCAGCCCTGCGCCAGAGCAGGTTTGGGGGCGGTTTCTTGCTCCATCAAGCTTCTCCGGCGCTCCAGTGGCATTGATGTCACATGTAGTCTTCATGAGGGTCAGGGAGTGGGACCAGAGGGCTGTTTAGAGGGAGCTTGAGAGAGTGTCAGGCGCTAAGATGAGCAGAGAAGCCGGCTGGCCCCACCCCGCAGTCTGGGACGTTGCCCATGTTGGTTTTGCAGGGGCATCTTAGAGGACTTTCCCTTACACAGCCTGCAAGACTCTTGCCCTTGGATCTCAGCTGAGTGATCCTCATACCAGCCCTTCCAAGGAAAACGGAGGAACAGAACCGCACTTTGCAAAGGAGGAGCAGTGATGTTCAAAAAAAACGAGAAAGCCAAGTCAGAAGGAGAATGCAGACCTGAATTTTAGTTCATTCAAACACTCTGCAAACATTCACTCTTCAAGGGAAGTGACTTTGGGGGAATTTCACAGCAAGCGTTGAACAAGTCTTGTTTAACAAGTGCTGTTTAACGCATTAATGTTTTTGTAGGGCAAATCTGGGCCATTTGAGTAAATTTAGCCTTTACTCAGCACTCACCTTGGCCTTTGTGCTAATTAGAGTGAGAGAGACCTTGTATCTATAAGGAGGCTGGGTTATTTTTTGTACCAGTAGAATGTTTTATTTTACTTTTAAAAAATTATAATACAGTGAAATTGTTACTTTTTCTCTTGGTGCATAGTCCTATGAATTTTAACAGTTATATAGATTTATGCAGCCACCTTCGGAATACAGATTTGTCCGAAAGCTCTTTCATGCTAACCCCTTGAAATAGTCTTTTAAAAAATTATAGTGGCATACATATAAATTAAAAGCCACAAGGATATGTGGAAAATAAATTATGCATTTTATTCATATGATATTAAGGTAGAATTTGTGTGTGTGCGTGTTAGAGGATTGTATTTCTTCCCATTTTGGAAGATAAAAATAGTTAAGAAATAATAACCTGTCTCTCAGTGGAGAGCCTTTTCAATAATTTTTTAAGTGATATGATAGCATGACCATTTTCAGAATGTGATAGGAGGCCTCAGAGGAAGTGGTGTGAATAATGGGCCCTGCCTACTGAGAGAGGTCCAGGACATCTCAACATTCTCTCTCCCCATCCCACACACACACACAGGCCCCAGGGCAACAGCCACACTCCTGCTTGCCACTGGCTCTTCTAGACTCATGTAGTCGCTACTTCCCTGGGCCTCTTTCCTTAGAAATGGAGGTAGGAGCCTGAGAGAAAGAAAGAGAAGAAGAGAATTGAGTACAGATAAAAAGAAAGCCATTGCTGGCTTGGTGGATTCCTAGTGAGGAAAAAAAAGACTCAGTGCCACTTTCACCACCCCCTGTAAATAGTGGAACTGAGAATATTAGCAGAATCCAAACAATTTTAACAAGATCTCTGAAATCTATAAACAAGTGCATTCTTAGTAAATATTTCTGGAAGTGTAGCTATTTCATGGGACTTGACAGGAAGTAGAATTTTTGTTTAGTGACTAACACTAGTGTACTAGTATTCCATAGATAGCACTTAAAATGGCACCTCATATAAAGGGCCCTTTCACGAATGTCTTCCATTGGTCATGACATAACTTGCAATCTAAGTATCTTCAGGGGGAAAGTGAAGAAATAAATAGTTTAATCCATTGTTTTATCATTTTTAAAGCATTATTGATTATCATTAGGTTTAAAATGAGGTTCCATGTATTGTCTTAAGCTAAAGACCAAATTCTGTATTTATATATATATATGTTTAAAACATGAATATTAATATACATTTAAAACATATATATGTAATCAACTACAACTATGCAAAATTTGTAAGCTTAAAAAGAATAAGACAGGCCTGGGGGAGGGGCAAGATGGCCAACAGGCACCAGCCTCCAACAGAAGCTCCCATCCAGAGGGAAGGATAATGTCCGGAAAATACCCAGTAAAGTTGAAGATTGGGAGCCCAGCCAAGACAGAAGAGTGATATCTGCAGGACACCTCTGCTGAGGCAAGTTGAGACTCCAAGAAAGCAATTTACAGGTACATGATACATCCCAGAGGAACGGTGTCCATCCCCTCCCCCAAGAAAGTTGTGGTTTTCTCTTTGTTTTCTCTTCGTCTGCTCCTATAAGTTTTCTACAGGTGAGCGGTGAACTGAGGACCTATTATCTCACCCCATGCTTGAGAACCACAGGAAGGGGGGTCTACTCCCCTAGAGGGACCTGGCTGAGAGTCTAAACACTCTCTTGCCTGGCAGAAAAACTGAACAAACGTTTTCACTGCCATTTTGAATTTCTAGTCAATCCCACCCCCTTGCCTACAGAGACAGTGATGGGGAGCACAAGAGCAGCTCCCCCCACCCCTGTGAGATCCAGCACCCAGTCCCGGCACTGCAGCCAGAGACCTGCTATACCTGTGTGCATTCCATGGGCAGTGGTGGAGGAGGCCCCAGAACTACTTGCTAGCCACGCACTTCCTGGGGGTGGTGGGTGGCAGCAGGAGGAGACACTGCTCTGGGCAGGCCCAGAACTGCTTGCTAGAGCCACCTGCGTCCAGCGGGTGGTGGCAGAGGAGTTCCCTGCTCCAGGCTCCCACACCAGGCAGGCCCAGATCTGCTTCCTAGTGCTGTGGTGTCCTGTGGGTGGAGGCAGAGGAATCCTATCCTCTGGGTGGGCCTAGAACTGTTTGCGAGAGCCACACGCAAACCGCAGGTGGCAGCAGAGGAATCTCCAGCTCTGGGAAGGCCAAGAACTGCTTGCTAGAGCCTCACGCCCCTGCAGAGGAGGAGTTCCCCACTCTAGGCACCTGCGCCAAGTGGGCCCAGAACTTCCAGAGCTGTATACTTCTGGCATCCTCAGTCAGCTGCTGAAGAAATATGAGAGGACAGTCAGTTGAGAGGGAACCATACTAGAATGGCAGTACCCCAAGGCAAAGGCAGCAGCCATAGCAGTGGGAACAACAAGGCTCACAGCCCTGAGACTCTTCCGGACAGACACACTCTGCCTCTTTGGGCAACCAGAAGTGGAGGAGGCCACTTCTCCGGTGGAGGCCACTGACTGAACGGTTCTGGTAAATCTTCACACGGTGTTAATTCAGCATGGGGTGGGACCAGCGGAAAAACTCTGGTAATTTGAATAACCAGAGTAGATCAACTACCCCAAGGAAGGACAGGGCAGATCCATAAACATATGGCTGAGATGTCAGAAATCGAGTTCAGAATTTGGATAGCAAATAAGATTAACAGAATGGAAGAAAGGAGGGAATTAGAATTTCAAGAAATTATTCAAAAGA
>NW_003852493.1:5196833-5223085 GCF_000181295.1 Otolemur garnettii | reverse complement strand
CTATGCTAACCAGTTGGATGAAAGTATTTCAAATTGTATACAGAAAGAGTATACTGTATCCCATGATAGTATTAATGTACACTGCTATGATTTAATAATAAAAAAAGTTGTATAAAAAAAGAAATCTCTTACATGTAGCTGATGGATGTGTAAATTGGTATAACCACTTTGGAAAACAATTCAGTATTGTCTTGTAAAATTGCTTATCAACCTACGGTCTAGAAATTGCTCTCCTATAAAACATTTTCAAAAAAAAGACAGTTAGAAAATAAATTTTTACACTTCATTGAGAAATGTATTGAAGAAGCTTGATGTGATCAGACAATTGTAACTCAGGGATGAAATTTGGCAACAAATATTCATAAAAAGGATTAGAGTATCTTAATTCATTTTGGACTTAAATTTAGTTTATATGGGAATGGAGTCATCCCAGAGGACTAAATCAGCTTATGGAGTTGGGTGCCCAAAAGCTTAGAATTACATAAACCAGATATTGGGGGATATGAAGTGTTCACAATTTCAACATTGAAGTGTGCAAAGATTTGATTTTCTCTGGCTGAGCATGATGGCTCACATCTGTAACCTAGCACTCTAAGAGGCTGAAGTAGGTAGATCCCTGGAGCTCAGGAGTTTGAGACCAGCCTCAGCAAGAACAAGACCCCATTTCAACTAAAAAAAAAAAAAATTAGAAAAACTAGGTGGACACCATGGCTATTGCTTGTAGCTACTTGGGAGGTGGAGGCAAGAGAATCACTTGACCCCAAGAGTTTGAGGTTGCTGTGGGCAATGATGACACCAAGTCTCTCTACCCAGAGCAACAGAGTGAGACTGTTTCCATAATAGCTACCTTTAGCTTTTGAATTCTTGTTTCAACGTAGTACCAGAAATTTGGTGTGCCCATTTGAGTTAAAATTCTGTTACTTCTAGAGTTAAAATCAGTAAGTTTTGGGTAAACTTCCAATTCAAGATTCTTCCCTGTTCCTATTTCCATCTTAGAGAGAGATATAAGTACCAGGATGGTTTCTGTATTGTCCAGAGAAGTGAATTTAATAGTTTAAATATGTTATTCTATTATCCACAGGGTACTTCTGGGTCACCTTTGCTATAAAAGTGGAGAATATTTTTTAAATAAAGTTAGGGCACACTCTATAAAAGTTTTACAACTCACTTAAAATCATAGAAGAGCTATATATTTCAAGATAAAGATTTAAACTCTGGTTATTTAGCAGGGTCTTGGGAGGTAGGAATTGCTGTGTCAACTAATGTTGTGCTCTATATTTCATTACTGCCTTTATGTTTTTTAAAATACCTGAAGAATAAAGTTTATTTAAAATGTCACACTTTCAAGCAGCACATTACATCCATAGAAAATTCTAGCATCCTGCCATTACTCGTATTTATTATGGTAGATTAGTCACGGACCCTCTGCCATAATATCTTGGCTTATTAACATACTGCATACTAAAAAGCATAATAGATGGTCCTGTAATGAGCAGTTGCAAAGCCTAGTCACTCATTCTTTCTTGGCCCTCCCTTTTGTTCAGAGGGGAAAATTGAAGAGGATTGGGCCTGTGCCTGAAACATTAGCCACCTCATTCAGCTTGTGGGGTGAGGAAAGAAGGGAACCCTCTCAACACACAATTATTGAGAAATCCTCTGTCTCGCTCCAGGATTAGAGACAAAGCTTAGCAATTGTCAAGGTTGCCTGAACTAGTCTCAAGTTCAAATTCCACAGAAAGCAGGGATCGGCCAGTGTAATGAAGACTGTGACCCACAGCATTTGTTTTCGAGTTCCCTTTTTAAAAATAAAATGGCAGAGACACACCAACCATACAGAACTTCACTGCACTGTCTAGTTCCCAAGAGTATTTGTGCTAACGTAGAGGGACCCTTGATGAAATAACTTGAATCCCCTCCATAATATTCTGAAATCAAGAAAAAAAAGAAAAAACTTGAATCCTGCAAAGTAATCAATAAATACCAAGGACACTAAAAGAGGGTCTTTTTTTTTTTTTTTTTTTTTGGCTGAGGCTGGGTTTGAACCTACCACCTCCAGCATATGGGGCCAGCACCCTACCCTTTTGAGCCACAGGCGCCACCCCCCACTAAAAGAGGGTCTTAATGGAGAGGACTGATTAAGTAATTTTCTCACTTGTATTTATTGGTAAATTGGTTTAAAAGGTATTTATTGTTTTAAAAACCTGTTAGTTTTTCAGAAAATAAAAAAGTGTTAGTGAGGATGTGGAAGAACTGGAACTCTTTTGCACCGTGGGATGGAAAAACGGTGCAACTGCTATAAAATAACAGTATGGTGCTTCCTCAAGACATTACAAATAGAATTGCCATATGGTCCAGCAACCTCGCCAGTGGGTATATATCAAAAGAGTTAAAGCAAGGTCTCCGAGAGATATGGGCATGCCACCCATGCTCATAAAAGCACTATTCACAACAGCCAAGAGATGGACGCAATCCAAATACCCACCAACAGGTGGATGGGTAAGCAAGATGTGGCATAGACTACATGGACTATTATTAGGCCTTTAAAAAGGAAGGAAATCCTATTACAGGGTACAGCATGGATCAACATTGAGGATTTTATGTTAAGTCAAACAAGCCAGTCACAAAAAGGACAAATACTATATGATACTACTTCAGATTCTTCAGATATGCAGAATCTGAAGTAGTTAAATTCATACAAACAGAAAGCAGAATGGTGGCTTACAGGGGTTAGGGAGGGGGGAAATGGGCAGTTGCTGTTTAATGGGTAGAAAGTTTGAGTTTTGTGGCTTGGCGCCTGTGGCTCAAGTGGCTAAGGCACCAGCCACATATACCTGAGCTGGTGGGTTCGAATCCAGCCTGGATTTGCCGAACAACAATGATGGCTGCAACCAAAAAACAGCCAGGTGTTGTGGTGGGTGCATGTAGCCCCAGCTACTTGGGAGGCTGAGTCAGGAGAATCACTTGAGCCCAGGAGTTGGAGGTTGCTGTGAGCTGTGATGCCATGGCATTCTACCCAGGGCAATAGCTTGAGGCTCTGTCTCAAAGAAAAAGAAAGTTTGAATTTTGCAAGAGAAAAAGTTCTGGAGATGGGGGCAGCGCCTGTGGCTTAGTGAGTAGGGCACTGGCCCCATATACCAAGCGTGGCGGGTTCAAATCTGGCCCAGCCAAATTGTAACAAAAATTAGCCAAGCATTGTGGTGGGCACCTGTAGTCCCAGCTACTTGAAAGGCTGAGACAAGAGAATCACCTAAGCCCAGGAGTTGGAGGTTGCTGTGAGCTGTGACACTACAGCACTCTACCAACGGCAATAAAGTGAGACTCTGTCTCTTAAAAAAAAAAAAAAAGTTCTGGAGATCCATATAGTCCAGTGTGTGTGTATGTGCATGCGTGTGTATAAAATTGTAATACTCAAGTCACATATGACTTCTTCCATTACAAGGGATACAAGATAGACAATATATAAGATAACAAATGTTATCAGTATATATTGAGCATTACATTTTAACACAGTTTTTCCCCTTTCTAAAGTGTGTATACATTTTTGCCACCCTCTGTGTACATATATATATATATATAATGAATACATACATAAAATACATGTGGGAGTGTATACTACTAAATTGTACACTTAAAATGGTTACAATAGTAAGTTTATGTGTTTTTCCTTAATCATAAATTTTTAAAAATCTGGTAGTTTTTTAAATGACTGTAATCAAGATTAATGAGATTATGCTCAGAAGACTTGCGGGATAGGAACGCAGTAATTTTATTATCCACACTGTTGCTGGATCACAGTTTCTGCTTCCTACCAATCAGCATGACTGAGCACTCCAGGTAATCCATCACCATAGAAGCTAAGGGTTCTTCGGGGATACAAGCATCGTTTTCAAAAGCAAATTGTGATCCAAGAGTTACTTGGAACCATATTTTCCTAGAAAACTTGGTATTTTCTATTGTATTTTTGAATGTGGTAGAAGTTGGTGAGATCTCTATTGGGGGGATGCTTTTGTGGTTTTTGGCAATAGAGAATAAGTGTGTCAATTAGTAGCAAATTATAGAAGGCACGAGTCTCTGGTCCCGCTGCTTAGTTTTACGTTGTCCAACAGCAATTTCCTCACCACAGCCCTGATGAAATATAGCTGTGCAGCAAAAGGAGCATTTATTATCAGAAACACGTTTCTTTTCTGACATTTTGGGGTAAGAAAGGGTCGGGATTAGCTGTACTTTTTAATAGGAGATGGAGTGCTATTGGAAGACTATCAAGGAAACTGGTCTGAGCTTGGATTCTAGGAAGCCCATAACCAAAACTTACTACTTTCCAGCTTAATGCTGTAGCAGAGCCCATGCTACAGACCCCCGCGGCTTGATGCCTCCCCTCTGGGGAGCACAGGGAGTTGGGGTTATTCTACACGAGGCTGTCAGCCACTGCTGGGCTCCCCTGCTTCACTTTCCTGATGGATTCCCAGAGACCCCCTAGTAGACTGGCTGCAAACACTACCCCACACCAACTCTGGTCTCCCTCCTGATGACAGCAACGTCTTCAGAGACCTCTTGCCAGTTTGGAGCTGGGCCTTGGAGCTGCAGTACAGGCTTGTAAAGCAGATGCGTAGTAAATGCTGCAGCCAAGTGCACAGCACATTTTCCTAAGTGGAAAGACTGCGTTAGAGACAGAACACTGCTTAACAGTAGGTGGGCAGTTCAAGCCTAAACAGCTCGGTTCCTCCCCATCAGAGACCCTGCAGAAGCGCAGCTGTGGGCGGAAGAGCATCTCCTGGAGCTGTTAGGAGCAGACAGTGGCTAACAGAAGACAGTCTCTGGGGAAGCCCCTGTCTGTGACTTTCCTATGTAAACAACAGAAAACAAAACCCTTGGGCTTGTTTTTCACACAAACAAGCTGCATAAAGCTTTCCTTCGGGCTGGTGTGGAGGGTTTCCTTAGGTTTTTACTGCCGCCAGCAGTGTCTTTGCCCAGATATGTGAAGGTGCCTGACCCTTCTCCTTCTCAGGACGAATAACTGTTTGTTGAGTGCCTATATCTATCACCTCACCTCTTCTTCGTTGGACACATTTATTCCAGTGATTTGCCGAGGTTCCCAACCTGAGATTTTTGCTTCTGTCCACCTTCTATCAGAATGAGAGAAACAAAGAATGGCAGGTGATATGCTGTCTCCTCATTTTTCTAATCACCTTTTCCCCAGGATAATCCATGTCTGCAATTAAATAGAGTAGAACCTCCACAGTTGACCCCCTCCCTACATTGACCACTTCCTTACATTGACCTGATTTTCCTAAACCAGATACGCACCACGTGTACTCAATGGAAGTTCCCTGTGGTGACCATTTGGTATGCTGATAAGTCCCTCGGTGGTCAATTATAGAGGTTCTACTATACCTGAGCCTTGTCAGCCAGAGCAACCCCTAACATCAGGGGGAGCCTAAGCAAGAGCACAAATGGACACCCATACATCTAAACATCTAAAATTTATCCTTTTAAAAAGTCCCTTTAAATATGAGCACCTAATGTCTGCATCAGATACGTGCACTGAGATTTAAGTACAAGAGTTGATTATAATGGCTCAGCGCATGTAGCTCACAAGGCTAAGGCGCCAGCCACATACACCAGAGCTGGAGGGTTCGAATCCAGCCTGGGCCTGCTAAACAACAATGACAACTACAACCAAAAAATAGCTGGGCATTGTGGAGAGCGCCTGTAGTCCCAGATAAGTTATGGGAAAACTACAATGAAGTATTATAAAGGCTCAAAAGCAAATTCTCAAAACCTAAGAAAACAAAATACTCAAAACCAAAATGTTGCAGAGAAAACAAAAAGTGAATTTAAATTATTTTACACCTTACGTTGCTTCTGTACTTAAACAAAATCAAGGTCTTTGGGGAAAAATCTTTCTTTTGATCTTGTGTATCTGTCAAATATCTTAAAAGGGGAAACAATTCAGTAAGTTACTGCATCTTTCAAAATTCCTCACTGAGGATACAAGCTAGTGTAGCTGGCATTCCAGAGGACTCCAGCAGGAGAAGACCCCCCCGGCCTCGGCCACTATGGCTCAGCACACCTACAGTGGCGGGGGGTGGTGGGTATGTCCAGCAGAGTAGATGAGAAGCTGGACTCGGAAATGTCTGGGTAGAAAGCAACAGAGTAGCAAAGACAGGATATAAATAAAGCTAAAAAGCAACTGACAATTACCCTGTGGGCTGTAACTCTCCCTCATTAAAGCCCTACCATAGAGTCCTTTGATCTGTAGCTTAGGGCTCCACTGTCCTTCACCCCATGGCTCTCTTCCTTGAACAAAAGATTGCCTGTTTAATTGAAACACGAGACAGATAACCTTCTCACTTTTTTACTTTGGATATGCGCACCTCCAAAACCCCAATTAAAAGGTCTTGCGAATTTGGCTGGAGGAGGCACCTATCTGCCTTGTTAAAGGCTGATACAGATGTCTCTCCGGGTCAAGAAAGAGAAACTGTACCTGTGAATTCACGGCACCTTCCCTCCCTTTGTCTGTGGGACCGAGGGTGGTTGGGGTCAAGTGCCAGCTTGGCCCAATCTGCCATGTAGCAGGTCTGTCCAAGTCAAGAAAGAGAAACTGTATCTGTGAATTCACGGCACCTTCCCTCCCTTTGTCTGTGGGACCGGGGTTGGGGTCAAGTGCAGCTTGACCCAATCTGCCATGTAGCAGCTGAGTCCAATCCTGGGTCCCTATACTTCGCATTTGTTATATGTTTTTAAATTATTCTCTTTAGCTCCCCTTCAGAGTGAATAGCAATTAAGTTCCTTTTTAAAAGGCCTATATGTGCTGGTCTACGCAGGCACAGAGTACAGGGGTCTTCCAAGAGTGGCTCAAAAGTAGAGCTGAGAAGACAGACAAAGGATCAAGAAGATATTTGTAGAGTCAAGTAGAGAAAACCCGGCATCTTCACGTAAGCTCTAAGGAAGAAGAGAAACATACTTGGCCACAGCTAGGGTGGGGAAAAAACCACAAAAATTTTAAGAAGGGAAGGGACATTATGGTTTCTCCAGCTCCAGAATACATTGCCATTCCCACCTAACACACCTAGAAAATCTTTCACTTTTCCACCAAACTTGTTTTTTTTTTTTTTTTGAGACAACACCTCGCTCTTTTGCCCTGTATAGAATGCAGTGGTGTCCTCATAGCTCAAAGCAACCTCAAACTCTTGAGCTCAAGGGAGCTTCCTGACTCAGCCGCCAAGGTAGCTGGAACTCATAGGCAATCGCCACAGTGCTGGGCTAATTTCTCTCTTTTTAGTAAAGACAGAGTCTAGCTATTGCTCAGGCTGGTCTTGAACTCCTGAGCTCAAGCATTCCTCCTGCCTCTGCCTCCCAAGTAGCTGGAACTACAGGAGACTTCTACAAGGCCCAGCATGCAAGTTTTTTTTCTTTTTTCTTTTTAGTAGAGACAGGGTCTGGTTCATGCTCAGGCTGGTCTCAGACTCCTGAGCTCAAGCGATCCTCCTGCCTCAGGCTCCTGGAGTGCTGGGATTATAAGTGTGACCACCATGCTGGCCTCAACTAAGCATTTGTTGGGTGGCATGCTACACATAGACTGGAGAAGAAAGGAGGGAGGCCACTGGGTTCAGTTAAGTGTGTCTATCCATCTCTGCCTTCTTTTTTTTTTTTTTTTTTTTGAGACAGGAGCCTCAAGCTGTCCCCCTGGGTAGAGTGCTGTGGCATCTCAGCTCCCAGCAACCTCCAACTCCTGGGCTCAAGCGAGTCTTCTCCCTCTGCCTCCCAAGTAGCTGGGACCACAGGCGCCCGCCACAGCGCCCGGCTATTTTTTGGTCGCAGCTGTCATTGTTGTTTGGCAGGCCAGGCTGGATTCGAACCCGCCACCTTGGGTGTACGTGGCTGGCGCCTTAGCCACTTGAGCCACAGGTGCGGAGCCTGTCTCTGCCTTCTTTAAAGAAACTGTTCCTTCTCTCCCTCTTTATCCAGACAAGTGGGCTGTGTGAAAGCTTTATCTTTCACATGACCCCAGCCTTATTAACAGTAATAGGTTCTCTACAGTTTAGAGATTACTTACTCAAGCAGATGAGAGCAACATAACTTACTCCCTTGGCCATTGCAATTGGTAAAAAGGGTGATCACATGGCCCAAAGCAAGCAATCAGACGTCTTTCCTGGCTTTCTCAAAACTTTGTTGGAGAGGAGGGCTCCTTCTCTCTGTTACAGAGCCATGAGTCTAGACATGAGCCTTGAAACTGCATAGACAATAAGAATCCTTGGAGACACAGGATGGAGAGAGTCCTGCTGGCATTCAAATCCCTATATTCCAAGTCTCCCTGAATCAATCACTTCCTCTGTCCTTCTGGCTGTTTGGTTACATACACCATTATCTTTCTATTCTTCTGAAGCCAGTTTCCATTGTATTTCTGCCATGTGAAAATAAAAAGTGCTCCCCAATACGGGACTTTGGTATTGTGACTGCTCTGTGTTAAGTAGTAACCCTCCCAGGCACAGTGACACAAAGAGGGGCAAGGTCCATTGCTTTATCAGGGTAATGAGAGGCTAAGGGAGCTGTCGCGGGGTACACCGCCTTGGATGCCCTCTTCCCTGCCTCCTCTGAACACTGCGTAACGCATGTTTACCGAATGCCTACCATGTAGTCCCCTCACCAGTCTGTGACCTTCTCAACTGGATTGATGCACATCCATTCTTCTTTTCTGCTCAACTTCATTCAGCCCACTGAGGAAACGCCACTTGTGCCCGTAACTGTGAAAATGCAACATATCTTTAGTGGAATATTTATAAGTAACCACAAGATGGGGCTGTTACGTGAGGGAAGGAAAAGTTAACTGTGGGTGGGAAGAAGATACAACATTTTCCAGCACTCAGGGTAGAACATTTAAATCTTTCCTTTCTAAAAAACAAGAGAAAGAAATTTTTTTTAAGAACATATATACCTTTAAACTTTTCATAGAAGCTCTACTTAGAACAAGTTCAGGATCACTCTTTTTAATAATCTAGTGCTCCTTTGGGGGCAAAATAATACATAATTATTATATGTTTTATATTAATTATATACAATTATTTATACTGTTATTTTCCCTCAGAGGTTCTCCCCACATCAAGATTGTTTATTTATCTTTTTCCCTGTTTTTTTTTAATCTTTTTTTCATCCCTTTCAATGAAAGGCCATGCTATAAAACTGAAATTGATTTATTATTTATTCACAGACTTCCTCTGTATTCAATTTCAAAACCAAATGAATAGCATTTGATCTTTGTGATCAATGTGCTCTTGTTTCCTGGTATCTTCCTCCACAATCTAAATTAAATCATTTTCATTTCACTATTTTTCCCTTTAGTTTTACAGTTTAGAGATCTGGACAATTCTTGATGAATAATGATAATATAAGGGGGCCCCACTCTCAGAATATCTAAAAGAGGCGAGAAGAAAGTGAGCCTGAAATATGTCTTTGCCTTCTTAGAGACCACACTGCTTGCTGGGTCAAGGTGACCACAGGAGGCAGCCAGCTGGAGCCTGGAGTGTGCCGATCCACCCTTGTACTACTGCACAAAGCAGAGAGTCTGCAGAGAGACGCAGGGGAGGCCGCAGAGAGCAGCAGTTCTGCTTTTTCTAGGGTATGGTGCAGTGTGAATTGCACTAACTCAAAACTAGGAATGTCCTGTTGAGAAATGGAAAACCTAAAAATAGACCTGCAGAAAGTACTTTGACCTTGGCTTGAAAGTCAGCCCAGTTCTATGACAAGAGAGGCCTTTTCCATGAAGATTATGTTCTTAAGAGCCATATTTCATCTGCACATAGATTCCCAGTAAAACCACACTCAGAAAATGTGCATCTTGGCTATCCTTCAACTGTAAAATCATTATGTTTGGCTCTGGTTTTTCTGGACGTTAGATGTCTGTGTGAGGGTTTCTTTCTGAAATTCCTTGTACAAAACATTAGAGGTTATAAACTGGATTAATAGTGACATTTAAGCAAATCTGCTATCACTATATGTATCCAATACTTAATGATTTTTGGAAAGAATTCAAGGGTAAAGCAGAAAATAATATTGCACTCCAGTCATACAGAATGTGCATGCTTTAGAATTAACTATAATAAGCTAATAATTTTTCTTGAAGAAATCTATCCAGGGAGCCATGAGAATATATTTTTTAAAGTTGTAGTAATTAAATCCAAAATTAAAGGTTATTACCCTATAATTTTTTTGCATGCATTAGAATTATAATATTTAAAACTTTCAGTTAAAGAATTTCAGAGCACCTTCATGTATATTTCAAGGATAACTCAAACTGTGATATAAAGCTATTAAAAAGGGGAAAAAACACTTTTATATACTTAGGTAACTTTCTAAGGAACAGCTGCTACCAATTAAACAACAAATACGTTTTAAAGACCCTTGGGGGTTCAATGTTCCTTCAGTGGTCTGAAAAACCTGGAAAAATGGACTTCGTTAGCAACTACAAAATTATTGAAAGGATATTTGAAATGGCATTTAATACCTGCAAAGACAGAAACAATCAGTGGTTTAAAGTTTCACCTAAAGATTGGTAAATAACACTGATTACAGGTCTTATTCAAACAGAAAATAATGAATATGTAATGAAAGGAGAATAATGATCCAAATTGCTCTTAATCTGCTAGTTGCGCCCATTGATTGGCCTGGAAATAATAGTGCTAATCTCACAGTAAGAAAGCCAAGTGCTTTAGAAAGTCATTAGCTCTGGGGGAACAGGATACCCATTCCATTCTGTGATACAGCATTTTATTGAGTAAAGCCTTCAAACGGTGTGTTTAGGAAAAATTCCAGGGTTAACCCAAGTCAAATAACATTCCTTTCCACTCTGCTCTGTAACTTGTAAAAGCCATTTAGGTGCTCTTTACAATTCATCAAACATTTAATGAACACCTTCTGTATCCATGGCACAGAGAGAATCAAATATAGTATATAATGTAGCATTCTGCAAGATAATTATTGGCCTCTCATGGGTTTATTTCTTATTTTTTATTTTTTATAATACATCATGACGTTCAATTTTAAATATTTATTTATTTATTTTTTACAACATAACACTGGTTTATGTCTAATTGGGTGAAGAAGTGATAACCTGAAAATTGTAAATTTACGTTATAGACATTTTATATTTCTGAAACACAATGGCAAATTTTCATGAACAAATATATCATCAAGAAATACATTAAAGAGAGAAAGTATTTTTTAAAAATCATGATTTCTTATCTCTAGAAAAAACTTCAAAGAATTTTGAATTTGAAAACTTTATTTCCCATTTAATTTGAGGACTCATGTATACAAGTTAAATTTAAGTTTTCTTCAGTTCATTTTCAGGGACCTAAATGAATTCTTAGATCTGAGACTGAAAACCTATTACTCTTATTTTAGTTTAAATTTTAACACATAAGCATCAGGTTAATTAAAACAGAAATAAGTGACAACCCCGTGCTTCTCTTAGCAAATGGATACTAAGGAACCAGTCAGTGTTAAAGCTTGCCAGGTGGGGGCAGCAGAGAGCACTTTGCGATGGCATGGTGAACTCAGGACCTCAGTACCAGGTGGTTGCCAGGGAACCCTCAGGGCGCCTGAGAACTGGGCAAGATGAGTCAGTTGCAGGAAAGTTAGCTGAATGGTGAGACTGGTGACAGGAAGTACAATCCAAGAGAAACAAGAAAAGGGCACAAAAAAAGACTGAATGCAAAGTGAAAAGAGCTTGGCTTTGAAGTCACAGAAACCTGACTCTGACACTTAGCAAATGTGTCATCTCAGGCAAAAAAGTTAATCTTTCAGACTTAATGTTTCTCCTGTGTAAAATGAGTATAATGGTATTAGAATGTTGCAGAATTATTACAAGGTTATAAGATGATGCATGCAAAATTCTTAGCACATTGCCTACCAGTACACAGGAAGGGCTTAACAAAGGTTCTGAGCCATTATTATCATTTACCGCTGCTGCCCAAGAGGCTGGCAAAGTGAAGCTGAGCACCTGCCTCAGAGAGGGAAGCAAATAGCAGCCTCAGAGGGGACAAGGTCAGGGAGGTAAGAGAGCAAGGCGGGGGAGCCGATGATGAGGAATCTCCTCACTATACTTGGAGTAGAACTGAGTGCTTTTCTGTACCCTAAAATCCTGTATGTTTCAACCTGTCCCTTAGGAATGTCCACCTATCCCTACCCTGTCTTAAAGATCCTTTGCTCTAAATTGGGTCATTTGTAGCAAATGTGCTGGAAAGCAAATCTGGTGTCACTCCTGATCTGAAGAGTTCATTTGTGCAGTAGTGGGAATGAGAAAGCTTCCTAGGGTAGTAGCAGGCATCCACTAGAGGATTTGAGCTTGTTTGCAGAAACAATTGATAGTTGATTTTTGCAAGGCTCTTTGCATGCTTTACTCTGTGAATGGCCCCTTGATTTGTTAAAGCATGCAGTAAGCACCTCTCTTTTGTTCCTGGGGAGGATAGCAAGGCTTCCACACAGCTGAGTGCAGATGCTGCAGGCAGCAGGACACTGCGTGGCTGCTTCTTAATGGGAGTTAGAGACATTTTTAACTGCACTGTGCTGTTGAAGAATTCAAGAACTCTTTGGATCATAAAATGGTGTTTGTAAACTAAACTCTCCCCCAGTTACTATAGAGTCTGGATTTGGGGAAACGTACTTTGGGCGTTTTGCTGATCACCTTGGCTAGGCAGTGAAAAGGGGACTATTCCCTGGGTGCCATTCAGTTGAGGGAGATGATTTTTCCCATTCTCAGTTACCCTGAGGTAGAGATGAGGATTCCTCAAAAGAGGGAAGAAAGAGAGACTTCTTTGCTGAACGAGGACTCCTGGGTTGGGCATGGACTAGGACTTGCAGAGAACTAGGAGTCCTGCTGCTGCAGGAAGAGGAGGCCCTGTGGGGAGAAAGAACATGTGAGCACCAGGATATGGAGGAAGGGCTTTATTTCGGCTGAGTGGTGTCCAAAATGGCCGCACTCCCCGACTGGCTCTGTCTTTTCCTGTTTACCACCAGTCAAGGGTTCTTTGTCCACAGGTATCTTTCTCATTGGTCAGTTTGAATGGAGCTGGAGAAGGCCGGGGTTGGCTTTTACCAGAAAAGAAAAGCAAACATTAGTTTCTAGGTCCCACCGGAAAGTTAAGTTTCTACAAATTCCTAAGAGCTGAGTCACCCCAAGGAGGATTTTATAGGTAATTCTGTGAGAAGATTTTTGTTCTCTCAGACCTTACTTTTCCTGGGCAACCCCTCTCACTGTGTGTGTGATGTGAGCTGTGCCTGGCCATGCAAAGGCCTTCAGGGGCTGAGCTAAGAGCCTGCAGTTTGCTGAGGGCCACCTGTAAGCCCCAAGAGTACTCTTCAGTCCCTACTGTTTCAAGCCCTCAACTTGATTCCTTTAGCTCTCGGTAGAGTTTTAAGGAAACATCATGGTTTTCCCCATTTTTAGTAAGTGGCATAGCCAACTAAAGTCACCCAAACATTCAGCCTGAAAGCCTCCCTGTACCTTCCCATTCATCCACTGAATTCATCCACAAGGACAATCAGTTCCGCCTCCCATGACACTAAAGCTCAAGCCAGTGCTCCAGTTTGCCCCTTCTCTCTCCACCCTGACCCAGAGTCTACCGTTTTCCATCTCTACCCACCCCCTCCCAGATTTCCCTCCTGACCCTTCTACCCAACTCTTGCAACTTGAAGAGCCCTTTCAAAATATTAATGAAATCAAGTTGTCTTCCTGACTGAAATCTTTCAGTTTCTGAGCATTCTCAGAATAAAGATTTGGATACTTAGCATGGCCTGCAAGGCTGAGGCTGGACTCTGAGCTTAGGGAAGCTCAGTGAGGGCCTCTGGGAAGAGCTGCTTGGCAATACAAGTATTGACAGTGCAGAGAGGCCATGGCAGGGTAGGCACGGAGGCCACGACAGGGTCCTTGGGTTCCTTGTGGAAGGGAATCCAGTCGAAGAGTGGGTTTCCTATTCCTACTGGCAGGAGGTTGTGACAGGGCAGAGAAGGAACTGTGACTCATGCTGGATAAGATCTGGGGATACATTGGTGACACACCCAGCGCAGAGAGGGAAACAGCTTCTCTGCAAATCAAAGCAACCCTCTTGATCTTAGTCTTAAAAACAGGAACCAAAAATTGTACAACTTACATATAATCATGGCTTCTATTTGTCAAGCACCTGCGAAGGGGCTGGCTTCATGCCAGGCTTTTTACATCGTTGATTACAACAACCTTATAAGATAATTATTATTATTATCTCTATTTTGGATGTATGGAAACCAAGACTCAAAAGGTTACTAAAAGTCAAATGATTAATAAGGCACAAACTTTGAAAAAATCACCCTTTCTTCATGAAGGAAAGGGACAGATCTAATGTTTAAATTGTCCCCACCTGATGTAGCATATAAAGTTGGATGCTTGTTTGCTCATTATCTGTCCCCACCGGTAGGATAAAAGAGCTCTGTGAGGGGAGACACTCTGACTTGTTCACGCTGCCTCCCTGGAACATGGAATAGGGTCTAGTCACAGCAGATCGGAAGGAGGGATTTGTTCATAAATTGAAGAAATGAAGTTTGACAGCTGCTTTCATGACTCAGTGATTTTGATCCCGAGCTTTACAAAATTAGGAAAAATGAGTGTGAATATCCACATGTCCAGAGATTTAGTATTAGATATTTTTTTTCTTATGCTTTCCACTAAAGTACTGCTATTAAAATACAACTATGCCTTAGTCAACCAGAGGTTTCCATTAGCAACAAGAATTAATTAAATTATGAGTCATCAGCAGATGACACACTAAGGCAGATTATCTCCCCACGATTATTGGGGGGGTTTTTTTGGTTTTTTAATCATAAAAGTAATATAGTAAAGAATACAAGCAAGATTCACTCATTTTAAAAAACAAGTATATACTGTTAGGAAAAGATTTCCAAGACATATATTTTTAATGAAAACAACAACAAGAAAATCCTAAACAGTGTTCATGGTACACTTTCCTCCCAGGAGATAAGAATAATAGTGACCGAGAGCTTACTGCATGGCGGGCACTATGCTATACCAGATGCGCGAATTGTCTTATTTCTTTTAAAAACACCATGTTAGTACTACACCTTCATTTTAAATAGTACTGGCACCACCATATTAAATTATTATTTTTTTATTGTGAAACAAAGCAGAACTGAGAGAAATTCTAAGTTTGTTGCAATGCACACACGCACACGGTATTTTACATCTGTGTTGACTTCTATAGCTCCATATATGTAAAGCCATGAGGTTGCACCAGTACCTGCAGTTCTATTCCTACACCGGAGTTTTAGTTTTCTCTGGTTTTATATGTGTGTTTCTCCTCTCCAGCTCCACTTGTCCTCAATATATTTACTTAGTAAATCAGTCTTCTTGTGTATAACCAGTCTCCTGTGCCTCCACTGTCCTCATTCCTGGCAGTGTCTCTCCTCCTGCTAGTCTCCAGCTCTCTACCTCAGGCCCTTTCACGCCTCCCCCAAACCTCACCCCCTACTTGGGCTCTGACTCACCACCAGGGAGGCCGTCCTTCCTCTGCGCCCAGACCACCCAGTGCCCCAACACTGCACCTCCCTACCAAACCTGGCGAGGACAGCTCCCCTCCAGATTCAGAGCTAGTCATCAGAAAGTGTCTCCAGGGGATCCAGAGTTTTGAAACTGCATCAGACTTACTATGTAGCATCCTTGGTAGCCTGCTCTTAAAGGGACCGGCAGTTAGACCAAAAGTATGGATGGCCATTTAGCCAGTCACTTGCATGCGAGTGAAACATGAGAGGTAAAAGAAAAAGGAAGGAAAGGGGAAAAAAAGGGAAGGAAAGCAAAAAGAAAAAAAAAACTGTACTAAGGAGGAAGATATTTCATGAGCCGAATCCCAAGCAGTTAAGTCACCACTAATGTGACAATAGTGTTGCCAGCTAATAACGGGCTGCTTCTTAACTGTCGGGAAATGCAAACAGTACAACATTAAAATGGTTCTATTTTTTCCATCCTTGCAATAGCAACAGAGCAAATAAAGGCTGATCTCTGAAAGACAAAGGCTATGAAAATAAACATGAACTTAAGCTAGGGGCACTTGTGTTGTGATTTTTCTTTGGAGATGTTTGGTAACGTACTCAAAATCCTCAAAGCACCACTGGGGTCATCCCTCGAGAGCCAGTCTGCAGTCACCCACCCATCTCAGAAGATTGGCCAAGCACTTGCGATACACAGGTCTGCCAGACAGCCGGCCCTCACTCGCCTCAGCGGGGCTTCCAAGGTGTTTCAGAGAGCTAAGTGTAGATTCAAAATAAAGAGCAGGTGGCTGGCTGGGGTCTGTGTTTTCCTCTGTGTTAATCACCAGCTGCTTGGCCCCTGGTCCGTCGGCCACGGCAAAAGCTTGTTCCCTCTAATGGGGACAGCCTGTGGCTCCCAGCAGATGGTTTATTTTCAGTTCTTCTCACTTTCCATTTTGTCATTACTTCACCTGTCCCCTTGTCTTCACTTTCTATTTTCCCAGCAACCTGGTGTTTACCTCATCCCCCTGTTTTACTATTACTATTAAGTTTCACTCCCAGGGACCTACATCCTTGGCTTCCTCCCTAAGCACTTTGAAGAATGAGGTGTATTTTCTATCTGTAGTAAATGCTGAAAGGTGAGTCTGGAAAGCCAGCCCCAGTTGCCTCCTCCCACATGAGTCCAGATGAAACAACTCTCCTTTCTCGGTGCTGCTTGTCAGCAGTCAAGCAGGAAAGTTGTCTCCTTCAAGGAATGGCTTCATCTAGGATCCACCCAAGGGACACAATGAATGAATAAAACCTGGAATCGAGTTGCAAATTTCCAGCTACTTGTAGCTGGCATTTTCTTAAACACCAGACTGTGGCTAGCCATCTTCTCCCACTTTGGATTATAGAAACTTGAGCTTTCTTACAGCAAGACCAGGGAAATCCTGAACAGACACAAGTTGTGTGACTATGACCAGGAATAAGTTGTTTCACCCTGGAAAAAGCATCCAAACTAAATCCAAAGTCTAGGACATGCCACGTGTTCTCCAATTGTTGTTGTGGTCTACTCTATTCCCTTTCGTCACCCTTCTCTGTTTCCCAAGTGGGAGGCTGACCTAATAACAGGCTCCCTTTCCCCAAAGCTTGCTGTGGATTCAGGCCCTGGGGAGCACTGGTGGTCAGAGAGAGGATGGGTAGCAAGGTCAGGAGGTCAGTGTATTTATTCACTAGCTCCCTTCCTGTGGGGTCACTCTATGGTGGTTGAATATCCCAGCTCTGTCACGTGCCCTCTGTCTCCAGCTCCAGTCTCCTTTCTGTCCTTTGTCCCATCAGGGCTTGTGAAATGACAGTACCCAGGTACCACACTACCTCTTGTGATCTCCCTATAACCTGCCAACACCTTTATAAATAATCCCTTTATTAAACTCTACTCAAATTACCCAACTAGAATAGACCATCTGTTTCCTGTTGCTAATTTGATGCTTACACAAGATCCCTGCTTAGGTAAGGGAAAAACAGGTATGTTTGAGAAATTGCAGTCAGGAACCTAGTTACCCAGAAACTGGAGCCCACAGGAAGAACTGAAGCAACTCTTGGCACAGAATGACAAAGGAGGAACTTCTTTCCTGAGGATTTATGATTCAAAGAAGTGGACAAATTTATTGATAACTTGAGGTTCTAAGCTCAGTTTTTCAATAAAACATAACATTTGCTGTCCTCTTATAGGCCAGGCACCTAATAAATGCATAATCACATTTTACTTTTTTTTTTCTTTGAAGTTTTTGGCCGGAGCTGGGTTTGAACCCGCCACCTCCAGCATACGGGGCTGGTGCCCTCCTCCTTTGAACCACAGGCATCACCCCACATTTTCCTTTTTTTTTTTTGAGACAGTCTCACTTTGTCACCCTCAGTAGAGTGCTATGATGTTATAGCTCATAGTAACCTCTTGGGCTCAAGTGATCCCCTTGCCTCAGACATTTTACGTTTTTTAACCCACTTTATGGATGGGAAAACTGAGTGTATTAATCGCTGCTATTTGTCTACCCAACATCCCTCCTTCAACTTCTTCCAGGAATAAAGCCATTCTCTCCTACAAACAACTCATTGATTTTGCATGGTTTCAGTAGGGCTAACCCTGTTCTTGCCAGCCAGAACAGTGCTCCCATACACACGGTTGGGTTCAGTAGTGGACACGTGGTCCAGACAAGCCGGTACATCTCCCTGGAGATTTGATATATAGACCTACAGAAAGCCCTGGAGGGATGGTAATAATGGCTGCCACTACTTGAGGCTACCTGTCCCTCTGCTTGGAGGAAGCCATTGCCAGCTATCTCCAGAAATCCTACCTACAGCGTCAGGCAAAGAGAAGCCGAGACAACAGAAAGATGACGAAGAGCAAGGACAAGCCCCAGAGAGGCGACCTCATTTGCTCCCATACCCACCGTCTCCCGAGTCAGTTCTGTCTCTAGGTTTTTCAGCATTGGGAGTTAATAAATATTGCTGGTTTTTACTTAACCTAATTGAAGTTGAGTTTCTGTCATTTAAAACTTTTAAGAATCCTAGGAATATATGGAGGTTCACTGACAGAGATTCATCAGGGGGGCAATGAGTAGCACACGCACAGTCCCCAAGGTTGGAAGAAGAACCGCTCAAAAGGAGCAGGTGGAATCATCTTCAGAGCTCGGAGAGATCCAGAAATAGCTTTTGATTCCATCAGCTAGAAGGGAAAACCTTGTCTTTCTTGACTGTTTCGTAATAGCACTCAGCCTAAAACACAAGTTGTACAGCTGCACACAGATAGCCTTCTTCATATCCTTATTCCATAAGCATTTTTGGATTTCCTAAATTGTTGACTTTATTTACTTTTTAAACTTTTTTGTTATGAACTAAGACAGAAACACACACATCAGCCTAGGCCTACACAGGGTCAGAATCATCAAGATGTCTCTAGG
This sequence comes from Otolemur garnettii, assembly GCF_000181295.1. Taxonomy (NCBI): domain Eukaryota; kingdom Metazoa; phylum Chordata; class Mammalia; order Primates; family Galagidae; genus Otolemur; species Otolemur garnettii. The sequence goes on along the minus strand of NW_003852493.1, from coordinate 5,204,135 downwards.
CAACAGAAATTTTGGGCTCCATTATAATCTATGGGATCATCCATATTTGTGGTCCATCCCTGATTGAAACATCATTATCTGGCCAATAACTACAGTAGTCATCATCATGAAAACAGGTTTATAGGGCCTGGCATGGTGGCGTGTGCCTGTAATTCTAGCACTCTGGGAGGCTGAGGCAGGTAGATTGCCTGAGCAAGAGCAAGACCTCATCTCTAAAAAAAAAGCCAGGCATTGTGGCAGGCACCTGAAGTCCCAGCTACCTGGGAGGCTAAGGCGAGAGGATCACTTGTGCCCAAGAGTTTGAGGTTGCTTTGAGCTTATAGTGGCGGGTTCAAACTCGGCCCCAGCCAAAAACTGCAAAAAGAAAAAAAGAAGGAAACACAGAGAGAAGAACGACTGACAAAAAAATATCAATGGAGCATTAGTGAGCTGTAGGACAACCTCAAGCAGCTTCCAATTGATATAAAGGCAGTCCTCAAGGAGAAGGGGGAGAATAGGAAACACAAAGTGTTTGAAGAAGTAACAGCTGGAAGTTTCCCAAATTTGTTAAAGAACATAAACATATAGATCCAAGAAATTTAATAAACGCTAAAAAGAGGGATGGGCTGGGTGTGGTGGCTCAAATTAGGGGTAACTCTGTTCTTGCCAGCCAGAACACTACTCTCATATACACAGTGTGGTTCATTAGTGGACATGTGGCCCAAAGCCATATCCCAGGACTTTGGAAGACTGAAGAGGGAGGAAAGCTTGAGGTCAGGAGTTTGAGACCAGCCTGCGCAACATAGCAAGAGCCCATCTTTACAGGAAGAGAGAGAGAGATGAAGAAACCACACTGAGGCTCATCATAATTCAGTCAGAGAGCTCATCTTAATGGGCTGCATGCCCAACAGCCAACCTGCCCTTCAAAGGAAAGCAGTCCCAGAGAATTTCAAAGGTGCAGCTGTGCTCTTTGCTAATATATTTCTCATTATCTCAGGGAAGGGAATGTCCTCTGAGCTTTCTGATGGAGCATCAGGTGGGGGACAGACATGAGGTTGCACATGATAAATCCAGCCCTATGTTCTTATTTCTCCAAGACAGGGATTCCCTTCTCCACATCATGCCAGGAAAGCTCTGGCTTGTCATCCTCATTAAATGTAGCCCACCACTGAATCCAAGTTCTAGTCAATCAACCAAGAAAGATGTTAAAGTCACTTCCAGCTGCACAAGCTAACACATTAAATCCAGGATCTCTATTAAATACGTGCATATCAGTGAATTCAACCCAATCTAATGTTCTGTCTTCCTAGGACGAATACTCTTAGAAGGCACTCCCACACATGCTCTCGTTTCTGTTACTGCACTATGGTCAGCCAGGTCTTAAAATGCTTGCAGCAGGAGCACTATTTCCCCCCCCCCCAGGTCATAGCGTATACTCATCCACCTGGAACATGCCGAAATTTGGCCCTACCCGTGGGTCAGTGGTAAGATGAGCTGATTGTGGTGATTGTGGTTGAAAGCAGAATGGACATTTCCTTTCAAGGCATCTTCCTCAAGTGAGAGTTTTCCCAGCAAAGGGCTTAAATGCCCGTGGGTTACATGTCTTATCACACATCCCATCTCTCAGGAACGGCTGGGCTGTTAGAAAGATGGCCTGGCTTGCTGAGGACTCAGTTATGGAGCCAGCTGGGAGCCAACAGCTTGAGGGATGGAGTTTTTACAGGGCACAGATCATGCTTTTATTATTGTGGCATTATATAGTGGCATAGTCCCCATAATCAAAATACATGCATCTGGAAATCAAGGTGAGGAAGGAAAGAAGCATTCCATCCTCAAAAGCAAATTCAAAATTTTACCTCTAGGAAAAGAAAAATTTGCTAACAATTTAAAAATAGCTATTTCCATTCCCTAGCTCCACTTTCTCCCTATTACTTCTAGACAATATGGTTCTAAAAATTCATGAAATCCAATTTTAGCTACCACAAATGTGGGGACCTTTACCATGTTCAATATTATATTATAAAATGATAACCTTATAATAAAAGAAATGAGCAAAGATTCCCAAATGAGCAGTAGAGCAGCTGACAGTAAAACAAAAAATAGAAAAGTCAAACACAGAATGTTATGTGGTGCCCCAGATATGCTTTCCTGATTCCTTATAAGCTCCCTAGTTCATCCTCTTATTTGATCTAATAATCAGACAAGCAGTTCCCTGATGTTACAGGCAGATGAATTACCCCTAGAGTTTAGGGCTCTATTCCAGAGAAATGTTATGAGATCACATGAGGAAAGATCCGTGCGTGCAGCCCTTCCTTCAATGAGGTTGTAATTTGTGTAACTGGGCATGTGTAGCCCATTGCTACTGCAATGATGTGAGAACAAGCCGTGGAGGTTAAGAGCTCACAGTCAAGTTGATGTTGGCCCTTGTATAGCTGACTTAACAGTATTAAATGAGATGGGAGCAACTAAGACAAAGAATTATTGGTAACTTTGTTAATATGACTGAATAAATGTCTGCAGGATCCAGCTTATCACTCAAGCATGCCATAGTGCTCCAAAATTACTTATTCAATTTCTGGCCAGAGAGGATTTCTTTATAACAATTCCCTATTAAACTTCTCACTGAAGCTTAATCAATATGCTTGATCAACAGGCCTCTCCAAAAGCAAACCTAAGAACTGGAAAAATGCCTGAGCTCCTAAGAGTAATATCTGAGCTTACTCAAACAGCTGGTTTTCAGAGTGCTTCTTCTCTGTTGAGTTCTGGAAAGTTCCAGAAGAAATTGTTCACCATAGACAATCCTAACAAAAATACAACTAAAGCATAAAAATGACTATCAAAGTTTTAGAATTCGTTGGAAGAATTTTCTGCAGGATCTAATGTTTATTTACAAGTCATTTTTAGGGACTCAAAATTAGGCAACAGCCTGTAACGATGTGACTAATACTGATTTCAGATTGGAAACAATCCATCCATTTATAGGAGGCAAACAAGTTCTAGGGCGATATGTGTGAGAATAAATTAATAATATCAATTATCAAAAAAAAAGAGCTCAGAAAAAACCAGAACCTAGTTTATTTTTAAAAGTACATTTAGGCAATAATCACATCTAATCAGAGGTATGGTAAACTAAGGTACAGCCAAAGTTACGGTAAACCAAGAACCATTCTCTCCAAACAAGAGATACTGTGTTATCTCTACAGTCTTGTGGGCACAGTGCGCAGTAAGTGGCAGGACTCCTTCTGTCCCCTTCAGGTCCACAATATGCACCTTGGTTTGATGAGCAGCTAGAAAGGAAAAGTCAAGTCGATTTAGACCCAAGATTTTACAAAAAGAGTATGCAAATAAGCATTCCCGTCTGAGTTGGGACTATATATTGGTAAAACCAACCTGGAGGACAATTTAGCAGTATATATAGATAGATCAAGGGCCTTAAACATTTATATGTCCTTTGAACAGGATTTTTCATTTTAGCTTAATCAAATGATTAGATATGTTTTTACAATTACGGACTTTGTAGGAAAAAAAAAAGGAAATAATCGAAATGGCCAAAATACTATCAGTTTTTTTTTCAAAACTATTAACGTTCAGTCTGCTAAGTAGGAAAAAAAATCCAGATTACAGAACAGCACGCACATCGTTTGCTATTTTGTGACTCCGTGTATGTGTGTGTGTGTGTGCGTGCCTGTGGGAAAATGTATGGAAAGACTTAAAATAATTTTTCTAGGAACTTTCTTTTTGTGTTTTCAAATTTTGGGTAAGTTTTTTTTTTTTTAAGTTTTTTCTTAAAGAGATATTTAAAGTAGCTAACTACCGCAAATAGTATTATGAATTCATGGTTAAATAAGGTGATTGAAAACGAGGCATGAGTGTAGAGCTGCTCACACAGCATGTCCTTCTAAAATACCGCCCCCCCCCAGCTGCCGTAGCTCCCCACCTTTCAGTGTGTCTAGCTGCAAAACAAGTTGGGGAATCGTGCCAATATGTGTTCCCTCGCGCCTTAATTATTTGCGCCAATTTATGGAAGCTGAAATATGGAAAACATCAAGAAGGTAATCCTAAATTAATTTGGACTTGGACTTGGAATATGACCAGACACATGTGCTTAGACCTAAAAGTATTTCCCCGCTTCCCCCACCAGGCCTCAGTCCTTGTCCTCACCCCTTTTTGACCTGGGTCCCACTTGCACCCTGGGGCTAACACGATGCCAATGACAAAGGCCCTGGACTCCACAGAAAATCTGAGAAAAGATTGGCGATGAAGATTGGGCTCTGAATTGTCGATGTTTGTGTGTGTAAATGCAGAAACATCCATATATAATCATCCACACACTAATATGACTTAGAGTAATTTTCTATGGCTATTTGGTTAAAAGGGGGGGTTTATTTGTGTAGAATCTTTCAGATTTGGTAAAAGTAGTGGCTGGTATAATGGTAAGAAAAGTTGCCTTGGCAGGTCTGGCTAAATCATTTAAAGGAAGCAGTACAAATGAGAACACAGGCCTCTTGTTCTAAAACTATTAAGAATTTCAAGACTTCAATAGCAGAACATTAACCCCCAAACAGGGTCCTTCTGAGTGCAGGTAGGGCTCTGTGCGACTGCACAGGTCCCAGGCCCAGGCAGCCAGTCCAGAGTCTTGGAGTCAGGTAGACACAGGATCGAAGTCTAAGTTTTTCATTTACAAGCTTGGGGAAGTTATTTAAACTTTCAAAGCTTCAACTCTGTCCTCAAAAAACTGAGAGCAACAAGAATATGGTCTCATTCTCAAGATTGTCTGGAAGATGGAAAGCCAGCATTATATATTAAGTGCATAGCACAGCACCTGGCTCATAGAGACTCTGTTCATCTTCTCTATCCTGCCTACTGCAGTTAGAGTTCATATTTGAAAATGCAAACTCGATGGTCTGTTTCTGATTTAAAATTGTTTTTGGTTACCCATTGCATAACATGACACATAAGGAACTTCAGTACTCAGATTTTATCCACCTTTCTAAAATTCACCACTTAACTTTCTCCAATATGTACCAAGGCCCAAAGTGTAATTTGTGATTATTTGCACTTTTTCTTAAGGGTCAGTAATTATAATAAGCATAGATGCCATATAATACATGTTTTTGGTTTTGGTACCAGGCACTGTGCTAACCTTCCTGTTGGAAGGAACTCTCATTCTCCACTCCTGGTGTTTTCTCCAAGGGCTGGGTATTTGTAATCTAGCTTCTCTAACTTTGGGTAGCAAATGTCCCAGGGAACATATGCTATCATTGGTTTGAGGTATGCTGTAAGCTTGGTGTGGCAAAGACCTTTGCCAGTGAGAAGCCTTCTGGTCCAGGACTGCCTGTTACCAGGTACTAAGCCAGTCTCCTTCTGCTCTTCAGGATCAGGAAGTCTGAGCTCTCCAACATTAGCTTTATCAATGATAAGAGTCTCCTGTCTGTCTTAGTCTTATCCATGTCTTGATTGGTTCAGAACTTGGGTAGGAAGAGTGGATATTATTTATTGGAGCTACACAAGTATTAATATCTCACCACAGTCTTCGTCCATTATTTTCTTTAAACATCATAGCTATGATGTAAGATAAGCAGTTTTATTGTTCCAATTTTTACAGATAAGGAAAAGTGAGAAATAGCAATCAAGTAAGTGACATAATTAAGATTTGAACAGAGCTGGGCAGTGGCTCACACCTGTAATCTCAGCACTTTGAGAAGCCAGGGATCACGTGAGGACAGGAGTTCAAGCCCATCTCAGGCAACAGTGAGACTCCATTTCTACATAAATTTTGAGAGTAACTAGCCCTGGTGGCACACGCCTATAGCCCTAGCTACTGAGGAATGGGCAGGAGGATTGCTCGAGCTCAGGAGTTTGAGATCACGGTAAACCACGATGATGCCACTGCATTCTAGCCTGGGCAAGCTTCTTCAAGACCCTGTTTCAAAAATAAATAAATAAATAAATAAATATGTATGTTTGAATAGGTCTACTTGATGCCAAAGATTATGCCCTTAAATTTTCCCATTTTGTTTTTTTCATGAGAGTTTAATAATAAACTGATAAGAACATTCAAAATTTGGGTTGATCTTGGGAAAAAAAAGCTAACACAGTATTATATCCAGTATACTTATATTCTGTTTGGCAGGAAAGTTAGCCAAGCTAAACTTAAATTCAGCACATGCTGAATTTTATTTTAGGGAGAACAAGCTGCAACCATAATAATGAACTGTATTTACAGCTAACAGCAATACCCACGTTACTCTATAGGTTTTACACGACAATCTGAAACCACATTCCACGATTTACAGGGTCTGGGACATAAACAGAAAGGTGTGTCTCTTAAGATTTCTCGTTAACGGTCACAAAACTAGCAGTTTTGCGTGGAATGATTCTGTCCCTCTTTTCCCAAAATATGTGCAAGACATCTCTTTGATGAGAATCCATTCTGATTTGAACAGGATAATTTCAATATTCTGTGAACGCCCGTGCACCCCACCTGTCTCTGGAAGGTTTTGACCTCTCTACCCACTTGGCAAAAAGAAGAAAATTTAGAGTATTTTATGTTGCAAACTGCCTATTTATGATCACCTAAAGGATGAGCTCTGCTTACCCCTGTTCCCTCAGGTGGGTACACAAATGAGTCATCAAAATTCCCAGGTAGTCACCTAGTTCACACTGGTGGCCGTTATGCTACTAGAAATACAACAAAGGAGCACAGTACCCAAGTGGCTCTGGGTCTTGCAGATTTAATGCACCTGCTTATACCCATAAGCCAACCTCTTCTTCACGGGATCCTTGTTACTGTTATTACTGCCTTCCCTAAAAATCCCTACCCAGACTCCATCCCAGTGCGCATGTCCCTCTTCTGGTCACGGAATGTCAACACTGTGCAGGATTTTCTTCTTCATCATAGCTGCATCCCTCTATACTTTGCTCACCAAGATGTGTTTCTCCATCTGTCATATTTGTCTAATCCTGTTGATTTAATGCACTATATTTCTACCCCAAAAAAAAAGCAGTACATAAAAATACTCCCAAGCATACAACTACTTTAAAAATGTAGAGCTTCCTACATTTCCCATATGTATTGCCTGACCTGACTTTTCTATCCTGATACAATGCTCAGCACTCCTGATTAATTGTCTCTTTAATATTCTACCCAAAATTGCAACTGGAAAACAAAGAAGAGAGACGATGAAGGAATGTGATTTGTACTTTTTGTAATCTTCATTATTTATCAAATATACTTTTCTTATAATCACCTTTGTAGCACTTCGAGACATGCTTAAAGCCAGCACGGTAGCTCACCTTGTAATCTTAGCACTCTGGGAGGCC
>NW_003852493.1:5185969-5196776 GCF_000181295.1 Otolemur garnettii | reverse complement strand
AAAAAAAAAAAAATTAGCTGGGCGTTGTGGTGGGGATCTGTAGTCCCAGCTACTAGGGAGGCTGAAACAGGAGGATTGCTTGAACACCAAGAGCTTGACATTTATGTGAGCTAGGCTCAAACCAGGGACTCTGGCCTGTAGCAATAGAGTGAGATTCTGTATCCAAAAAAAAAGAAAGAAAGACAAGAAAAGAAAGAAATACATATGTGTGTGTGTGTGTGTGTGTGTATATACATACATACATATACACACACAAACTTAATAGCAACTGTTATCTCCTTTACAGGCCAGTGAATATTGAAAAATATGGAGAATCCTGGCTTGGAAAGGGCAAAGAATAAGGTTAATTTGATGCTATTATCTATTGGAGAAATTATTTTTTTTTCTTTGAGAGCAGAAGGTTGACTAATGGTACCCCACAAGAGGTTCTAGAAAACAGTTGTAGATCCAGTACATGGGTTTTAGTTTACATGGGTGTGACACTTTGTCATCAAAAAGGCTTCACTGTCATTGCTTCCCTGAGATTCTCACACCTTGGTGACATAGAGCTATGGTCGGAATGAGCGTGCTTCCTCTGACCGGAGGTTGAGAATCCCGCCCCAGGATCCACAGGCCTCTCCTCTGCCCAGTAGTCTTCAGCTGCCTACTTCCATCTTCTGCCAACAGCAATCCTTTCCCCCTCTGGTTTAAGCAGGCTGTTCTAAATAGTTGTCGGTGGTTACCGTGGCAACAGACGCTTAGGTTTCAGCTTCAAATGCCCCTTTTAATGAGGCAATTTCAAGAATATTTGTGATAAATTACCAGACCACAGACTTAACTGCAGGGAGTTTTGCTTTGGAAAATCTAATAAAAAGAGAGCAGAAAGAATGAGCAGTAAATGCAATAGAGAAAATGGGGCCAGATTTGAAGGGGCAAATGGAAGGGATGCCAGGTCCGACTACCAAAAGCCAGATCAGAATCAATTCAAACCAGAGCTTTAAATTATAAATGGTCCCTGAAGGGCTACTCGACAGGCTGAGCCAAGATTCCTCGGGAGGAGGAACGGTGAAGGAGAAGCGGCTAGGCCAAGAGTTGAGCATGTCGTGCGGAAGGCTGTGTATTTTCAAGAGCTTCCATTTTTGGTTTCCTTATTGACTGCCGTGGCCATCAGCAACAATCTTCCTTTTGTTCTTCCATTTTCCCATGCATGAACCTCAGAGACACTGCCACCTGAAGAGGACATGATTAACTAAACTGTGGAGTTTGGCACACGTGAATTTTACAGCAACCCCGGTAATCCATGTGCCCCAAGGACATGGCTGCCTTAATAATGGTCCAGGACTCTGTTATGAGTCTCTTGTCTGTTGTACCCATTACAACTTCCACAGAAGGATAAATGGACTTCAATGCGTGGCTGCACTGTGGCAGGGAAAGAAATATTTCATAGTACTCAAAGAAGGACGTGCCAGTCATCCTTGTTGTTTTAATACAGGAAATATGCCTCTGCTGAATGGGACAGCTTAGGTTTCTACCTGGCTGAAAGCAAGCGAGTAGCCTGAAAGAGCTTTCCCCTCCACTGTCTTGCCAGGCTCCGTAGGTCCCTACAGGAACGACTTACTCTTGCTGCTCACGGAAAGCACCAGGGAACAGATGCATTACAGTTTGTGACAGGAGAACAGCCTGTGGATTCCGCCTACTCCCTCCAGTCCATCTGGGAGGTGGGTGAGTGAGATTGGGAGCCCACAGAGAGGGGGCTCTCCTGGGAATCCCTGAGGGTAACGTGGCTATTGGTGGTTTATTTTCAATAGATGGCACTGTGTCTACTGAGACAAGCAAAGGGAGCATCTAGATGGGAGATATAATTGTTTCTAGAGAAAGTACATTACATGTGAGAACGCATGATATTTTTTGACTTAGCTACACGAGAAGGCAAATACTATTCATTATTCATGTTATATTCTCTTTGGAGCGCAAGGAACTTTATGATTTATTATCCTGGCCCAAATTTGGGGATGCCGTGGAGCCCAGGGCCATCTTATGAGGGACGTACTTGAAATAAGAATAAATCACTCTGGATGTTCATTTACTCTGTCACCCAACACATGCATCAGCACCTGGACTCCATCTGCGCCCCGGATCCCCTCCCTGTGCCCTGGATCTCCCCCTTTACCCCAGACAGGAAACTCTGACATCTCGGTTCCTGCCTGGCACCCAGAGATCCTCACACTGCTAAAGTCAAGGCAGCCAGAACAGTGTCTTGCACACTTGTGTTCCTATATAGCAGGCGCTGTCATTGCCCATCCATCTTTTTTCTTTTCTAGTAGACTTTTATTTTTTTCTCTCTTCTGAGTGTTTGCAGGAAAGTAAACTCCAGCACCAAGAAGATGAATCAATTTTATTTTAAGCCAACTGTGGAGGCTTAAATAGGAGGAGAGAACCTCAAGTTGGCTTCATAGGAAATGAACTGTAAACACATTATGGAGGCTGGAGTAGATGTGGGCCAAGTTCTCTGCTGTGCATTTAATATAATGCTCTCTCTGTCATTCCTTACAATAATCTTGACGTGGGTACCATGCCACCCTCTTTACAGATGAGGAAGCAGAAGCTCAGAAAGTTTAAATAATCTGCTTACATTCCCCCTTGCTATTGACTGGGCTTGTGATAAGATTCCCAGCCATTTGAGAAGTCGGCTGTAAGACCTGCAGGAAAAGGACCTCCAGGGAAAAACTTCTTGTTTCTGTCCCTGGGTGCTACTTTCTGAATCTGATCCCTGGAACTGTAGCAGTCATCCTGAGGCAATCTTGGAAGCCAACCTAAGAAAATAAGGTAAAAGTCTAAGGACGACAGAGCAGAATGAGAAAAAGAATCTGGCACTTTGATGATGCTATTGAGCTGCTAAGTTAATCAACCCTCAAACTTCAGAGGTATGTTTTAGCCATTTTGAGATAAGTCATCTTGTAGCTGTAGCCCCCAGATGCCCCAAAATACAGCCTAAGTACCTTAGTCATAAATGGCTAGAAAAAGGATTCGTGCCTGAGCCATAGGTAGCAGTCCACAGGGTGACCGCCAGGGAGGCAGGATGTGAGCATGTCCCCCACACATCCAGGTTGGATCACGTCTAATGAGATCAGGCAGACCCTTTCTGGAGAAGTCTGAGTAAAGTAACACGTTCTCTCAACTCCTCAGGAACCTCACTGCATCAACCAACCCACTTCTTTTCTGTTTCTTCAATGTTTGTGCCTATCCTCGCACATTCTTAAATACCTTTAAATGTTTCATATTAAAAACTAACAAAACTGGCAGTGCCCAAAGCTCAGTGGGAAGGGTGCTGGACACATACACCCAAGCTGGTAGGTTCAAACCCGGCCTGGGCCAGCTAAACAACAATGACAACTGCAAAAATAAAAAATTTAAAAAAATAGCCAGGCGTTGTGGTGGGCGCTTGAAGTCTCAGCTACTTGGGAGGCTGAAGCAAGAGAATCATTTAAGCCCAGGAGTTTGAAGTTGCTGTGAGCTATGACACCACAGTGCTCTATGAAGGATGACAAAGTGAGACTGTCTTGGAAGGCTGAGGCAAGAGAATCGCCTAAGCTCAGGAGTTGGAGGTTGCTGTGAGCTGTGTGACGCCACAGTGCTTTACCGAGGGTGATAAAATGAGACTCTGTCTCTAAAAAAAAAAAAAAATACAAAAAACCAAAAAACAAAAAAAATGATAAATTAAAAACATGAAAACTAACAAAACATCCTTTGTCAAATACTTCTTCTAACACCACTCTAAATACCTTTTCTGTTTTACAGCCTACTTCTTAAACTAGGTGCCTCCAGCTTCTATCTTTCAAGTCACTCTTTAGCTCATGGCAATTTACACCTGCAATTCCTTAAGGAGACTACTGCTCTTACAGACATTACAAAATAGTAATAAAATAGGTTTTCAATCACTAAGTAACAAACCGCCCAGTTAAACTTCGTCATTTAAAACAACAGCCACCATTTACAATTTACCATGATTCTACGGCTTGACCAGACTCAGCTGGACAATTCTTCTGCTTACAGCTGTGATCATCTGAAGGCTTGACCAAGCTGTAACATCCACTACGGCTCGTTCGTGTGGTGGGCAGATGACATTAACGCTTATTTGAGAAGTCAATCCTTCTCCTCCTGGCCTTTCTACATGTGGGCTTCCCACAGCATGACAGCTGGGTTTCAATCTTGTGAAAAGAGAAATTGCTCAGTCTCAGAAGTTAAAGAACTTCACTTCTGCCACATTCTGTTGGTCAATACAAATCCAATCCAGTCCCAATTCAAGGGAAGAGAAATAGATTTTACGTCCCAATAGTGAAAATAGCAAAGAGTTTGCAGCTATTTTTAATGTACCACAGTTATTAATGACCTTCTTACTCATTAAAACCAATTAAGAATATCGTCCTTATTTTATGTGGCATCTCTATACCGGCTTTCTCTTCAATGAGAACACACTCTTCTGGCTTTCCAGATGCTTCTAGGGCTACTCTTTCTCACTTTCTTGGGAGGAATCTTCTTTTTTTCCTCAAAGTGAAATATTTCAATTGTTCTTTCGGATTCTATCCCTCATCCTCTTTTATTATCACCATGGACACTCCTACTGAGCGTTCTAATAAACTCTCAAGGCTTCATTGAGCTATCTACGTGCTAATCACTCAAATCTTTACTCACAGCCCATATCACTCACTTTAGTTCTAAACTTAGATATCCCACTCTTTCCTGAACATTTCCTGTCTCCATTTGAATAGCCTACAAGTGTGACTAATTCAAAAGGCCTAAAATTGAGCTGGTTGCATTTTTCCTCAAAGCTCCTATGTCAATGTTATCTATCTCTGGGAACAGCACTTTAATTCTCTCACTCAGAGGATACAAAAAACTAATCATTTTGACTCCTTTTTTCCTAAAATGTACATCTGATGTCACCATAACTAGTTGGTATCATCTCTTTAATATCTTTCAAATTTATTAAGCTCTTTGCATCTCTTCTCCAGAACTCCAGTACTGAACTCTAGTTGAGACCACTGGCATCTTTCACCTGATTTACTTCTGCATGTTTTATTTAGTTTCTCACCTCCAAACTGGCCTCCTCTTTAACTCATTTTACATACTGATGCCAGAGTGAAGTTTTTCATGATAAAATCAAATTGCATTGTGCTCTTTTCAGAAATATATATACCAAAATTAGAACAGTTGTGAGAAGACTCACATGGCCCCTGTGCAAGGATCACTTAAAAATTTGCAAACCATTCCTTCCATAGTTTTTGCTTTCATGGGCACACAATGTGTAAAGGTGTAATTTTGACAATAATAACATAGATAGGGGGATGGGGCCACATAGGAGCATGGTTATTTTAATTAAGTTAGCATTAATTTGTTATAAATTAAGACACAATTATAATCTTCAGAGTAACCTGTGATGGCTAGTTTTATATATCAACTTGATTGGCCCAAAGAATATTCAGATAGCTGATAAAGTATTATATGTATATCTGGATATGTCTGTGAAGGTGTTTCCTAAAGAGGTTAGAGTTTGAATCAGTAGACTGACCAAAGAAGGTTTACCCTCACTGATGTGGGGGGGGCATCATCTAATCCGTTGAGGGCATGAGCAGAATAAAAAGTCAAGGGAAGAGACAATTCATTCTCTTCTTGAATTGGGACATTCATCTTCTCCTACCCTTAGATTTTAAAGCTCCCGGTTCTTGGGCCTTCGGACTCTAGAACTCCCTTCTCCCACTTGGGTTCTCAGGAATGGGTGTTACACCAATGAAGCCCCACAGCTACAGTTTTCAAGACTAGAAGTTATTTCATCAGCTCCCCTTGTTCTTAGGTCTTCAGATGGGGACTAAATTATACCACTGGCTTTCCTGGTTCTCCTGTTTGCAGGCAACATATCATGAAACTTCTCAGATTCCATAATTCCTTGAGTCAATTCCCAATATATCTCCTCTTACATATCTATATATATCCTCTTGGTTCTGTCTGTCTGGAGAACCTTGGCTGATATACAACCTCTAAGAAAATAACTCAAAATAAATATAGTAGAAGAAACGATGAAGGAATAAAAATAATGCTCTAGAAACTATTAGTTCTGAAATAGTACACTATTTTTAACATAAAAATAAGCAGTAATGAAGGAAGGATCAAAAAAGACACGAGTCATATAGAAAACAAATAGAAAAGTGCAAATGGAAACATGACCTTATCAGTAATTTCAGTAAGTGTGAATAGACTGAACACTTGAGTTAAAAGGCCGAGGTTAACAGATTAATAAAAAAACAAGATCCACTTTATATGCTACATACAAGAGATGCAATTTAGATTTAAAGACACAAAGAAGTTGAAAGTAAAAGTATGGAAAAAGGTATACCAGACCGATTGTAAACAAAAAGAGACCCATAATAACTATACTAATATCAGACAATGTAGATTTTAAGACAAAAAAAATTGTTACTAGGGACTAAAAAGGACATTTTATAATGATAAGAGTTAATCCATCAAGAATATATAAGAACTATAAATATATGGCTCGGCGCCTGTAGCTCAGCGGCTAGGGCACCAGCCACATACACCTGAGCTGGTGGGTTCAAATCCAGCCCAGGCTTGCCAAACAACAATGATAACTACAACCAAAAAAATAAAAATTGCTGGGCATTGTGGTGGGCGCCTATAGTCCCAGCTACTTAGGAGGCTGAGGCAAGTCTCATCACTTAAGCCCAAGAGTTTGAGACTGCTGTGAGCTGTGACACCACAGCACTCTACTGAAGGTGACAAAGTGAGACTCTGTCTCAAAAAAAAAAAAGAATTCTAAATATATATACACTTAACAAACCAAAATTAAGAAGGAAAAACTAACAGAATTAAAGAAGAGGCAATTCCACAATAATAGTTGAAGATTCATTACCCCATCTTCCATAAATGCATAGAACAACTAGACAGAAAATCATCAAGGAAACAGCAGACTTGAACAACACTATAATCAAATTAACAGAGACCTAGCCAATGCTATATTCAACAACAACAGAACACACATTCTTCTCAAGTACACATGGAACATTTACCAGGATGAAACATATGTTAGGCCATAAAATAAGTCTCAATAAATTTTAAAAGATTGTAATCATACAAGTTATATTCTCTGACCACAGGGAAATAAAATTACAAATTAATAACAGATGGAAATTTGGAAAATTCACAAATACATGGAAATGGAGCATAATTGTAAATAATCAAGGGTCAAAAAGGAAATCATAGAGGAAATTAGAAAATACTTTGAGATGAATGAAAATAAAAACAGAGCATGCCAAATCATATGGAATGCAGTGAAAATAGTGTCTAAAGGGAAATGCATAGCTATAAATGCCTACATTTTTAAAAAAGAAAGATCTCAAATCAATAAGTGAAACTTTACCTTGAAGTCTAGAAAAAAAGAGCAAACTGAACCCAAAGCAAAGGAAGAAAAAAATGAAGATTACAGTGGACATGAAGTAGAAAAAAGAATAACCACAGAGAAAATCAACAAAACTAAAAGTTGGTTCATCAAAAAGACCAAGAAAAGTTGACATCTCTTCAGCTAATCCAACCAAGCAAAGAAAAAAAGACTGAAATTGCTAAAATTAGCAATGAAAAGGGGACATTAGTAGCAAGCTTACAAAAATAGAAAAGATTGTAAGAGCCAGGTGCCCTGGCTAAAATCCTAACATTCTTGGATCCCAATGGAGGGGGTTTGCCTGAGCTCAGGAGTTCAAGACCAGACTGAGCAAGAGGGAGACGCCATCTCTACTAAAAATTGGAAAATAAAAAACCAATGCCTAGCCAGGCATTGTGGCAGGCACCTGTGGTCCCAGCTACTTGGAAGACTGAGGCAAGACAATATAGTTCGAACCCAGGTGTTTGGGGTTGCTGTGAGCTATGATGCCATGGCAATCTACCCAGGGTGACAGAGTCTAACTCAAAAAAAGATTATAAGGTAGTAGGGACTGAATGACGCCCTTCCTTCACCACGTCCACATGTTAAAAGCCTAACTCCTGAAGGAATGGCATTTGGAGATGGGTCTTTGGGAGGTAAATCAGGTTAGATTAGATCATGAGGAGGGAGCTTCATGAAAGGGATTAGTGACCTTATAAAAAGAGAAAGAGAGCAGATCTCTCTCTCTTTTCACATGCATTCATCAAGGAAAGGCTTTGTGAGGACACAGAGAAAAGGCGCTGTCTGCAAGGCAGGAATGGAGTCCTCACCAGGAAGTAAATTGGCTGACACCTTCATCTTGGACTTCCGTACCTGTAGAACTGTAAGAAATCAATTTCTGCTGCTGAAGCCACTCAGTCTATGCCGTTTTGTTACGGCAGCCTAAGCGAAGACATTAGACATAGAGTGAACAATCATAAGCCGACAAAGTAAACAGCCTAGGTGACATGGACAAATTCCTAGGAACACACAACTACCAAAGCTAACAGAAGAAGAAATAGAAAATCTGCAATATGTAAAACTAGTAAGGGGCTTGAATTAGTAATCAAAACACTACCAGCAAAGCCAAGGAATATAAGGCTTTACCGGTGAATTTTACAAAACATTTAAGGAAGAATTAATGCCTATACTTTATAAACTTTTTCAAATAAGAAAAGAGGAGGGAACCATTCCTAACTCATTACTTCCCCAATATAAAAGCAAGACAAAGACAACACAGAAGAGAAAACAACAGACCAATATCCTTATGAATATAGAAATAACATTCCTCAACCAAATTCTGGCAAACTCAATCCAGCAAGACATATAAAAGGATTTATACCACAATGAAGTAAGATGTATCACAAGAGTGCAAGGCTGGCTCAATATATGAAAATTAATCAATATGATGTAGTATATTAATAGAATAAGGGGGGGAAATTCACATGACTTACATGACCATGTCAATTGATGCTGAAAATGCATTTGGCAATACCTAACATCCTTTCATGATTCAAAAAAAAAGGCTGGGCACGGTTGTTCACTCCTGTAATCGTGGCACTCTGGGAGGCCAGCATGGGTGGATTGCCTGAGCAGAGTGAGACCCCCATCTCTGAAACAGCCAAGGATTAAGGTGGGCACCCATAGTCCCAGCTACCCAGGAGGCTGAGGCAAGAGAATCATTTGAGCCCAAGAGTTTGAGGTTGCTGTGAGCTATGACACCACAGCACTCTACCAAGGGTGACAAAGTGAGACTCTGTCTTAAAAGAAAAATGACAAATGAGAAATAGAAGGAAACTTCCTCATCCTGATAATGGGCATTTATAAAACCCCAGAATTAATATCCTACATAATGATAAAAGACTGAAAGTTTTCCTTCTGAGATCAGAAACAAGACAATGACTTTCTAGTCTGGTATGACTTTATAAAGCTATATATGAAAAAAATACAAATAAAAATATAAAGGCTTGGCGCCTGTGGCTCAAGCGGCTAAGGCGCCAGCCACATACACCTGAGCTGGTGGGTTCAAATCCAGCCCGGGCTGCCAAACAACCATGTTGGCTGCAACCAAAAAATAACCAGGCGTTGTGGTGGGTGCCTGTAGTCCCAGGTACGTGGGAGGTGGAGGCAGGAGAATCGCTTGAGCCCAAGAGTTGGAGGTTGCTGTGAGTTGTAACGCCATGGTACTCTACCTAGGGCAACAGCTTGAGGCTCTGTCTCAAAAAATAAATAAATAAATAAATAAATATAAAATAATAAATTAAAAAATAAAGTTATATATGTTATAATTAGAAATACTTTTGGGGGCAGTGCCTGTGGCTCAAAGGAGTGGGGCACCGGCCCCAAATACTGAAGGTGGCAGGTTCAAACCTGACCCTGGTCAAAAACTGCAAAAAAAAAAAAAAATACTTTTTGGCCTGGTGCTGTAGCTCATGCCTTTAATCCTAGTGCTCTGGGAGGCCAAGATAGGTGGATTGCTTGAACTCAGGAGTTCAAGACCAGCCTGAGCAAGAGCAAGACCTCGTCTCTGCTAAAAATAGACAAATTAGCTGGGCGTTTTGTGGCAGTCCCAGCTCCTCGGGAGGCTGAGGCAGGAGGATCCCTCGAGTCCAAGAGCTTGAGGGTGCTGTGTTCTATGATAACGCCATGGCACTCTACCCATGGGAACAAAGTGAGACTCTATCTCAAAAAAAAAAAATAAATTTAGTGGCATGCATGGTATGACCCAATTTTTATTCTTAAACAGGTATACATGATGCACAGAAATGAATTTGGAGGACTATGTACTGAGATGCCAGCAGTGGCAATCTTGAGGTGGTGGCAATGCCAGCAATATATATAGATTACAGTTGTTTTTTACAACAATTTTATTGAGATATAACACATATGCTATATAATTCATCCACTTAGTGTATGTGAATTAATGGGTTTTAGTATAGTTATATAAGAATCACCACTATCTAATTCCAGAATATATTTTTTTAATTTATTGTTGGGGACTCATTGAGGGTACAAGAAACCAGGTTTCAGGGATTGCATTTGTTAGGTAAAGTCTCTCTTACCATGATGTCTTGTTCCCAAAAGGTGTGGCACACACCAAGACCCCACCCCCTCCCTCCTTCCCTCTCTCTGCTATTCCCTTCCCCATTCCTCCCTCCTTCCTCCTCTCTCTGCTCTCCCCTTCCCCTACCCCCACCGCGTCATGAATTGTCATTAAATGTCCTCATATCAAAATTGAGTGTATAGGATTCATGCTTCTCCATTCTTGTGATGCTTTACTAAGAATAATGTGTTCCACTTCCATCCATGTTAATACATTATCACTCTGAAAAGAAACCCTCTAGCCGTCAGAAGTCACTT
>NW_003852493.1:5158532-5185553 GCF_000181295.1 Otolemur garnettii | reverse complement strand
GCTCCGACAACCTCTCTGATTTGCTTAGTCTTTTTAATTTTAACCCTTTAATGGATGTATAATAGTATCTCATTGTGATTTCAATTTGCACTTTCCTAATTAATGATGTTGAGTATCTTTCCCTGAATTTTTTGGTTATTATATATCTTTTTTTTTTTAAAGTCTTTTCAAGAATTTTGTCTCTTTTTAAAAATTGGGTTGTTTTTCTTTTTGATATGAATTTGTAGAAGTTTTAATACTTTCTGAATATAAGTCTTTGTGAATATTTTCCAGTCTGTGGACTGCTATTTTTTTTTCCAACTTTGAGATCTACTCCACACCCTTGGCAGGCCTCCTCACTTCCTACAAGGCTGTTAGAATTGACACACCAAGAGTTATCGCATGTATTCCCAAGGCAAAGGCCTCAGCACTTTCCTCAACTTCTAGGAGCTCTTTGTTCACGTTACTTTTAGCTTCTCGGAATCTTTATTTTCTTGGCAGCTCAGTAGCTCAATACTGTGTTTGAAGGGTTTTGTTTCTTTTCTTTCCTTTTCTTCTTCTTCTTTTTTTTTTTTTTACTTTCTATGGCAGTATTATTGTGATACAGGATGGTGCTGGGCAGAGCTGAGGGTGGAACTGCAGCCTCGGCTCCTGAGGTGTTGCTGTAGTCGCAGAGGAACCAGCAGGATGGAGGATGGGGCAGGGGGGGGCTCCACAGGAGGCTCCAATAGCCAGAAGGGTCAGACAGCTGCTGGGGAGACACCAGGGCCTTAGTGTCTCCCTCCCCTTGCACTTGTGGCTGAACAGGGAACCCCCCCCCACCTCATTTCCTAAGCCTGGTCAATTTCATGTACGTTTCCTAGGCCTGGGAATGAAAGGGATTGTATCCATTCATTAATGCATTTGTTCTCCTTGCCCCACAGGAAGGGACTGTATCCATTCATTAATGCACACATTCACCTTGCCCCAGCGGATGGGACTGTATCCATTCATCTGTTACCAAGTCCTGGCCAAATGTAACTACAAAGGACCCATACGACTACATATACCCCTAGACAAAGAACCCAGAGAAGGGGAGGGAGACAGCCCTTTTTCCTTCAATTTGAGTTGTTTCTCTCTGCCAGGAGCTTTGTGGTTTTTGTATTCTTTTCTGTAAATAAATCCTGTCCTACCACTGATCTGTGGTCTTGGATTCATTCTTTGAATCACTGAGACCAAGAACCTACTGAGATGAAATTCTGGTTTCAATTGCTTTGAGGGGAAGAATTTAGCTTCGCCTGTAGCCAGCACTCCCCTTGTGGCACAGTTCTGGCCAGTAAGAGGAAGACGAAGTCATCTGCAGGCAGCGAGCCTTTCCTCTTCCTTCCTCTTTTCTGCTTTGAATGTAAATGTAATACCTAGAGATGGAGCAGCTGTGCTGAATTTATAAGGTGACAAAAAAAACAGATTGGCAAGACGTCAAAATTGAAAGGAAATAGGAACTATAGATATTGACCACTTCGTGAAAATGCAGGACCAACCCTGGATAGCCTAACTCCAAACTTCTTACAGAAAAAAGAATGTGTATACCCTAATTTGTCTAAACTACTGTTAGTTGAGATTCCTGTTATTTGTAGCCAAAGGTTAAGGCTATTTTTAGGGATTTATTATTTAGCAGTCACTCATCCATCCCATCAGTAAGCATGTATTAGACACACACCAAGTGCCAGGTACTGTTTAGAGCAGAGTTTCTCAGCAGGGATGGTATTGCTATTAGTTTGCACTATAACCATTTGTGGGAAGTTTTTTATAACAACACAATAACTGGGGCTACTGGTATTTAGTGGGTCAATACAGGGGAGTACATTATTTCTTAAGATGGACAGGGCTGTCCCATGCAGTAGGAATTGTCCCATAGCCTGAATTCTTTTCAATGTCTACCAAAGACATACATTTAGCTGAAAAGGGTATTTTTAGTAACCCGAACTTAGAACTTAACACCATTTTGCAAATAAATACCAAGTATTTTCTTCATATAGTTAATAGATCCAAGTTTTATCTGAATATTTTGTTAGAAACTTATCATAAATTGTTCAACATTTAGGAAAATCACATCACCAGTAGCAATATTGCATATGGTTTTGGAATTTGCAATATAACACACCTTATCAGGCGTTTATAGCTGTCTCATTTACACTGATTCTGCAGATAGGTGCAAGCAGTTGACTGGTAACATCTAGATGTCTACCTAATACAGTACACACTACTTTGTTATAAACACCTTTGTTTTTAATTACTTCTTTCTATTATAATTAAACATGTTGCTTTCTAAGAATTATGCTCATTTGTAAGTTATCTATTAGTTTAATGTCAGAATTAAAGCAGGTCTTACAAAATATCTATTATAGAAAGGGGAGTTGGGCTTTGTAGAGTTAAAAAATCACTGGTTTTAAAAGTAACCTCATTTCTTTAAGAAACTGTTAGCAAGTATTTAGTGGTTTTTATTCGAGATGACAAGAAAATGTCTAAAGGCAAAGAAAATCCCTAGTTGTTTGGAAAGATTGACCCTAAGCAAAAATTCCTTGCCTATTGATTTTAAATATCTGAGTTTACCTTTGATGGCTCTTTGACTCAGATCCCATTTTGCTCCACTGGGTAGAAGTTCCTGCTACCTATCCAGATTCTTGTTGCCTTCTGGGGAGAGTTTTGAAGAACTTAGGCTTCCAGGAACTTGGACATGACTCCCTTAAAAGAGAGAACACGAGTGAGAAGGACCTACCCCCTTACAGATGGGGAAGGATGGCAGGAAAATAGCACAACTTATCTGAGATAATGCAAAAAGCAGTGAGTGTTCAGTGCTAGAATTCAGCCTGTAATCTCAGCTACTCAGGAGGCTAAGGCAAGAGAATCACTTAAGTCCAAGAGTTTGAGGTTGCTGTGAGTTGGGACGCCACGACACTCTACCGAGGGCGATATAGTGAGACTCTGTTTCAAAATAAATAAATAAATAAATAAATAAATAAATGCTAGAATTCAAATCCAAATGTTCTGAATCCTGGGGCTAAATAAGGTTTAACACAGTTAGTGTATATTTTCTATTTTGAAAAAGAAAAAGAAGAAAAGAGAATATCTGTGTGTGGTCAGAAAAATTTCTCTCCTCTTAAAGCTTAATGACTTTTAAAAAGTGGCTCACCACAGGCAACAAAAGCAAAAATAGACAAATGGGATTACATCACACTAAAAAGTTTCTGCACAGCAAAAGAAACAAGCAACAGAGAAAAGAGACAACCTACAGAACAGGAGAAAATATTTGCAAATTGTGTATCTGAGAAGAGGTTAATTTCCAAACTACATAAGGAACTCCTTTAACTCAATAGTAAGAAAATAAATAACCTGATTTTAAAATGGGCAAATAACCTGAATAGATATTTTCCAAAAAGGTCATACAAATGGCCAAGAAGTATATGAAAAAAATGTCCAATATCACTAATAATCAGGGAAATGAAAATTAAAACTACAATGAGATATTGCCTCCTGCCTGTTTGAATGGCTACTATCAAGAAGACAAAAGATAACTAGTCTTAATGAGGATATGCTGAAAAGGGAACCCATCTACATTTTTGATGGGAATGTCAATTAGGAGGTTCCTCAAAAAATTAAAAATAGACTAGGTGCAATGGCTCACGTTTATAATCCCAGTACTATGAGAGGCTGAGGCAGGAGGATCACTTGAGGACAAGAGTTTGTGACCAGCTTGAGCAACATAGTAAGACCCTATTCTTTACAAAAACTATGAAAATTAGCGGGGTATAGTAGTGCATTCCTGTAGTCCCAGCTACTCTGAAGGCTGAAGAAGGAGGATCACTTGAGCCCTAGAGTCTGAGGTTACAGTGAGCTGTGATGACACCACTGTATTCTAGCCTGGGGAAGACAGTGAGATCCCATCTCAAAAAAAGGAAATTAAAAATAGAACTATCCCATGGTCCATCAATCCCAATTCCGAGGGTATATATCCAAATGATATGAAATCAGGACATGAAGGATATATTTGTACTCCCTTGTTAATTGCAGCAGAGGCTTACAGCTGTAATCCTGGTGCTCTGAGGGGCTGAGGGTAGAAGATTGCTGGAGCTCCAGAGTTCAACACCAGCCTGAGCAAGCGTAAGATCCTGTTTCTACTAAAAAATAGAAAAATTAGCCAAGTATGGTGGCATACACCTATAGTCCCAGCTCTTTGGGAGGCTGAGTTAGGAGGATGGCTTGAGCCCTGTGAGCTGTGATCACACCATTGCCCTCTAGCTGGGGTGACAATGCAAAGGGTCTGTCTCTAAAAGACAAACAAATTAAAAAAAAAAAATAGCCAAGCTATGGCATCAACCTAAGCACCCATCAACAGATGAATTGATAAAGAAACTGTGGAATATACACATTTATGGCTGGAATACAATCGAGCCATAAAAAGAAGGAAATCCTGCCATTTGTAACAACGTAGGTAATCCTGGAGGAGATTACGTTATGTGAAATAAGCCAGGCACAAAAAGACAAATATCCACATGCTCGCACTTAGGTATGGAATCTAAAAAAGCTGAATTCCTAGAAGCAGAAAGTGAAATGGTGTGTATCAGGGGCCAGGAGAGACGGGGGACTGGGAAGATGGACCTTAGTCACAGGACAGAAAACTTCAGTCAGACAGGAGGAATACATTCATGAGATCTGATGGTACATTGCAGTGATATGGTTAATAACAGTATATTGTATACTTGAAAATTGCTAAGAGAATAGATTTTCACATTTTTCACTGCACACACAAAAAGATAAGTGAGGTAATGTATATGTTAATTAGCTTTATTTAGCCATTCCGCAATGTATACATAGATTAAAACATCATGTTGCATAACATAAATATATATAATTTCTGTCAATTAAAACAAGATAAGGATATAAAAGGTGGCTTTTCCTTCTCCCATTGAATCTTCTGTTGTTGTTGTTGTTATTGTTGCAGTTTTGGGCTGGGGCTGAGTTTGAACCCACCACCTCCAATATATGGGGCCGGCACCCTACTCCTTGAGCTACAGGCACCGCCCTGAATCTTCTTTTTTTTCTAAGTCCCTCAGTATTTGCAGGGACTGATTCCAGGATACCAAAATCCATGGGTGCTCAAGTTCCTTACATAAAATAGCACAATATTTGCATATAACCTATACACATCCTCCTTTATACTTTTAAATCTTCTCTAGATCATTAATAATATTCAATAAAGAACAAATGGTACATAAATAGCTGTAATGCTGTTATTTTTGTCGTATTATTTGTTCTTTTTAGATTTTTATTTTTTTAATGGGTTTTTCCCTCAAATGTTTTTGGCTGAGGTTGATTGGATCATTGGATGCAATATGCAAAGATATGGACAACTAAAAGTAATTTTCCTTGCATAAGTGCCTTTGAGCCTCACAACAATCCTATTATCCCATTTCATAAATGAGGAGAGTGAAGGAAAGAAAATTACAAAAGTCGCAGAATTCAGAATTCTTAGTTGACAAGGTGGGGGCTCAGCTTCCTGAAGTTCTGGCCAAGCTTCTTTAATATAGCAAAGTATTTATACAGGGAGTCAATGTCTATCTCTTACCATGTGTTTAAAGTGTCTTCATTACCTAAGTATCCTGGTCTCTGCGGCTACCACTCCCCATTTGTGCACCCTCATCTCTCTTCTTGGGTACGTGGCAACTTCTCTCTTCTCATACTGAGATCTTTCCATTTGGCTCTACCAAACAAATTCCATTTAAGTGAATTATCAGAATCAGATGAGAGATTTCAAAGGCAATGTGGCATTAGGACCAGTCTAAGACTTGGGCAAATGTCTGATGCTCCCTCTACCCCAGTTCCTTATAGTTTCATGTCACTTCATGAATATGCACAACAGGGTTATAATATCCCAGATATTAAGTGAGGTTTAAATGTTAAACTGCCTGCAGTTTCAAGTGGAGAGAAAGAAGCAGATCTGATTCTACTGAGAATCCAAGTGGGCTTTGGTGAAGGGAACGTTTTCTTATTTTGCATGTGGGAGTAGTCAGTCCAAAGCTAAAGCGAGAAAACTTGTAGAGGGTGTGGAAGTGAACTGCAAGGCAAAGAGGCAGGGAATGGGAAAAAGAACAATAATATATATGTATCACATATTTTATAATTAAGAATGTAAAGGGGAGTCGAGTGTGGTGGTGGGCACCTGTAGTTCCAGCTACACTGGAGGAGAATCCTTGGAGCCCTGGAATTTGAGGTCAGCCTGGGCAACATCACTAGTCTCCATTCTTAAAAGAAATTACTTTTTTGGCTCAGCGCCTATAGCTCAACCGGCTAAGGCGCCAGCCACGTACACCTAAGGTGGCGGGTTCGAATCCCCAGCCCGGACCCACCAAACAACAATGACGGCTGCAACCAAAAAATAGCCGGGCGTTGTGGCGGGCGCCTGTGGTCCCAGCTACTTGGGAGGCAGAGGCAGGAGACTCGCTTGAGCCCAGGAGTTGGAGGTTGCTGTGAGCTGTAATGCCACGGCCCTCTACCCAGGGGGACAGCTTGAGGCTCTGTCTCAAAAAAAAAAAAAAAAAAAATTACTTTTTTTAAGAAAAAAAAAATTTTTTTAAGGAAAAAGAACATCAAGGAGAATGAACATCACTAGTCTCCACTCTTAAAAAAGAACATCACTAGTCTCCATTCTTTAAAAAAAATTACTTTTTAAAAAAAAATTTTTTTTTTAAGGGAAAAGAACATCAAGGACAATGCCCAGGTGGTATTGCAGGGAACTACACTGTTGCTGTATCAAATAGGATAATTTTAGTTATAAATGACAGAAAACTCAATCAATGATGACTTATCCATTAGGGAAGTTCATTCTCAGCAGTCTAGAAGTACATGCTCCCTAGCGGCTTTGGACACTCATGATGTAATCAATGGCCCAGGCTTTTCCCATCTTTCTGGTGGACTATCTTCAGCATGTCAACCAAGTTTTCCACTGCGGTCATAATGTGGCTGTAGGAACTCCCAGCACAAAATCCTCACCCAGCAGCTACTGTCAATACCTAAGCAGGATGGAAATCAGAGTGGGCAAAAAGGGACTTTCTCATTGCAGGCCTTTCACTTATCTAAGGGACAATGTTTTGCTAAAGCACTCAGCAGAACAGAACTCAGTGGCAGACCCTAGACCTGTCCCAGTCAAAGAGAAATGAGATTGCCATCATGGTTTAAATCAATCCTAATTCATGCCCTGGGATCAGACTTATTACTATAAGGGAGACGGTAGAACAGCCAATAAGAACGAAAACATCGGAGTCTCCCACACAAATACACACACACAGAGATACACACTGTACACACAGATACACACCACACGCATAGATACACACACACACAGACATGCAAAGTACATATGTAATAGTACTCATTTCATATAAATATTACCTCCATCTCAATGTTCTTTTTATTTATTTATTTATTTTTGAGGTGAAAGAAAGAGAAGTGTATTAATTTGCCAGAAAATGGAGAAGCAGGCAGACTTCTGTCTCAGAAGATACCCGTGTCCCCTTCTCTGAACAGAAGTACAGATTTTAAAGGTACTGATTAATCCCATAATCCCATTTTGGGCTAAGACAATCTTGTATCCTCTGCCGCAATTCTTCTCATCTTTGGCTAAAACATTCTTGTGACCTCCACCCAGCCAGGGCCTGCCAAACAACAATGACAACTACAACAAAAAAATTTTCGGGCATTGTGGCGGGGGCCTGTAGTCAAACTACTGGGAGGCTGAGGCAAGACAATCGCTTAAGACCAAGAGTTCAAGTTGCTGTGAGCTGTGATGCTACAGCACGCTACCAAGGGCGACATAGTGAGACTCTGTCAAAAAAAAAAAGTTGGCACATCAGTGATAATGTGTACAAAATGTCACTCATTCATGCTCTGAGGGGCATGAATGAGTGGAGAGTGGGTGGAAAGTGCCAGGTACAGTGACATTTTTCTACGTACATGCAGAAATACATAAATGGCCGGCCCTTCACTCACCACCTTTCAAATATCGCTCAAAATGTCAAAACTGAGAACCATAAGAAAGGATAATTATAGAAAACATAATTCCAGCATAGCTAATCCATCACAGTTCAAAGCCATCACAATATTATACCTTTGGTTTAGTTCAAGAACAGAGATGAAAAGGAACAGAAGGGATGTTTACAGAGGAACTTAATAGACACTAAAGGAAAACTTGCTATCTTTATATAATGCAACAACAAAAAGACAAACTCCAGATTACATTGTAGAATAAATATGAAAGTTACAACTATAAATTAATAAAATAAAATATAGAAAAAAATCTTTGCTACTTAAGAACAGGGAAAAAGTACTTACACAAAACTTCAGAAGTACAAGCTTAACCAAAAGGAAAAAAGTAAATTAATTTGATTATATTTAAACTGAAGTTTTCTCTTTTTTAAATTTTTTTTTTAAACTGAGGTTTTCTGTTCAACAAAGAATACTTTCAACAAGTCAGTAAAAAATGACCAAGTAAGAACTTTGAAACAGGCTCAGTGCCTGTAGTATAGTGGTTATGGCACTGGCCACAAGCACAGAGGCTGGCAGGTTCGAACCCAGCCTGAGCCAGCCAAAATAATGACAACTGAAACAATAACAACAACAACAAAAATAGCTGGGCCTTGTGGTGGGTGCCTGTACTCCCAGCTACTTGGGAGGCTGAGGCAAGAGAATCACTGGAGCCCAAGAGTTTGAGGTTACTGTGAGCTGTGATGCCACACACTCTACCAAGGAGCTACATGATTACGGTGACCAGATTTTAACATCTGTAAGGTGAGACAACATGGCCAGGGGGCAGAGTGGGGGTAGAGTGGGGGTGGAGTGGGGGTGGACCAGGGGTGGAGCGGGGGCATAGTGGGGGCGCGGGGCAGGGGACGGCTCTGGGCAGTGCCTGACAACAATACAAACTTTGATAAGCAGTTCTCGATAATCACTTCTCAGCAATTATTTATTACAGTTTAACATTATAAAATTAACAAAAATAATATAAAACTCATATTCTGGTGAAATAGCCATATGGCAGCCGAAAACCGTATATTCCCTTCTTGTTCTCCAGCCTGTTTGTGCATTCTTTCCAAAAATTGGGACTTTTTAAAAATGCCACGGGATGTGGGACAAATTATTGAAAAGCAGGACTGTCCCGCCAAAATCGGGACGTCTGGTCACCCTATACATGATGAGACTTTGTCTCAAAAAAAGAACTTTGAAACTGATAAGGAATAGATATGTAATATAGATAAGGAATGATTATGAATAAAATGTAAAAGCTCAGTGGAAAATTGGACAATGAATATTGTCACAGTGTGGCTTCCTAGGAAAGTAGAGCCTGAGGCCAAGGACTATGTGTGATTGCATGATTAAGGAGTCCAAACCACAGGACAGGAAAGAGGTAAAGTGAATAAAAACAAAAAAAGAGTGTCTACAAGAAAGAGACAACTAATTTATGCAGGTAGAGACTCCTGTTTTACTCAGTGGATTGTAATTCTTTACACTTAGTATTTTCATGCTCAGAGTTTCCCTACCTTGGCCAGCGAGCACTTCTTTACTCTGGTTTCTGTGTCCTTTTGATATGTTTTTAACATTCTTTGAGCACATTAGGAGATTATCTTCCACAGATCTTTTATGTTTCTGTACATCGTGCAAGCAGAAATTCTAACTGCTCTTTTGTTCCAGGTCATATTTTCAAGGATATTTGTAGAGCAAAGAGCTTTGCAAGTCAGAGATTGTAATTCCCTCCAGAGGAGAGGTGAGGCAGGTTGCTTACTGCCCATTGTAAAAGCTCTGCTTCCCTCTGTTCAGGATTCCTCAGCTCTGATGCAATCTTACTGCGTGATCAGCTTCCCCTCTGTGGCATGGCCAAGGGGAGTGGAGGGAGTCTGAGGAAGCTGGTACCAACAGAAAGCTCCTGCTTCTTGCTGTGCCATGAGTAATAAAGTTCTGTACATCTGTCCTAAGAGTTCTGTGTCTTCTGTGGACATCAGTGAAATCAGGGAGGGCTAACTTGTTGGCTTGCAAGTAGAGTACACTCTCTGACCAACCATAATTCTTAAAAACATTTGCTTTCTAGAAGATGCTTGTTGACTGTACTGTACTTTTGCTGCCTCTGGACCTTCCAGGTGAGAAAAAACTCAATGTGGTTAACTTGCCATTGACTTGTCCCCTTGAGGAATAGTACAATATCAGGTGCTCAGCATGCATGTCTGTTGATGGCAAGTTGGGTGTTTGATGGCAGCAACAGCTAAATCAGCCTTGGTAGGTGGGAACCAAGGGTTTAGGGCCCATGGCATCTGTCTCTCCTTCCATGGCCATTCCATTCATCTACCCATTGAGCCAGCACTGGGGTAGCTGTTGGTAGAGACTGGTGGACCAATCTTGTCTACCTGGCTGTTTAAATCTTCCTTTATGATTGATGCTTTCTGGTGGAATTAATATATAACACAAAGACAGTCTCACTTCATTCCCACTTCCATTTGTTCAACTACCCCTTCATCTCATTCTTTCAGTCTTGCTCTTGCATGGAGTCCTGCCCATGAGTTTGGAAGTATTGTAGTATCAGGCCACTTAGCCTTTTACACAAAGTGGATGCAAGATGAATCACCCCAACTGCCCAGCAAGAGGATTTTCTCTTACTGTTATCTTTTAAAGCTGTTTCAGAATGAAGCTGCAGTTTATTTGCTTCTATTTTTAAGTGCCCACATTCCAAGGTGTTCATTGTAAACTAAGCCTGGAACTTTTATTCTTCCATTAGCTGGTCATAAGAGAGTCCCGTGTGTTCATAGTGAGGTTTGGGGGAGACCCTGGTGCACAGTGGTGAAAGTCAGGAGCCTGGACTACATAATTGTGCCGCCTGTGCTCTGCTCTCTGCCCCTTCAGCTCGTGCTTTTCTTATGATAAACTGCTGCAGGCCTCAAGCAGCCTTATGACTTGGGGCCTCTGTGTAAGCCCAGCTCGTGATGGGCAGTGCTGGGGGCCTGGTCATTTGGGGTCTCACGGTCAGGCATTCCATCTCACTGATGCTCAGCAGTGTATGAGGAGTTGTGTTTTTTGTTTGTTTTTGACATAGAGTCTCAGTGTTGCCCAGGGTAGAGTGCTGTGGCATCAATCTAGTGCACAGCAGTGTCATAATTTTGGGCTCAAGAGATTTTCCTGCTTCAGCCTCCTGAGTAACTGGCACCTACCACAATGCCTGGCTAATTTGTTTGGTTTTTAACTATGTAATTCTCCATGCTCCAGAATCTCAGAGCCCACATTATTATTCTCCCACTGGGGCTTTCCATGACCCCGTTGCAACATTGCATCTTTTTCTGCCACTGATATCTCTAATACCAAGGGCTCTGCAGGGTCTCAAGGCCCAAGAAGTAGGGCTGCTTGTGCTGCAGCTTGGAGTTAGCTCAGAACTCTTTTCCACACTGAGAGCTTGAAGCTGGTAATATTTCTTTCCAGCTGGTATATGAAGTGGAGAAATATTCCCTAGTGTGGAATATACTATGTCCAGAGCTGAGGGCACTCCATCAAGGACAGGATTCCTTCTTTGTAGTGGGAGGTTACATGATGTAATGATTTGTCTTTTATTTTGAAAAGCATGCCCTGGGCACTCTTGACTACAGGATTTTTAAAATTTACTTGTATTCCAAGACCTTGGTTCTTTATAGGGTTTATCTCAGGTCCTAAGGACCATGTGCATCTTACTAAGCTTTCTAATGTGCCAGCCACTTTTTGTTCATTTGCCTCAATTAACATAATATCACTGATGTAGCCAGACAAAGTATGTCATTGGGAAATTCTATGGGATGTCCAGATGGTAAAGATTTTTTGTACCATATTATTACAGGAAGCAGAAGAATTAATATAGCTTTGGGACAAAACCAGAAGTGTGTATTATTATCCATTCCATGTGAAGACAAACTCTTTCTGATCTCTTTTATGATCAGGATATAAAATAATCTTTTTTCTAAGTCAGTGGACATGTACTATGTACACAAAACTATGTTAATCTCCTATAACAAAGATATTAATTATATCTAATACTGTGGCTGCAATTAGAGGATAACTTCAGTTTGTAGTAAACTGTTGTTTCTCTGCATCAATCTGGTTTCTTATGGGACCAAACTAGTGAATTAAATGGAGATATAATATAGTCCTTCATCCTTGTATTCTTTACATCCTTAAAGGTGCCACTAATTTCTGCTGTATCCCCCACTCTGGGGTCATTATATTGTTTTTGTTCCTTGGATGATGTCTTAGTCCATTTGTGCTGCTCTAACAAAATACACCAGCTGGGTAATTTATAAAGAATAGAAATTTATTTTTGGCGGCACCTGTAGTTCAGTGGGTAGGGCACTGGCCCCATATACCAAAGGTGGCAGGTTCAAACCCAGCCCTAGCCAAACTGCAACAACAACAACAAATACCTGGGCGTTGTGGTGGGTGTCTGTAGTCCCAGATACTTGGGAGGCTGAGGCAAGAGAATCACCTAAGGCCACGAGTTGGAGGTTGCTGTGAGCTGTGTGATGCCACAGCACTCTACCAAGGGCAGTAAAGTGAGACTCTGTCTCTACAAAAAAAAAAAAAAAAAAAAGAATAGAAATTTATTTTCTAATAGCTCTGGAGGCTGGGAAGTCCAAGATTGAGGCACTGGCAGGATTGGCATCTGGTGAGGGCCTATTCTCTGCTTCCAGAGAGCACCTTGTTGCTATGTCCTCACATGGCAGAAAGCAGAATGGTAAAAGGGACAAACACTGTGTCCACAGATGACAGACACAATGAAAGGAAATAAATCTACTCCCTTAAGCCCTTTTGCCCTTTTATAAGGGCTCTCATCCCATCTAGGATTGCTCTGCTTTCATAGTTTACTCAAGTCCCCCCAAAAGCCCTCTTAATTCTATCAGATTGACCATTAGGTTTCAACATGTGGATGTGGGGAGACAAGTTTAGACCATATCAAACAGGATTGAGGGGTTGATGGGGCATTGTAGAGGCCTCCACCTGGCATTTCCCATAAGCCAAAGACCCCAAATTAGGGTCTTCCCAACTACAATGTAGGACAATGTCAATTACACATTTAGGGACCAGGGAAATGACTTCTAGCTGAGTAAACAAATCCAGTAGGGTCCGCTATAAGCAGGACTTTGATCATAGCTCCATAAGCCTGCATTCTAATGATGTTATACCAAGATTCACTCAGACCTTTGTGTCCCATAGTCTCCAAAATGTTTGGGATACATACGTAAGTGGGCATTGGTCCCTTTTGTCATGAGATTAGGGGCCTTCTTTCTGGAAACCTGGCCCCCTCGTCAGTCAAGGGGTTCTATACTTGAAAACTAATTTAGATCCAGGAGCTCAGCAAGAAATCATGACTTTTAATTTGGGTAATTGCCCTCAATCTAGTTGTCACCTGCTTCAATCTCTTCAGATAGCGTAGGGTGAGTTGCATCCTTGTTGTTGCCCGTATATTTTGCCTCTAGGGATACTGTGTTCCATTATCCATCTCCATTATTCTCTGCAGATCAAGCCCCCTTGGTTGAACCACACCTGGCCAGGTGCAGTGGCTCACAGCCTAGCACTCTGGGAAGTCAAGGTGGGTGGATTGCCTGAGCTTACAAGTTCAAGACTAGCCTGAGCCAGGGCGAGACCCCATCTCTAAAAATAGCTGGGTGTTGTGGCAGGCACCTGTAGTCCCAGCTACTTGGAGACTGAGGCAAGAGAATCACTTAAGCCCAAGAGTTTGAGATTGCTGTGAGCTGTGATGTCATAGCACTCTACCAAGGGTAGCAAGACTCTGTCTCAAAAAAAAAAAAAAAAAAAGATAATTACGTCTGCCTGGCTTCTGGCAGTTCCTTACCATTACCCACCGTCTACTGTTTTGGATTTCTAACCTCCCCATTGCTATCTTTGAGCTTAATTCTGTAGTGGCCTCTCCCATTATTAACCTTGTCTTATAAAGGAGATCCACCACTAAACCTTTTAGTGATATTGATACCCCTCTCACCAGTGTATTACTTATGTTTTTTATATTTTTTTAATTTGTGATTTTTTAGGTACAAGATCTCACTGTTTTTCAGACTGGAGTATAGTAATACAATCATAGCTCACTGTAGCCTCAAACTCCTATGCTCAAGCGATCCTCCTGCCTCAGACTCCCTAGTAGCTGGGACTACAGTTCTGCACCACCATGCCTGGCTAATTTTAAAATCTATTTTGTGGGGATAGAGTCTTGCACTGTCACCTAGGCCAGTCTCAAAGTTACCAGTGCATTACTTATGGCCTTGATAATGATGTGTCCAGTAGCTCTTCCTGTGGTACATAATGATCTGGTGAGTTTCCAGGAGATATCCACTTTAACATGCCCATTTCTATAAGCTTTTTCATCTTTTCCTCTATTTCCCACCATAGCAATTCTGACATTTCAACTTCATTTAGTATGAACTGTTTTTTTTTCCATGCTTCTAAAATTCATACTAGTAGTGAATTCATACCATCTCCCTGGATCCTTGATGGGGTGATAAATATTGTTATTTTAGAAGAGTGCCCCAAATCAGTACCACCCTCCCCCACCATCTAATATACTGTTCTAGCATGCTGAATGCAGCGCCCTCAGGATCCAGCCCCAATAATGCTTCCCTTCTGTTTGGGCCTTGCAACTCCTTGTGCAGAGCTTCTTTCCTTCCTTAGCAGGCCCAGCATGTCCTTAGCTGTGTGTAACCCTAGTAATAATTCTAGTGTTCGAGAGGGAAATGGAAGGACACGAGGGAGGCACAGGAGGCCCTAGATGGTAAGCCCTCTTCATTGTCTTCAAGCAAGGAGGGTGTGCTGGCTCTTGGAGAGAGCTGGTCACTTCTGCAGACCAGAAGATTTGGAGAAGTCTAGGGGTTCAAAATCTTAAATGACATTCACCCAAATGTCCTTAGCTCAAGGGGATATTTCTTAACCGTGGTCCTAATCTTGGCAAAACAGAGTTGCTTCGGTTCATCATTTAATCTTTTCCCTTTATTGTTATTAAGACGAAAAAGTACACGCACATGCATATACATACATACAATGACATCCTCATAAACATGAAGAAATTTCTAGGAGGAAATATCAAACTTTTCACACTGTTTAGGTACATGCAAGGACTAAAAAAAAATACATGCGAGGGAGTGAAATGGAAAGATATAGAAAAAGGAACATGCATTATTTACTCAACATTTTCCTATGTCTAAATATTTCTTACAAATATTTGTATAACATTTTTGCCAGGTGCAGTGGTTCAGGCCTGTACCACCCAGGTCCTAGCACTCTAGGAGGCTGAGGCAGGTGGATTGTCTGAGTTCATGGATTCAAGACCAGCCAGACAAGAGTGAGACCTCCTCTCTAAAAATAGCCAGACACTGTGGCAGGTGCCTGTAGTCCCAGCTACTCAGGTGACTGAGGCAAGAGAATTGAGTTTGCCCAGGAGTTTGAGGTTGCTGTGAGCTATGACACTACAGCACTCTACTACAAAGGGCAACAAAGTGAGACTCTGTCTCAAAAAAAAAAAATTGTATAACATTTAAAAGTATTAAGAAAAGTAAAAAGATAATTGTTTTAGGGGAAGAGAACTAGAGAAAGAAGAAAACTTTAACAACATCTTTTATTCTCTCCTAAGAGGTTAGACCTCGCTTGTTCCATCCCCAGGGGAGAGAAGGAAAGGGTGAGGGCAGAGTGAGGGCTGTGCAAAGAGCTGTTCCCCTGCCAGTCCTTCAGAGGGGCCTATGGATTTAGAGATTGCAGCTCTGATCCAGGAGCAATGGAACCTGCATGCCCATTGCAGACAGTGATTTAACCAAGGGTAGTCTGTTTTAGGAACATTAGCAACATAAAAAAGGACCAAATAATACATATAAATAAAATTAAGTTTCTGTCTGTTAAAATGATTAGACAGACTTTCAATATATTTGACAAAGAATAATGTATTCGTTTCCTGTAGCCAATGTAGTAACAAATTACCATAAACCTGATGGCTTCAAACAACATTTATTTATTCCCTCACAGCTCTGGGGGCCAGAAATCCAGGTGTTGGCAGGGCTGTGCTTCCTCTGGAGGCTCTCAGAATCTGTTCCTTGATTCGTTAATTCTGGTGGCTGTCTTGACTTGTGGGCATATCATCCCAGTTCTACCCCTGTCTTCACATCATCTTCTCTGCATATAAACATAAATAAAATTGCCTGACAGGGTGTGGTGGCTCACACCTATAATCCTAGCACTATTATAGGTAGTGGGAGGCCAAGGTGGATGGATCACCTGAGCTTATGAGTTCGAGACCAGCCTGAGCCAGAGTGAGACCTCATCTCTAAAACAAGTGGGGCGTTGTGGCGGGCACCTAGCCACAAGTAGTAGTCCTAGCTACTCAGGAGGCTGAGGCAAGAGAATCGCTTGAGCCTAAGAGTTTCAAGTTTCTGCTTGAGCCCAAGATTTTGAAGTTTCTGTGAGCTGTGACGCCATAGCACTCTCCCAAGGGCTATGAAGTGAGACTCTGTCTTAAAAAAAAAAAATTAAAAAAAATTCCTTTTCCCTGCCTCCTACAAGATACTTGTGATTACATTTATTTATTTATTTATTTTGATTACATTTATTTATTTATTTATTTATTTTTACCTCAAATTCTTGGGCTCAAGAGATCCTCTTGTTTCAGCCTCCTGAGTAGCTGGGACCATAGGCTCCCGCCACAATGCCCAGCTGTTTTTTAGAGATGGGGTCTCCATCTTGCACAAACTCCTGAGCTCAGGCAATTCACCCACCTGGGCCTCCCAAAGTGCTAGGATTTCAGGTGTGAGCCAATGTGGTCAGCCCTTGTGATTACTTTCAGAGCCCACCCAGATAATGCCAGAGATCATCTCAAGATCTTTAATTTAATCACACCAGCAAAAACTCTTTATCCTTATAAGTTAACATTGACAGGTTCCAAAGGTTCCAAAGGTTAAGACCTGACATGTTTGGAGGTCATTATTCAGATGACGGCAGATGTACTGATTTAAAATATGTAACATGGCAGGGTGCAGTGGCTCACGCGGGTAATCCTAGCACTCTGGGAGGCTGAGATGGGTGGATTGCTTGAGCTCACCAGTTCGAGACCAGCTCGAGCAAAAGCAAGACCCTGTCTCTACTACAAATACAAAAAGTGAGGCAAGAGGAGTGCTCGAGCTCAAGAGTTGGAGGTTGCTGTGAGCTATGAAGACGCCATGGCACTGTACCCAGGGCAACAGCTTGAGACTCTGTCTCAAAAAAATAAAATAACATAACATAAAATAACATGTGTACCACACATGAAATCAACTTTGGGAATTCTAGCTT
The DNA here is from genome assembly GCF_000181295.1 of Otolemur garnettii. Lineage (NCBI taxonomy): Eukaryota > Metazoa > Chordata > Mammalia > Primates > Galagidae > Otolemur > Otolemur garnettii. Next base: position 5,168,213 of record NW_003852493.1, on the reverse strand, counting down.
TTCAAAGAGCAGAGTCTGCTTCTAGAGAACCCCAAAGTAAGAACAGTAGAAGTTCCACATATCTGCCAATCAGAAGAAAACCACCATGCATTAAGACACCACCACTAGAGAAAACCGATGGTCTCAATCAGGCCTGCCCACCCCAACCTGCTGAATCTGCCTCTCACCTTCACGAAGGCACAAGAGTGAGCGCTGATGTGTAGGCTGTATTCACAGCCGGGTTGCTTCTTACACAGGCAATTCCGTATTGCTGACTTCTCGGTAATCTGCCAGGATTTATTTGTTTAACCATGTAGAATTGATCGAGTAGGAAATCAAATTGTACTACTGACATTTGGGGGGTGTTTATTTAATTCCCAGGATGGGCTATAATATTACCTCACATATATTATCTTATTTAATTCTCAAAGTAGGGCTTGATACTCCGGTGGTATCCTACACAGACAAATGAAAAAGATGTATTGGGGCTCGGCGCCTATAGCTCAACCGGCTAAGGCACCAGCCACGTACACCTGAGGTGGCGGGTTCGAATCCCCAGCCTGGACCCGCCAAACAACAATGACGGCTGCAACCAAAAAATAGCTGGGCGTTGTGGCGGGCGCCTGTGGTCCCAACTACTTGGGAGGCGGAGGCAGGAGACTCGCTTGAGCCCAGGAGTTGGAGGTTGCTGTGAACTGTGATGCCACAACACTCTACCCAGGCGGACAGCTTGAGGCTCTGTCTCAAAAAAAAAAAAAAAGAAAAAGAAAAAGAAAAAGATGTATTGGAAGGTCTCTGGGTTGACTCAAATCAGAAGAGCCGCATAGATAGGGTCAGGAAGGCCGGAGACAACAGCAGTTCAGTTCTGGGAACTCGGCTGTTGGGGCTTTTCTCAGTCTTTGGCACTGTTGTTGGATAACTGTCTACACGGCCTTCTGTTTCTGTGAGTTTTCACTCAGTTTGAAAGTGGGACAAAGCTGCTGTCATTGGCTTTGCCTGGGACCAATGTCTACCTTGGGGAAAGGCAACAGGTTCAGTTATTAAAAAAAAAAAAGAATGAGAAAGAGCAATGGGGTTGGTAAAAGTGCTAATGGCCTCATAAACAGTGTTATTATCCTCATGTTACAAATGGAAAAAATTGAGGCTCAGAGAATTTAAAACTTGTAACCAAGTTGCAAAGGCACAATTTGAACCCAATTCTGCCCAACACAGAGCCTGTATTCTATTCCCAGTATCTGCAAAAAGGAAGCACTTTCCCCCTGAAAGTACATGAAGCACTTTCCCCCTGAAAGTACAAGGGAAAGCTGGGGGGTTTGATGGATTTTGAGACCCAGAAAAGTATTTGTACAGTGAGAATCCTCTCTGTTCATTCCAAACAGGCATCGAGTGACAGCACTGGGGATGCCGTGCTGAACAAGAGGGACGCATCTCATTGCTCGTGTGTGGTTGTGAGAAGCAATAAGTCAACTCAAATGAACTTAAACCAAAGAGTTATTATTGACTCAAGGCAACAGGCACTCTAAGGGAAAGACAGGCTTCAGCAAAGCTGAATGCAATGTCATCAGAACTTCTCCCTCTTTCCCTCTCTTTAGGTTCTATTTTTCTCTGTTTGAGTTTCATTCCAGGAAGGCACCCTCCCACAAAGGAAAAGGCAGTCATTGGCATCACCAGGCCTGCATCGTCCCACAGCTAGCAACAGTGAAGATGAATTCAATTAGAATTCATCTAGCTAGCAATTAGAAGATGCCTCCTAATGTTCATGGCAATTCTTTGAAAGGATTCTCATCTTGTAGTTCGGTGCTGAGCCGACCAGAGAGATCAGTCCCTGTCCCAGGGAAAGGTTGTACTCATTCTGACTGGCTCTCCTGATTCCAGGGTCCATGCCTATGATGGAATACGTCAATACGACCGACAGACTCACTATGACCACGCTTCCCCAAAATAGAGAAGCAGTACTATCCAGAAAAAGGAGGAAAAGATAGTAAGCAAAGGGGGGGAAAATCAGATTATATGAAACACAGATGTCACTCCGATGACCTAGAGAGTTTACCTTCTCAAAACCTTTCTGTCTGTCCAGTCTTCCCCACAGGCACGGGAAGTGCAAGCTGATCTTCCCTCTGGGGGAATGGTAGAAAGGCAGGAACCGCCTTGCACAGGTCAGCTTGTTAGAAAGTCTCAGGAGCCCGTCTACAGGGTCCCAGTGCGTTCAGATGTGATCCACCAACCACCTGCTGCGTCATCACCTGAGAGCTTGTCTGAAACGCAAAATCCTGGGCCCCATCTCACGAAGTGAGTCAGAATCTGTGTGTCTGATTCTTACGCATGCTAACATTGGGCCTACACTGGAGTCTATAGCATGAAAGTGATTCAGGAAGGACACTGAGGCAAAGGACGATTTGGAAATGACAGAAAGAAATCAAAGCTGGGGTGAAGAGTAGATAATAAAAGAATGAAACAAAGAGGAGAAAGAGAGAAAAGCAACAACACAAGCAGCAGCAGCACTGGGGCAGAGAAGGTATTCCTGGGAGTGAGAACTGTCAAGCTGGTGAGGCCACTTTACCCTCAGAAATCTGAGGAGTTTGTGTAGAAGACAGTTTTCTGCAGCACAGTTGTGGGAAGAGCATGGGCTTAGGATGCAGAAAGGCCTGGGGGAATGTAGGCAGATTGCTCATCCTGCCTGGTGTCAGTCTTCCAATCTGTAGACAGGGATGGTGATGTCTTCTTCACAATATTCTCCTGAGGCTTGAGAGAGACAATACATGAAAATAACCTAGCAAAATAGCTGTTAGTTGCCTCCCATTTCTCTCAACACTTTCTGTAAGACTGAGACACAGATGTAGAATTTAGGAAGAGATTTGAGCTTAATACGAAGAACTTTGTAACAATTTGAGGCCCTCCCCAGTTCATTGAGCTGTAAATTCTCTGATTTATACTGAATGTTTGCGTTCCCCTAAAATGTACATGTTGAAACCCTAACACCCCAAATGAAAGTATTTGCTTTTTGTTTTTTTAAGACAGATCTCACTTTGTCACCGTTGGTAAAATGCCATGGCATCATAGCTCACAGCAACCTCAAACTCTTGGGCTCAATCCTCTTTGCCTCAGCCTCCCAACTAGCTGATGCCCACTATAATGCCCAGCTGTTTTTAGAGATGGGGTCTCGCTCTTGCTCAGGCTGGTCTCAAACCTGTGAGCTCAGGCAATCCACACGCTTGGATCTCCCAGAGTGCAGTGATTACAGGCATGAGCCACCTCACCAGGCCAGAATGCAAGTATTTGGAGATAGGGCCTTTTTTTTTTTTTGAGTCATACTTCCAAATAATTGCTAAGTTTTTTTTTTAATTAAATGATAGCTGTGTACGTTAATGAAATCATGGGGTACAGTGTGGTGTTTTCATATACAATTTGAAATATTTTCATCAAACTGGTTAACATAAGCCTTCATGTCATTTTCTTAGTTATTGTGTTAAGACGTTTATATTCTACTTTTAGAAAGATTCACTCCTAGCCTTGTAAGATAAACTATAGAGGTGATCCCTCCTATCATCCTCCCTTCACCCATTCACCCCCCTCCCCATATTCTTAGGCTATAATTAGGTTATATAAATTAGTTTCATAATAGGGCTGTGTACACTGGATACTTTTTCTTTCATTCTTGAGATACTTTGCTAAGAAGAACATTTTCGTTTATGCGGGCAATTAAGGTTACATAAGGTCACGGGGTGGAGCTCCGATCTCATGGGATTTGTATCCATTAAGAAGAGGTGCCAGGGAACTGTCTCTCCCTTCTTTCCTCCTCTCTCCTCTATGTGGTGACCCAGAGAGAAGGCTGCTGTCTGCAAGCCAGAAAAGAACCTTCACCAAGAAACAAGCCCTGTGGGAACCTTGTTCTTGAACTTTCTAGCTTCCAGAACTGGGAGAAAATAAATTTCTGCTATTTAAGTTACTCAGTCTATGATATTTTGTTATAGTAGCCAGAGCAGACTGAGCTACTCTCTTCCCTGGAATCATTAAAAACAGAGCTGACAGCCATCCTGCATAGCAGCAAAAGGTCTTTCGGCAGGAGGAAAGTGGAGTGAGAGCAAACCATCCCTAAGTCATGACATTTCAACATGCCCCATGCATTAGAGTCACCAGAGGAACTTTGTGAAAATATTAATTCCAGGGCCAGGCATGGAGGAGGCTATAATCCCAGGTGGGTAGATTGCCTGAGCTCAGGAGTTTGAGACAAGCCTGAGCAAGATTGAGACCCTGTCTCTACTAAAAATAAAAAAACAAGCCAGGTCTTGTGGTGGCACCTATAGTCCCAGCTACTCAGAAGGCTGAGGCAAGAGAATCATGTGAGCCCAGGAGTTTGATGTGGGTGTGAGCTATCACACCAAGGCACTCTACCACAGGGGAACAGAATGAGACTCTGTCTCAAAAAAAAAAAAAAAAAAAAAAAAAAATACTGATGCCCAAGCTCTCCCTCACAGACCAATTAAATCAATGTTTTTAAACATTGTCTCAGGTGACTTTAATGTGTAGCCAGGGCAAGGTTGAAAATTACTCCCTTAAGAGATTGAGACCCTTTCTGGCTCTGAGTTATTGTTCATTACTTGAACCTTGCATTTGGTGACATAGAAGACATAGATTTATGTTTCACAAATCCTGTTTTGTTTTGTAAAAAAGAGAATTGCAAAGTTAATTTCCCCAAGTCACTAAACAAGCTGATAGTGAAGCTGTAGCTTTCAGTCTGTGATCTTTGGAACTCTTTGATAAGATGCAAACTATGTTTAGCTGTGCAGCAGACATCTGATGTGTCTGCTAGGCCAGTGCTATGGACCAAATTGTTTCCGTCCCCAAATTCACTTAAGCCCCAGTGTGATAGTGTTTGGAGATAAGGCCACTGGGAGATAATTAGGTTTGGATGAGGAGGTCATCAGGGTGGAGCCCTCTTGATGGGATTAGTGCCCTTATAAAAGGAAGAGACACCAGAACTTGCCAGTTTTCTCCTTCCCTCTCCCCTGCTTTCCCCATTTCTTTCCTCCCCTCTGTGAGGACACAGAGACATGATAGCTAGCTACAGGCCAAGGAGAGAGCCCTCACCAGAACCCAACCATACTGGCACCCTGATCTTAGATTTCCAACCTCCAGAATTGAGGAAAAAGTCTGTTGTTTAAATCACGCAGTCTAGAAGGTCATCTTTGAGGTATTTCCCTTGGCCATCTGGCAACCCTAGTGATATTCAGCAGTGAGGTGTATAGCACTTTTTCTATGATGAGTTCACAAACTGAATGATCAGATCTTGTATGATAACAGCTCTACTGGCCATTCCAGAAAAGGAGTTCCAAAATTGTTTTGAAGGTTAGTCTAGGTGCAGATGTCAGTGCATACCTCCCAAGGGTGGCACCTCAAAGGTGACTGTACTGATATCAATTCAGCAAAGAGGTATGTACAACTTGCTCTAGGATGAGTCCAAAATCTTAATTGTCTGACCTCTTGTGGGACTTTGTTGTGACAGCTCAAGCCATGTTAAACAACCAGCATCCTTTTCCCTTCTTTTGGAAGCAGCTTTCTTTTGGGATGTTATCCCTTTCCAATTTTATTTTATTTTATTTTACTTATTTATTTGGAGACAAAATCTCACCTTGTCACCCTAGGTAGAGTGCCATGGCATCATAACTCACAACAACCTCAAACTCTTGGGCTCAAGTTATTCTCTTGCCTCAGCCTCCTGAGCAGCTGGGACTACAGGCGCTTGCCACAATGCCTGGCTATATTTAGAGACAGAGGTCTCTTTCTTGCCCAGACTAGTCTCGAACTTATGAGCTCAAGTACTCCTCCTGCTTTGGCCTCCCAGAGTGCTAGGATTATAGGTGTGAGCCACATTGTGCCAGTATTTGTGGATTTTTTAGTTTTTTAATTCAAATTTTTAACATTTAGGTATTTGGGGGGTTTTTGTATTATGAAGGAATTTTAGCATTTATTTTTTATGTATTACGATACAAGAAACTTTATATAACAAATAGTTACAAAACAAGAACAGATAGAATACAAGAAATTGTATGTACTGGAAACAAATAGTACTACCCATGTATAATGCACATCCTTATTTTCCCTTAAAATTTTGGGCAAAAAAGTGTGCATTATACATGGTAAAATGTGGTATGTATTATATACCATCTTGTTACAATAAAATAAGCTAGAGGAAAGAAAATGTAATTTAAAAAATCACAAGGAAGAGAACGTACATTTACAGTACTGTGCTGTCTTTATTGGTACTGAGAGTTTACATTGTTTGTTTACAAGATGAGTCTCCTGAAATGTGACAACCACAGCTATCAACCTCATATCAAGCAAGTCGGCTTTTTCTTATAATGTCATGAACTTTCTCTGCTTCTTGGGAGTACTTCCAACATCACTAACTGGCACTTCGTATGAATCTCATGGTGTTATTCAAGGTTTATGGCAGGAGTGTCCAACCCATGACCTGTGACCCAAAGACTCATTTTATGAGGACTTCCTTTTTTTTCCTTAAAAGGTTACCAATAATTTTTTTTTTTTTTGAGACAGAGTCTCACTCAGTCACCCTGGGGTTGAGTGCAGTGATATCATAGCTCACAGCAACCACAAACTCTAGGGCTCAAGTGATTCTCTTGCCTTAGCTTCCCGAGTAGCTGGGGCTACAGGTGCCTGCCACAGTGCCCTGGGCTATTTTTTAGAAATGGGGTCTCAATCTTGCTCAGGCTGGTCTCCAACTCCTGAGCTCAAGCAATCTACCTGCCTTGACCTCCCAGAGTGTAGGATTACAGGCATGAGCCACCTCACCTGGACCAATATATTTTTCTAAATTTCAGATTAATATGAGGGTACATACAATTAGCTTATGTCATTTGCTTTTTGTAAGGTTAAAGTTCCAATTTACTACTGAGTACATGTGATGCTTGCTTTTTCATTCTTGTGATACTTCACTTAGAAGAAGAATGTTCTCCAAATCCACCCAGGTTGTTACAAAAGATACAATATCTCCATCTTTCTTCAACATATGAGTGGATTAACAAATTGTGGTATATGTATACCTTGGAATACCATTTAGCCAATTCTATTTATTTTCAATAGGATTGTCAATCACATGGTTCCCCACATGACCCAAACTCTGTCAATCAGACTCTCTACAGAGAATGACAAAGGGACTCCATGTGGGTGGAAAGGGGTTCTTCCCATGGTGTGACCTAAGGGAAGAGGTATGTTTAGTTCTGAAAAAGATCCTGTGGCTTTCTGCTTCCCTTTCTTCCCAAGACGTGGCTCTTCAGCATTTCCTTTAATTCTGTGATCTATATAGTATCTTTCCAAGAAATTCCTTTTCCATCTAGGTGAGTCAGAGCTTCTTTCAATTGCTTGCAGAGTTCTGATTCAGAAATTGATACCCGGGCTCGGCGCCTATAGCTCAACCGGCTAAGGCGTCAGCCACGTACACCTAAGGTGGCGGGTTCGAATCCCCAGCCCGGACCCGCCAAACAACAATGACGGCTGCAGCCAAAGAATAGCCGGGCGTTGTGGCGGGCGCCTGTGGTCCCAGCTACTTGGGAGGCGGAGGCAGGAGACTTGCTTGAGCCCAGGAGTTGGAGGTTGCTGTAAGCTGTAATGCCACGGCACTCTACCCAGGGGGACAGCTTGAGGCTCTGTCTCAAAAAAAAAAAAAAAAAAAAGAAATTGATACCCGGAAATGAACACTGCAAGCAACAGCACTTTGCTGTGGAAGCAGCAGAATTAGGTAGATGCGAGCTAGTAAGAATTCCCTAATTTAGCTGAGAACGTTGAAGCAAGCTATTTTTCTTGAACTTCCCTAGTTTCATACTCACTAATAAATGTCCCTTTCTGCTCTAGTCCTGATGAACGTAGGTTACTTATGCAAAACGCAAGACTTATGCTTATGCTAGCAACGGGTTTCTTTCCTACGGTTACGTGGTGGATTGAAGTGGGTCGACATTGGATATATGCCTGGTAGCACTTTTTTTTTTTTTTAACCCATTAGAGTAGCTTCAATGCACATCAGTACCAGGCCCCAAACCAAGCCTTTTATAGCCCTCAAGCCAGTAAATGAGAACCGGAAATTTAGGTGCAAAGAGAAGTACCCAACCAAATCGCCCCCTCTTACCAAAATTAGGGTACTAGAAAGAGCCTATGGAAAGCAAACTGGCGTGCACAGCAATTGAGCATAATCATACCGATGTGACCACCATTTGTTTGACCCTTAATACATGCCAGACATTGGGCTATTATGTCATTTAATCCTAAAAGAGCAACACTATTATGTTTTGTTTTGTTTTGTTTTATCTTGTTTCTAAGGTTGAGCTACAGAGGCTCAGACTGAATTGATTCAATCAGTCACTCGTTTCTGTTACTAGCGTGATATAATCTAGACATGACCCCGTTTTTTTCTTATCTTCTCCATCCTTCATCCCCAAGTGTATTTAACGTGTGCCCTTCCCATCTACTTTCCATAGACTTACAGATCCGTGAAAATATGTAGTATAGTGTCTGCTTTGAAAATGTATATAAATGAATCATACTGTATGTCTCACTCTGCAATTTGCTTTTTTTACTCAGCATTATGTTTCTGAGAGTCCTCCACGTTGATATATATATAGAGAAAGCCAGTTCATCTGTTTGAGCGGCTCCATTGTCTACCATCATATCAATATACTATACCTTACTTATGTATTTTCTCCTGATGGATATTTAAACTGCTTCTAATTCTTTCCTATTACAAAAATAAAGTTTCAATGAATAATCTTGTATACATCTCTCAGTGCATTGTGCAAGCGTCTCTTTAAGATTTACCTAGAAGTATATAATTGCCTTAGGCTATCTGCATTTTCAGTAGTAGCAAATCCTGCCAAATTACTTTTCAAAGTAGCTTTGCTAGTTTGCACTCCCACCAACAGTATATCACAGTTCTTAAGATAGATACTATCTCCATTTTGCAGTTGAGGAAACTGAGGAAACACACAATGTCCAAGGTTCCATACCCTTACCCATGTGAACCATGTGTGTGTAATTCCAGAATGTCCTAGGTTAAATACCTTTATCCATCTGAACTATGTCTGTGTAACTCCAGAGCGGCACTATACAATGTCACTGTGCGAGGAACATATACTCATTAACAATTAGAAATATATTCAGCTGTAAGTGAAAGAACTACCTACCAGCACCTTAAGTAGTTCAGGCATTTACTCTCTCACCAACAAATTCCAGAACAGCTGAGCAGGTCAGCAGCTCTTTAGTTTTTCATTTCACCACCATTAGCTGTTGAGTTTTCTTCCTTATCTTCTCTGTCCTAGGATGGCTGACATTGCTCCAGCATCCTGTCTGTGTTCCAAGCAGAAAAAACGGGCAGACAGTGGCACCAGGAGCCTCTATTTTTACCCTTATCCTTTCTACAGGGGAGAAAAATTTCCTTAAGGAATCCCCACTCATCCCAGCTTGCTTCCTTTTCTTGTCTCATCAGTTGGAGTTGGCACAGAACCCCATGGACCAATCTGGTTTAGATCAACCATGATTCGGCCAATGGGGCTACAGGAAGGATCGACTTTCTAGGATCTCAGGCTATCCAAATTCTTCTGTTAGTAAGAAAGAGATGGAAGGAATGACTCTTGGATACCAAAGTGATTTTTCTTCCAACTTAGTATCTTCTCTTTTTTTTTTTTTTTTTTTTTT